>NC_067495.1:44723347-45323347 GCF_947179515.1 Apodemus sylvaticus
AAAACTTAGAGAAAAAAAAGATCCAACTGACTTTCTGTTTCCACACTAAATTTATGTCTGTCATTTAATTTTTATCAGATGTCTTTTGCATTTGTACTAGTACATTTCTTCTATGCATCCAGTTTTTTTTGTCACATTATATCCGTATTATTCTTGAAATTGTTTTGTTGTTTTTGTTGGTGGTAGTAGTGTTATTTTTTTGGTTGTTGTATGTTTTGTTATCATGCTTAAGTGAAAGCATGTGAGTGTTCTATGAGAGAATCACAACAGCAATTGAATGTTTTGAGGAAAAGTTGTTTACCACGCTAGGACATTTCCAGTGTAAATATATATGCAAAACATCTGTTCTCACAAACAAGAATTGGAAATAATCCATGTAGTGAAGACACAGTTCTGTTCATTAAGTCATCAAACAAACAGATATTTACTCATTCTTAAATCATGCAGAACTTCATCTGACACACACAAGGGAAAATTCTGTACTTAACAAATTTTTTTTGCTTTTCATGTCAAAGACTAGCATGTCTTTCATAAGTCATAACTTATATCCTTTCACTTAAAACTTTGTGTATTGAAGTTCTTAATGGTTTTTGTCTACTGGATTTTACTAATTACTTATGACTATTTTAGTTCAGCAGAAAGAAGACCAAAAATATAAGTATGTGATGATACTTTTAAATTTCTGTGTGTTTGTTTTTCTGCTTATACACGTATATGTGCATATAAAATATTTTAAATAGATAAGCAATGCTTAGTCATTTGTTATAATTTACATTAGTTTGCTTTTGTTGATTAACACGGTCTGGGTTGAGGGAAACATTGAAGAAGTAGGCTGTAACTTTACATAAAGAAATATTAATTTTAATAAGATAAGTTTTAATAAAATAAAATAAAATAAAATGTTATATTTAATAAAATTTATTACAACTAATATGCTAAATTTTCAAATTTTATTATAAATAAAGTAGGTTTAATATAATCAATTGCAGTTGTTACCAATTTTTGACACTGCAGCTGTTAGCATCTTCATTATTCGTATTCATAATAAAATATTGAAAATAAAAATTATGGCCCTTTTAGATTCAATTATAGGAACAGAAATTTAATATTAAAAATCAAAATTAACAGCAATTCCTATAAAAAAAGGGTAGTATAAAAGTAACATTGTGAGTCACTTTGAGTGAGTGGCTACAATTGAACCAGACTTGTGAATTAAATACAGTTGCAGAATTTAAGGAAATTCCAGGTAGTTTTTTCCCCTTGTGTTCTTTTTATTTCCGTAAGGGGATAAATGCAGGACTATATACACAAATGTATTTACTTATACAATTAGCCATAGCAAAGTGATTCTGTTTTCAGGAATTCCAACTAATTCCAAAATTTCAATAACATGTAATTGATAAGTACATGAAAATGTACATGAAAATGTTTGGGAGGGTTATCAAATCCTGTAGGAAGTAGAAAAAAACAACACTGAGAGAGAAAGAGAGCTTGAGATGACTAATTATACACGAATGCCCCATATATATTTATGAAAAGCAGTTTTCAAAAAACAAAATTAGGGAATATAAAATGTTTTAGAATTGTTATAAATGATGAATTCCTTGTTTGCAAGCCCTCCCAAAATTTTCAGCCTTTAGATAAAGCTTCAAATTGTAGAAACAGTGTAACAAATATTTACTTATTTGTAGTCACAATATTGTGCAGGGAATAATCCTTGAAAAACAAATGAAGGTCCAGAATATATGTAAACTACATTTTAACAAGTGTATGTTTTAATGTGGAAAAGTACCTTAGTTAAATCACAAATATCCCTTAATATATCCAAATAGACTTCACAGTAACATGTAGAAATTATTGACATTTGAATTCCAGAGTCACAAAATAAATGTTGTATTGGTACTATACAGCCTTATAATATGGTTAAATAGCTAACTTACAAATTCATCATCATTATACAATTTCTTTTTAGTGGACGTTTGTTTTCTTAATCTTTAAAAATGTTCTTTTTCATTGGATGGGACTATAGGTATGATTTGATTTTTATTCATTCTTTAGGAATAAAGTACATTTTGATAATATACAGCCCTTCCTAACAACTCCTCTCACATCTACACACCTTGCTTATCCAAATTTTATCCAATCTCTTTGTTCTTTGGTTTTTGTTATCTAATCTCCTTCTCTTCTCCGGCCTCCTCCTCCTCCTCGCCTCCTCCCTCCTCCTCCTCCTCCTCCTGCTCATCCTCCTCCTGCTCCTCCTCCTCCTCCTGCTCCTCCTTCTCCTCCTCCTCCTCACCCTCCTCCTCCTCCTTCTCCTCCTCCTTCTCCTCCTCCTCCTTTGTCGTCCTCGTCATCATCATTTTCTTCTTCTTCTTCTTCTTCTTCTTCTTCTTCTTCTTCTTCTTCTTCTTCTTCTTCTTCTTCTTCTTCTTCTTCTTCTTCTTCTTCTTCTTCTTTTTCTTCTTCTTCTTCTCCTCCTCCTCCTCCTCCTCCTCCTGCTCCTTCTTCTTCTTCCTCTTCTTCTCCTCCTTCTTCTTCTTCTCCTTCTCTTTCTCCTTCTCCTTCTTCTTTTTCTCCTCCTCCTCCTCTGTCTTCTCCTCCTCTTCCTCCTCCTCCTTCTCTTTCTTAGACCCATCAAGTGTAAATTGTTCATCCTATATATTCTTGGACTATGGCCTTCCACTATGATTGACTTTTAAAACAAAATCGTCTTAGAGAAAACTGACTCTCTCTCTTTCCCAGAAGCTTTCAGGTGCCCAAAGGCCCAATGATAAATGTGAAACTTCATGCTCATATCTACTCTCAGGCTGCTATTTAGTCTGGTTTGAATTTGTGTGGAGCTTGACTCTGCTGTCACATTTGCTAAGAATTTGTATATGCTGTGCTCACAGAATATAATAATAATATGATGATAATAATGACAATAGTAATTATTATTGTCATTATTATTATTATTATTATTATTATTATTATTTTATTATTTAATCCAAAGAATCTGCCTTTTAGTGCCTTTCTGCCCCCTGTTTCACAATCATTCCTGGGTATTTTGAGGAAGGTATGTGATATAGATGTCCTTTTTAGAGCTAAGCATTTTGCATTTTCTTATTCTAAGGACCTTAGATAATCAGATATCTCAGTGATAATCACCATCTACTGCAAATAGAAGCTTCTCTGATGAGGATTGAGAAATCCCTTAATCTATGAGTATAGCAATAAGTCATTAGAAATCTACCTATCATTATGCCCATTTAATGGAGTAATACTGATATATTCCTTCTAGGGCCTATGCCTTGTCAAGAGACAGGTTCTTACATCAAAAATAAATACTAGGTATAAGATTTATCTTATAGAATATGACTTAAATCCAATCACATAGTGATTAATTGATTTTCTAGTGGCTGTGCAACTATCATATAAAGACCATGTGTTTTTGTCAGGCTAGATATTATTTTGTATGACAGGGTTCTCAGCTGAGTAAGATTAATAATCATTTTTCAGCTCCAGTAGTGTGAATAGCACCTTCCAAAACTATGGAAGCTAGGTGGAAGGGTGAGGCTTCCAAGTCAATACTATCTTGGTATCTAAAGGTTCTATGACTCAAGGATGTGGTACCATCAGAAATTCTTTGATGTAGTAAGTTCTGTGGAAAACTAATAATATTAGCCTGTTTTATTTTGTTTTTGTTTTTGTTTTTTTGAAGGATGTATATGGAGCTCATTGACCATCAACTCCAAAAGAATCAATGCATTTCTGTTTGTAGGCTGTTTATTTTAAACATTATTTATTTTTAAGCATGTGGGTAATTCAAACTTTGTGTGTGTATATATGTGTGTGTGTGTATGTGTATAATTCAAAATTTGTGTCTATGTGTATGTTTCAGAAAAGATTCTACAGTAGTAGGTAGGGTTGCATATGACTCTTCTACCTAGTTCCTACTATATGTGGCTTTTCTATCATTATCCAAATTTTACACTTGCTGTTTCATCAGTACCATCTAAGCCGTTATACCACTGATTTTTATCTCACTTCCCTCAAAATCGTCCCTATGTTTTCTAAAAAAATTAATTTCTATATGTATTCCAAATGAAGCATACACATATGAAGATTCAAAAGAGAGAAAACCTATGAGAGTTGTTTATCTAAAACTGTTCATCCTCTTTAGAATGACTATTTCCTGATCTATAACTTTAAGTGAAATTTTAATAAGTTTGTTTTTCTATATAGGTGAATAATAGTGCTTGGTGTAAATATAGCACTACTTCAAGGTAGTATACATAATAGCCTATTTAAAAAATAGAAAAAAATATAGGCCAAGTATTTTCAACATACTGCTTTTGACACTTTATTTTTCTGTCCCAAAACAGTGAACATGGCTAATTAAACACATAGTGATCTTATCTATTCTATATTTTCATTTTAAAATAATTTGTCCTTGGAAGGTTATCCCACATATCAATATGATTTGGGTCTAAATTTAGTTGTCAAATGTCATTATATGCTTATCATATTTAAGGGAAATCAGTAATAATGCATGTTTCCAAATTATTGTGATGATAAATAAAAGGAACCTTTCCTGTCTTTGAAGACCTTTATAAACTGGCGCTAAAGAAATTTGTCTAAAAGAACTTGTCTTTTCAAATTTGATCTTATTTGTGACCCATCAGTATGAATTTAAAGCCTGCAATCATATTTTGGACATATGTACCATTTTGTTAGAACCTTTAAATAATGTGCAGTACATAATAACGGTATTCTGAAAAATAATCATTTACAAATAAAAAGCCTCTACTTGAGGACATATAAGATTTCATGCCACTCCTTATTTTAAATACTAGTAGATGTTCTTTATTTTGAAGGTGTGATATATCTTCCATTTTATATCAATACCAATTGAAAAGTAAAACTGACACAAGCAGTGTTTGTAATAAGGTAATATTTTTTGTTAGATATGTTTTGACATATTTTCACTATATATACATTCACACACATATACATACACAGAGAGAGGGAGGGAGAAGGAGACAGAGAAGAGGGAGAGGGAAGGAGGGAGGAAGAGAAAGAGAGAGAGGGAGAGAAATAATGAAATGTTATAGCATTTCCTTTCTTATTTACTTTGACCTCACAGAAGCATAAATGACTCAATAGTCATAAGCATTTGAAGAAAGAATACTCTAACTAATAAAGAAAAACATTTTGTTTAAAACATACATAAGTTTTTCAAAGAGAATTGGTTTATCTCATATACTTAGATGACCATACAATAAAAATTTTAAAATAATGTAAATACATGATAACTAAATTTTTGAGACAATAACTTTAATACATCATAAATAACATGTCTACCTACCTGTCATAACTCAAATTCTCAACTCCTTTTGAGATAAATACTACAACTCTCAGTAAGTTTCTCCTAAAATAATATTTATAAACAATGCTTAGATTCTCCAATTCTAAATAACTATAAAATTGTCTGTACTTCCTTTTACATATCATTATTCTGTTGACAATAAATGAGGAAAGTATTTTATTTTGTTTATATATATTTAGAAATGGCAAAAAGACAAGTAATGCGGTTTAGTGTGGCAATAGAATGCTTCCTATTGATATATGGATACATGAAGTAATATGATATAGTAAAGAACATTAATAAAAACAAATAAAATTTGAAAAAGTTAGACAGGATTTTCACACATCAGAATTCAGGAGGATATCATTACCAAAGCATAGTCAATGAAATTCAAATGAAAAGGCTTAATTTTTAATGTTAGTACGTGTATTTTGCTTAAAGAAGAGAAAATGTACATGATACCTCCACTTCCACTGACTTTGTAATGACTGTCTGAACTTTTTATGAAACAAAACAGAAAGATAGACAGTGGATCCATTTCATTCAGTGAATATCTGCATAGCTTTGTCCAAAATGAATCATATACACTTAAAGAATGAACAGAAAGTTAAAACACAAAAAAATTATGATTTCTATTTATATGTAAAATTATTGCATGCTGAAAATGTTGAATGTTCAAAATTTATGAAATAGACAATTTCTAATGTAATTGAAGTTATTTGCATTATTTTCATGTCTCAGAAAAACTAAAAGATGTTGCAATGTTCAAATAATGTGTATTATTCCTAAAATTCTGTTCTATATGGTAACTGGATGCCATGTATTAATGAATTGATAAATACTTATATATATATATATATATATATATATATATATATATATATATATATATATAAAATATTTTTCTAACTTTCCTTTCAATATTCTAACTGTACCAGTGTCCTATTTAGAAATATTTTCAGAGATATACAAAGTATATCACATTTTTGTCATAGACAAACTGAAATGAGAATTATATTTTCATAATTCATATATTATCAGTTGTTTATGATAGCCATGGTTTGCAGCATTTCATAGCCAGAAGTTTTAATAGTTCTACCTCTCATTTTCCTTGAATTCTCTTATCAATTTTTAATTTTTAATACTTGTAATTTTCTCCCCATTATTGGATGAATCCATTTAAATATATATATATATATATATATATATATATATATATATATATATATATATATGGTTTCTGTACAAATTTTTTTAAAATATCTTAAGATAAAAATAATCACCTGTCTAAATAGCATGCATGCACATAATAGTAAATTTGACTTTGGTGCTAACTCACTTACATGGTGTAGAACACAATGTCAGTACAAATTTTACATTCAAATAACCACTAAATTATTTATATATGTATGTGCATATGTATTAAATAATTGAAATGTTTGATTAAATTGCAAAAATAGAATTGAGATTTTAAAATCTATGGTTAGATATTAAATTGTCTTCATCAAAGTCAAGCTTAACTTTCTCTGATCTTTTTAATTGCATGCTAGAAATGCATATGTTATTTCATTGATGAAGAAATAGGTGTCAAGAATTTGATTTAAATATAAACAATTTTAAAAATTATATGTGGTTTTAAAATGGACCTGTGCAATTCTGAGTTTGCTACAACATAATTCAGACGAGACAAATAAATTAGAATAAATTTTACATATTAAGTATAAAAATCCCAAACGAGAAACTAAAAAGAAGCCAAATTAATCAGCCTATAGTTTTTACACATCTTGAGTTGAGTTCAGTATGTGATCCCACAATCCATTTAATTATGTTATTGAAAAGCACATTTGTGTGGCTCTGTCAAAGAGACAACAATAATAAAAGATTGCATTAGCATGTTATTGTTTGAATGTCCCCAGAGAGCCTTCGACTGATGCCCTCAGCTGACCCCATCAACAGGCAGGTGACAGTTGATTGAGAAAAAAGTTTCTGGGAGAATAATTTCAATTACAAGAGTGTTGCTCCTTTTACTATAGACCCAGAAGAGGAGAGGTCATCCATCTTCTGAATTTGCAGGCCACGTAGCATTTACTCACTGTTTTTTAAGAATAGGGAAATAAGTACTACTTGCAAACTCAAAAACAGTCTGTACCTTTACTATCCTAAGCATTTGGACACCAGATAAGAAAATGTAAAATCAACACACATTCAAAGACCTTGGGGATTTCTGAAATAGTAGGAATTTTAAAGTTAACCAAAATTATTTGGCAGTTTAACTAGCAGACTAATTGAATAATAAGCTAGCATTGAACAATGGAGCCAGTGTCTCCATGTTGAGGAAAAGGTAGATACTTTCTTGATCGAACCCTTTTTTAAATCTTATACCTGACTCAAGACTATAAGAAAACAAAAAGTGTTTCCTTTTATGAAAAGTACAAAAGTTATGATTAAACAGTAAAAGGTAATTTCTGATATTATGTACTTCTCAGAGTCAAACTACCTTCTTCTAATCTTTTTGAATCTGGTCTTTCATTTCTGTAGAATGTTAAAGTGTGTGGAGCTTATTAAAAATGTTTTGGAAGATGAAACTATGAGAATAGAATGTATAACCATTTAATTAGACATCATATCATGTGTTTATTTCTTATCGCTTTCTAGCTCTCTGTCAACAATATACTGGGATCAATATAAAGGCATTTTCATTATTAGAAAGCTAAAAATTGTTCTTTTATATATCTGTACCAGCACACTCTCCATGAAGAAACCATGGTAGTGACGACTGAAGATATGCCTTTGGATGTTTCTTATGTGCCTTCTACTTATTTGACCGAGATCAGTCATATTTTACAAGCTCTTTCAGAAGTGGATCAACTTCTAAATGCTCCTGAACTCTCTGCTAAAGATTTTGAAGATCTCTTTAAGCAAGAGGAATCTCTTAAGGTAAATGCACAAAGCTTTCATTGAACTTTCCTATATGGTTACTGCACATTGAAGAAACTTTTACTTCTTCTTAAAAATCTTTAAAGATTGGTAGGTAAGGTATAAACTGAAATATTTTTAAAACATTTTGAGTTATCTGATAGCTTTATCAATATTGGAATCAATAGAAATAATATGTTGCACACTTAGTCAAAGCAGAATCATGAAGCATGTTTTGATAAACTATTTTTCACAGCTAGTATATTACTTTAATTTATCATTTCCCTGTGGAAAACTAAATGAGATTTAAATTGTATCTACTTTGCACTGTCTTAGTTTATTTCACATTATATATATATATATATATATATATATATATATTCCATTTCAAATTTATATAAACTATAATATTATATAGACTATAATTGAATAGAATCTAATTACATAAGCCATTTATGGTGGTATATTTAACACCAATAGGTGGGAAAGGTTTGGGGAGTTATTATCCTTAAATATTTTCTTTAAAACTGACAAAGACTCTCTACCAAATTCAACTTTTTCCGAACACAATAGCAGCCTGTAACTGAATTCTGAACCATGAAAAATCACAATGTAGTACTAATCTATGAATTTTAGTAAGTAAATATAGATAAATGAATGTATAATCTAGAAAAGTGTACATAAAGATTTGTGTCTTAAGATAGTTTTTGCACTGGGCACATCACTTCCAGAGGATCCTACTATACTACTCCTGGGCATATACCCAGAGGATTCTCCAGCATGTAATAAGGATACGTGCTCTACTATGTTCATAGCAGCCCTATTTATAATTGCCAGATGCTGGAAAGAACCCAGATATCCCTCAACAGAAGAGTGGATGCAAAAAATGTGGTATATCTACACAATGGAGTACTATTCAGCCATTAGAAACAATGAATTCATGAAATTCTTAGGCAAATGGATGGAGCTAGAGAACATCATACTAAGTGAGGTAACCCAGACTCAAAAGGAGACTCATGGTATGCACTCACTAATAAGTGGATATTGACCTAGAAAACTGGAATACCCAAAACTTAATCCACACATCAAATGAGGTACAAGAAGAAAGGAGGAGTGGCCCCTTGTTCCGGAAAGTCTCAGTGAAGCAGTATAGGGAAAACCAGAACAGGGAAGTGGGAAGGGGTGGGTGGAAAAACAGGGGAAGGGAAGGGGGCTTATGGGATTTTCAGGGAGTAGGGCGCCAGAAAAGGGGAAATCATTTGAAATGTAAATAAAGTATACATCGAATAAAAAGAAAGAAAAAGAAAAGATAAGTTTTGCAATCTTTACTTCATATTCAAAATGAAATACAGTATGGATACAGCTTGGTATTTGCCAGAACAAAAAGCAGAATACTGTATACACATGAGTTTGCTATCAGCAGCACATATTAGCTAAAGTATTTTGTTTGCTAAATTATTTCTTGGGAGCTTATTAAAATATCATATAGTTTCTACATGAGTATGCAAATGGATAATTTTGTTTGTTTTGGAAAGCAGCATTTTATTATCTTGAGTGACTTGAATTTAATGCCATACAATATATCAAATGTGCTATAAAATTACACACTAAATTGAGAGCTTTGTGGATGTCTTGATCCAGTCCATCTGCTTTACTATGGTGATGTTATCTTAAGATCTTTGGAGTCTTAAATGCTTTATGTCTATAGTAAAAAGTAGCAGCTCAAACATTGGATAAAGAAGATTTGCCTGCATATGTCATTGTTCACATTAACTAATCTTTTCTGACAGCACAGTGTGTAAGCTCATTATTGTCATTCAATATGCAAATCATTAATAATAGTCAAATTATCCTTCATTGTTACATTGCTAGCTTTATTGGTCAGAAGAGCAGTGACCGTAAACTTACTAAGTTGCATGATAAATATTTTTGATTCAGTACCTCTTAATGTGTAATGCTCAAAATGACAGAACACTCAGATTTATTTATTGGTTCATCTTGATATATTTACTACACTAGTTTACTTTCATTTGGTAGGCTTGAAGAAAGTATTGTTCTAGGTTTAATTTAGCTGGATTGTTGAATCTTTAGGAGGCATGATGGTATGCATAATTCCACATTTCTCAGAACAAATTTGCAGCAACACAATGGGCTTCCCACATTCATAAATCTTTTTGATGTGAGAGTTTTATTTATTTACTTTTTCTTTTATACATTGATATTTTAATTAAATAATTAATTAATTTTTACACTCCAGATTTTATTTCCACCCTCCCGTGTGCCCTCCACATCCCATACTTATTCCCTAATCCTATGTCTCCAAATGAATGTCCCCACACTCCACTCCACTTGACCTATAAACTCTCTAGGGCCTCCAGTCTCTTGAGGGTTAAGTGCATCATCTCTGAATGAACACAGATCTGGTAGTCCTCTGCTGTAGGCGGGGGAGTCCTTGTATCAGATGGTGTATGCTGCCTGTTTGCTGGTACAGTGTCTGAGAGATCTTGGGGGTCCAGATTAACTGAGATTGCTTGCCCTCCTACAAGGCTACCCTTCTGCTCAGCTTCTTGCAGCCTTTTCCTAATTCAGCAACAGGGAACTTTTGTTGTTTTTTTTTGTTTGTTTGTTTTGTTTTGTTTTTTGTTTTTGTTTTTGTTGTTGTTGTTGTCCTTTTGTTGGGTGCAGATTATCTGCATCTGACTCTTTCATCTGCTTCTTGGGTCTTCTGGAATGCGGTCATGCTAGGCCCCTTTTTGTAAGTGCTCCACAGCCTCAATAATAGTGTCAGGCGTTGGGACCTCCCCTTGAACTGGATCTCACTTTGGGCCTGTCACTGGACCTTCTTTTCCTCATGCTTCTATGCATTCCCATCCCTGCAGTTCTTTCAGACAGGAACAATTTTGTGTCAGAGTTGTAACTGTGGGATGGCTCCACTCTCCCTCATTTGATGCCCTGTCTTTCTGTTGGAGGTGGGCTCTATCAGTTCCCTCTCCTTACTGTTGGGCATTTCATCCTCACTATGAGTCCTGGGAGTCTCTCACCTCCCAGGTGTCTGGAGTATTCTGGAGGTCCCACCAACCTCCTACCTCCAGAGGTTGCCTGTTTTTATCTTTCTGCTAGACCTAAATGCTTCAGTCTTTTTCCCTCACCCAATATCAGATCAGATTCCCTTCTCTCCCACCATCCACTTTTCTTCCCAGGTCCCTCCCTCTCTCCCCACTTGTGGTTGCTTTCTTTTCCCTCCCAAGTGGACCTGAGGCATCCTCACTTGGGAACTTAAGCTTGTTGACCTTTTTGAGTTCTGTGCACTGTATTTTATATATTCTGTACTTTATATTTTGGCAATGGAAGAGTGTTCCTCTTTCTCCACATCCTCTCCAATATGTGTTGTAGCCTGAGGTTTTGATCTTAGCCATTATGATTGGTATAAGGTAGAATCTCAGGTTAGTTTTGATTTGCTTTTTGCTGATCACTAAGAACATTTCTTTAGGTGCTTCTCAGCCATTTGAGATTCCTCAGTTGTGAAATCTTAGTTTAGTTCTATAACCCATTTTTTGATTGAGTTGTTTGGTTTTTTTTTAGAGATTAGCTTCTTGGGCTCTTCATATATTTTGGATATTAGCCCTCTATCAGATGTGGAGTTAGTGATGCTCTATTCAGGAAATATGTATTTCCCATTAAAGTTATCTATCATTGTCATTATATAAAAGTGGAATTGATGAGCAAAATTTATACTTCTGCTAGTTAAAATCTTTGAAGTTAAATTATAGTTAATATTATTCTTGATACATTCATATGAATCAAGTTATAAACAGTATTACACAATGTTAGAGCGTAATCTGCATATTTCTATTTGTCTATTTATTAATTTATTTATTTATTTACATCCCAAACACTGCTCCCCCTCCTGGTTCTTCCTTCACTTACTCCCTCCCTACAAACCCCTCTCTTTTTCCTTGAAGAGGGTGGAGCCATCTGCATATCCATCCCTCCCCCATATCAAGACTCTACCAGATTAGGCACATCCTCTCCCACTAAGGCCAGACAAGAAAGCCAGGAAGACTATGGTGCATGTCTGCTACATATGTACCAGGGCCTTGTTCTTTGGTTGGTGGCTCAATTTCTGAGATCACTCAGGTGTCCAGGTTAGTTGACTCTATTGCAGGGTTCCCATCCCCTTCAGGGACTTCAAATCTTCCCCGAACTCTTCCATAAGAGGCTTCAAGATCCACCAGTTTTGGCTGTGGATAAATGTATCTATTTCAGTGTACCACTTGGTAAAACTTCTCAGGGGCCAGTTATGCTAGACATCTTTCTGCATATTTCTAAAGTACTCAGTACAAACCATGTAATGTGAAATAAGATATATAATTATTCCTGCATACACATAATTTTAAATAGCAAGGATGGCTTGAGTATTTCTGTTAAATTGGAAAGCTATCTAGTCATTTAAATGGAGTGAAGATAAATGTTATCCTCTTATGAATGTTTATATTTAAAATATAATGCACTTGCTGAAATTTCAATAGAAATGAGTAAAAAAACATACAAATAAGTAATATATGTTCTTAGCTCAACACAAGTATCATCCATTTTAATTAATTATGTTTGATTATACATAAAGGTTACTAATATACAGTGGCATCATTATTTTGAAATACACTAAATTTAGGTTCTCATGAGAAATTTAAATATTTAAAATATAATCATAAAAATAGAAATTGTTCATTAAGTAGTCCAATTGGAAGAATCCATCCTTCCGCACCCATCTTCCATATTTTACTAAATGTTTCCTGTAACTTAGTATCCTGTATACTCTTGAGATGTAACCAAGCCCTGTTTGTCAATCAGCATTCCTTGCACACTGACTGGCAAATTCCAGGGCCAAGCCCCTCTGAGTCTTTGCCCTCATTTTTTGTAGTCATCAAATCTCACAATATTCCAGAAGTTAAAACTCTGCATGCCTGCCTTTTCTTGCAATTGTAAAGCATAAGAGATGATTTGGAGAAGATGAGCCATAGTGCTCACTGAACTATAAATTGGGATAACACAAACCAACATTACAAGCATGCTTACAACCTTATTGTACATAGTTGAAACTTGTTTAATAATTGTGATTTTCACTGGTTTGTTTTTCCTTATCATAGAGTCTCATCCTTATGCTTCCAAGTTATAGTATGTCCATGTATGATATTGGTTTATGATCTATTTGTATAGGAACTCTATCAAGGATATTTTTATTTGATATTTTCTTTATTTACACTTCAAATGCTATCCCCTATCCTGCTTACCCCCCCTCAGAAACTTCCTATCACATCCTCTCTCCCCCTGCTTCTATGAGGGTATTCCTTCACTCACCCACCCACTCCTGCTTCCCCACACTCATATTACCTTACAATGGGGTGAAGTAACCCAATCACAAAAGAACACACATGGTATGCATTCACTGATAAGTGGATATTAGCCCCAAAACTCATAGTACTCAAGATACAATTCACAGACCATATGAAGCTCAAGAAAAAGGAAGGCCAAAGTATGGGTGCTTCAGTCATTCTTAGAAGGGGGAACAAAATACTTATAGGAGCAAATACTGAGACAAAGTGTGGAGCAGAGACTGAAGGAAAGACTATGCAGAAACTGCACCACCTGGGGTTCCATCCCATATACAGTCAACAAATTCAGACGCTATTATGGCTGCTAAGAAGTTCATGGTGAGAGGAACCTAATATAGCTGTCTCCTGAATTGTGCAACATCCTTAGTTATCAGGGAAATGCAAAATCAAAACAACCCTAAGATTCCACCTCACGCCAGTCAGAATGGCTTGGATCAAAAACTCAGGTGACAGCAGATGCTGTCAAGGATGTGGAGAAAGAGGAACACTCCTCCATTGTTGGTGAGATTGTAAGCTGGTACAACCACTCTGGAAATCAGTTCGGGGGTTCCTCAGAAAATTGGAAATAGTATTACCTGAGTGTCCAGCTATACCATTCCTGGTCATATACCCAAAAAATGCTCCAACATATAACAAGGACATATATGCTCCACTATGTTAATAGCAGCTTTATATATAATAGCCAGAATATGGAAAGAACCCAGATGTCCCTCAACAGAGGAATGGATACAGAAAAGATGGTATATTTACATAATGGTATACTACTCAGTAATTAAAACCATGTATTCATGAAATTCTTAGGCAAATGGGTTTAACTAGAAAATATCATCCTGAGTAAGGTAACCCAATTATGAAAGGATGTTTTTTAATAATAGTATATATACTCTATAGTCAGCATTTTGTTCACAAAATCCTTTGGCATACTCCATTCTACATTGACAGAATTGTCCAGGGTTGCTCCTACTTCACTGACAAGTTCACTAAGGGCCAAATTAGGCCATTTACAGACATATGTGAATTTCCTTACCAAAAAAAAATATTTTCAAATAAGGACAATGAATGAGCTGGCAAGTTCTTTTTCAACTTGGCACAAGTTAAGGTCATCTAAGATTAAGAAAACTTCAGTTGAGAAAATGCCTCAATAAGATCAGACTCTAAGCTTGTGTACAGTGCATTTTATTTTTAAATTAGTGACTGATAAGTAAGAACTCAATCCTTTGTGAATGGTGTCACCCCTGGCCTTGTGGTTCTGAGTGATACAAGAAAGAAATCTGAGCATGCCACAGGAGTAAAGCCAGTAGGCAGCACCCTTCTATGGTGTCTGCATCAGGTCATGCCTCAAGATTCCTGCTTTGCTTGAGTTCCTGTTATGACTTCCTCTGATGATGAGCAGTAATATGGAAATGTAAGCCAAATAAACCCTTTCCTCCTAAAGTTATTTATGTCACAGTGTTTTATCATAGCAATAACCCTACGTAGGATAGGCAGCTAATCTTAAGCCTTTGATATGATGTTAATCTAGTTCTGTGTGCTTCTAAAACAATTCAAACATAATTGCTTATTTCATGAAATTATGTTTCACAATTCTATGAAAATTATTATACTTCTTTTATACATGAAATAAAATATAAGTATTAAAAAAGAACACCACTAATAATAAAGCATAATTTTTATTTTCAGCACAATGACTCAAAAACATGCTTTGTATGTACTAGAAAGGGACTATCTAATTGAAGTGCATACATCATACTAAAGAAATTGATTCAACCCAAACAATTATTTCAGAATCTGTGCTGTTACTTGTTTTTATGAAGTTCTTTGTAAGTTGAGTTGAACATAGCAAAGTAAATCTAGGTGAAACAAGGCAGTGTGCTGAAGTACATCTTCCCTAGTTAACTGCAAAATTCCCTGGAATCTAATTCTATATACTATCATACCAATACAAATAAGTTCTATCAGAAGGATGAATGAAGTTGTCAGAAAGGTGGAAATATGGAATAAAATAAAGGAAAAATATTTTGACTGAAAAAATAATACCAAAATTCATCATTTCTACAAAGCTATCTGATTCCAATATAAGATAGCAAACACAAAATGAATTAATATTGCTACAACAATGTAATATTTATATGATCATAAAAGAAAATATAGAATTATATAAGGAGATATAGAACCATTAAATAAAGAAGAACAAGTATAATATCATAATTCAGATTAAAATTGTAAATAGAAAAGTAGACAGGCATTTGAACACATATGGCATAAAAGTATATCATTCAGCTGTACACTCTAGGCAAAGTAAATTGCATATAGGCCAAACTGTGATAGTTAGCATGTCTTCATCAACAATCTGAAAGAAATTCAGAATAGTGGATAAAAATTAGAAGATTATTGGATTTATGAAATTCTTAGCCTCCAGTTGTAAATAGTACCTTTGTGTTTGTGTAACTTTGAATATTTATACTTTTTTGAGTAAATAGGAAATATGATTATAAAAGACATCAAAATTTGGGCCAATGAGATGGCTCAGTGTGTTAAATTTCTGGCTGCCAAGCTTGACCCATTAGGTTTGATCTCTGAAACTTACAAGGTGGAAATTTTCCTAAAACTGACAAACACATACATATACATGCATACACACACACACACACACACACACACACACACACACATACACACACACAAAGAAATATTGCAGAAAATGGTTTTTAAAAATATAAAAATTATATTCAAATAGGCTGTTGTATTCACTGAATTCATGTGCTATTTAAGGACAAAGTGAAATGAACTGTCTTTTGATTCTTTGACTCTTTAGTATTTCATTTTCTCCATTTTAAAATTCCTAGCTGTCCTGGATCTCACTATGTAGGCCAGGCAGGTCTTAAATGCAGAGATCTACATGCCTCTGTTTCCCACTTTCTGCTATTGAAGGAATGAACCATCTCTGTTCCATGATTTTTTTTTAAATTTTAAATCTGACTTACCTTCCTACAGCTGCTGTTCTAACAGATAGTAATTGTTTCCAATAATATTTAGCAAAAAAGGGCTCTATGTTAACAAAGTAACAAAGTCTATCAAGACAACTCTGATACCTTAAACAATGTAAAGCTCTTATTATAACTTATCCACAAAATGTAACTGAATGCTGGTTTTATGAATATAAAAATACAGAGGAATTTATGTATACTTAATATGCAAATCTGTGTAAATCTAGGGTAGTGATAACAAATCCACATCACTAAGATATGATTTTCACCATTGATGACACATTGCAAGTGATCCATGTATTTACTACTATTGACCTGTGATGACCAATATCCATATTGTCTACAAACAAGTATAGAAAATTGTATTTTGGTTTTTTTTTTTTACCCCTACCTCTGCAACTCTTTAGAGTAGTAGCTAACACTTGTCTTGGATAGGAGATTTGTGGTACAAGAGAATATACATCAGATAAAAATGTTTAACAAGTAAATAGCTTTTGGAGAACCATATGTCCTCTTAGTTAAATTTATATATTGTGTTACTTAGTGATATATAACATTTCCTTCTATTTATTTTGTCATTTAAAACCCCTCAATGTTAAAATATATAGCTTGCAGTGACTGAAAGCAGGAACAAATATAATATTTCCCAATAAAAGATGCAACTTTTTATTTTCTTATTTCCTTTTTGCTTTCTGAAATTATTCCATTTTTGTATGAGTTATTTGAGAATTTCCTATAGTATGTTTTTTTTTTTAAATTCAGGTTTTTTGTTTATTTATTTTGCTTTTTTTATTCGATATATTTTTATTTACATTTCAAATGATTTCCCCTTTTCTAGCCCCCCACTCCCCGAAATTCCCGTAAGCCCCCTTCTCTCCCCCTGTCCTCCCACCCACCCCTTCCCATTTCCCCGTTCTGGTTTTGCCGAATACTGCTTCACTGAGTCTTTGCAGAACAAGGGGCAACTCTTCTTTTTTCTTGTACCTCATTTGATGTGTGGATTATGTTTTGGGTATTCCAGTTTTCTAGGTTAATATCCACTTATTAGTGAGTGTATACCATGATTCACCTTTTGAGTCTGGGTTACCTCACTTAGTATGATGTTCTCTAGCTCCATCCATTTGGCTAAGAATTTCATGAATTCATTGTTTCTAATGGCTGAATATTACTCCATTGTGTAGATATACCACATTTTTTTGCACCCACTCTTCTGTTGAGGGATACCTGGGTTCTTTCCAGCTTCTGGCAATTATAAATAGGGCTGCTATGAACATAGTAGAGCATGTATCCTTATTACATGGTGGGGAATCCTCTGGGTATATGCCCAGGTGTGGTATAGCAGGATCTTCTGGAAGTGAGGTGCCCAGTTTTCGGAGGAACCGCCAGACTGATTTCCAGAGTGGTTGTACCAATTTGCAACCCCACCAGCAGTGGAGGAGTGTTCCTCTTTCTCCACACCCTCTCCAACACCTGCTGTCTCCTGAATTTTTAATCTTAGCCATTCTGACTGGTGTAAGGTGAAATCTCAGGGTTGTTTTGATTTGCATTTCCCTAATGACTAATGAAGTTGAGCATTTTTTAAGATGCTTCTCCACCATCCAAAGTTCTTCAGGTGAGAATTCTTTGTTTAACTCTGTACCCCATTTTTTAATAGGGTTGTTCGGTTTTCTGTTTTGTTTTTATTAACCCTCCTTTCTCAATTCCTCACATATCCATTCCCCTCCTTATTTACCCAAATTTGGGGGCTCCTACATACAACACACACACACACAAACAGAGAGAGAGACAGAGACAGAGACAGAGACAGAGACAGGCAGACAGAGAGACAGAGAGAGACAGAGAAAAACAGAGAGAACAAGAGACAGAGACACACAGTGACAGAGAGAGTGAAAAAGAGAGAGAAACATACACACAGAATCACACACAATCTGTGCTGTCCATATACATTGTGTGGTCGACTAACAAAGTCTGGTTGACCCAGCAGTTACACATAAGATCACAATCTTATGGACAATTGCCTCTTTTGCTCCCACCCCTATCAAAAGTCAATAGTTCCTTAACTAAATTAAGAATTCCTGCATACCTCCCTTGTCCATGATAGAATTTGAATTCATTTTTCCAATTTTATTTTAGGAATTGGAAACACATGTTTGAAATCATGAGCATAGAACCCTGATTTACTGTATAATATTAGAATATCTTGTTAAAGAATTATTTCATTTACCAATTCATGGGCTGAAATATCACCCTTATTTGTATTTAGACTGCCTTAAGTCGGGTTAAACATTAACTAGCTATTTGTTTTGCCTGAAGGATATGTCTTCTGATGGTCTCCATTAGCTATGAATATGTTTTACTGCTTGACATCTGACCTAATCTGATTTCAACTGTATTAACTCTATATAACGTGTCAAAGTAATAATTAAATAATATAACTGTTCTCATAGGTGAGGTTAAGAGATAAAATGTCTGGGAATGAAACACCACAAAGCTACACATATTTGTTGGTCAGGTGCTTTAAAAATTCCATGATGAATCTTGGGATATAGCTTTGCCACAGATTGCTGACTGTTCTTCCAGAGGATTGGGATTATATTCCCAGCTCCAACATGGTATTTAACAGCTACCTAAAACTTCAGTTTAAAGTACCTGCCAGAAATTTCTGGGTTTTAGAGGTACTACACACAAAATTTCTTCAGATATATATATGAAGGCAAATCATCCATATGTATGAAATGAAAATAAATAAAATGTTTTAATTTCATGAAAAATTGAAATCCAACTGTTTAATTAGTTGATATGAAATACTTTAGTAAATGAAAACTAAGAGAACAATGGAATGCAATTTTGACATTCTTTTTTTGATATATTTTTTATTTACATTTCAAATGATTTCCCCTTTTCTTATTTTTTATTCGATATATTTTATTTACATTTCAAATGATTTCCCCTTTTCTAGCCCCACACTCCCCGAAAGTCCCGTAAGCCCCCTTCTCTTCCCCTGTCCTCCCACCCACCCCTTCCCACTTCCCCGTTCTGGTTTTGCCGAATACTGCTTCACTAAGTCTTTCCAAAACAAGGGGCCACTCCTCCTTTCTTCTTGTACCTCATTTGATGTGTGGATTATGTTTTGGGTATTCCAGTTTTCTAGGTTAATATCCACTTATTAGTGAGTGTATACCATGATTCACATTTTGAGTCTGGGTTACCTCACTTAGTATGATGTTCTCTACCTTCATCCATTTGCCTTAGAATTTCATGAATTCATTGTTTCTAATGGCTGAATAGTACTCCATTGTGTAGATATACCACATTTTTTGCATCCACTCTTTTGTTGAGGGATACATGGGTTCTTTACAACTTCTGGCAATTATAAATAGGGCTGCTATGAACATAGTAGAACATGTATCTTTATTACATGCTGGGGAATCTTTTGGGTATATGCCCAGGAGTGGTATAGCAGGATCTTCTGGAAGTGAGGTGTTCAGTTTTCGGAGGAACCGCCAGACTGATTTCCAGAGTGGTTGTACCAATTTGCAACCCCACCAGCAGTGGAGGAGTGTTCCTCTTTCTCCACACCCTCTCCAACACCTGCTGTCTCCTGAAATTTTAATCTTAGCCATTCTGACTGGTGTAAGGTGAAATCTCAGGGTTGTTTTGATTTGCATTTCCTTAATGACTAATGAAGTTGAGCATTTTTTAAGATGCTTCTCCACCATCCAAAGTTCTTCAGGTGAGAATTCTTTGTTTAACTCTGTACCCCATTTTTAATAGGGTTGTTTGGATTTCTGGAGTCTAACTTCTTGAGTGTTTTATATATATTCTATATTAGCCCTCTATCTGATGTAGGATTGGTGAGGATCTTTTCCAAATTTGTTGGTTGCCGATTTGTCCTCTTGATGGTGTTCTTTGCCTTACAGAAACTTTGTAATTTTATGAGGTCCCATTTGTCAATTCTTGATCTTAGAGCATATGCTATTTGTGTTCTGTTCAGAAACTTTCTCCCTGTACCGATGTCCTCAAGGGTCTTCCCCAGTTTCTTTTCTATTAGCTTCAGAGTGTCTGGCTTTATGTGGAGGTCCTTGATCCATTTGGATTTGAGCTTAGTACAAGGAGACAAGGATGGATAAATTTGCATTCTTCTGCATGCTGACCTCCAGTTGAACCAACACCATTTGTTGAAAAGGCTATCTTTTTTCCATTGGATGTTTTCAGCCTCTTTGTCGAGGATCAAGTGTCCATAGATGTGTGGGTTCATTTCTGGATCTTCAATCCTGTTCCATTGATCCTCCTGCCTGTCACTGTACCAATACCATGCAGTTTTTAACACTATTGCTCTGTAGTATTGCTTGAGGTCAGGGATACTGATTCCCCCAGACTTTCTTTTGTTGCTGAGAATAGTTTTAGCTATCCTGGGTTTTTTGTTATTCCAGATGAATTTGATAATTGCTCTTTCTAACTCTGTGAAGAATTGAGTTGGGATTTGATGGGTATTGCATTGAATCTGTATATTGCTTTTGGCAAAATGGCCATTTTAAATATATTAATTCTACCAATCCATGAGCATGGGAGGTTTTCCCATTTTTTGAGGTCTTCTTCCATTTCCTTCTTCAGAGTCTTGAAGTTCTTGTCATACAGATCTTTCACATGTTTGGTAAGAGTCACCCCAAGATACTTTATACTGTTTGTGGCTATTGTGAAGGGGGCATTTCCCTAATTTCTTTCTCAGCCTGCTTATCCTTTGAGTATAGGAAGGCAACTGATTTGCTTGAGTTGATTTTATAACCTGCCACTTTGCTGAAGTTGTTTATCAGCTGTAGGAGTTCTCTAGTGGAGTTTTTTGGGTCACTTAGGTAGACTATCATGTCATCTGCAAATAATGAGAGTTTGACTTCTTCCTTTCCAATTTGTATCCCTTTGACCTCCTTATGCTGTCAAATTGCTCGAGCTAGTACCTCAAGTACAATACTGAAAAGATAAGGAGAAAGGGGCAGCCCTGTCTAGTCCCTGATTTTAGTGGGATTGCTTCAAGCTTCTCTCCATTTAGTTTGATACTGGCTACCGGTTTGCTGTATATTGCTTTTACTATGTTTAGGTATGGGCCTTGAATTCCTGTTCTTTCCAAGGCTTTAAGCATGAAAGGATGCTGAATTTTGTAAAATGCTTTTTCAGCATCCAATGAAATGACCATGTGTTTTTTTTTTCTTTGAGTGTGTTTATGTAGTGGATTGCATTGATGGATTTCCGTATATTGAACCAACCCTGCATGCCCAGGACAAAGCCTACTTGATCATGGTGGATGATCGTTTTTATGTGTTCTTCGATTCGGGTGGCAAGAATTTTATTGAGTATTTTTGCATTGATCTTCATAAGGGAAATTGGTCTGAAGTTTTCTTTCTTTGTTGGATCTTTGTGTAGTTTTGGTATCAGGGTAATTGTGGCTTCGTAGAAGGAATTGGGTAGTGTTCCTTCTCTTTCTATTTTGTGGAATAGTTTGAAGAGTATTGGTGTTAACTCTTCTTTGAAGGTCTGATAGAATTCTGCACTGAAACCATCTGGTCCTCTGCTTTTTTTAGTTGGAAGACTTTCTATGACTCCTTCTATTTCTTTAGGCGTTATGGGACTGTTTAGATGATCTATTTGGTCCTGATTTAATTTTGGTATTTGGTATCTGTCAAGGAAATTGTCCATTTCCTCCAGATTCTCCAGTTGTGTTGAGTACAGGCTCTTGTAGTAGGATCTGATGATTTTTTGGATTTCCTCAGTTTCTGTTGTTATATCTCCCTTTTCATTTCTAATTTTGTTAATTTGTATACTTTCTCTGTGCCCTTTGGTCAGTCTGGCTAAGGGTTTATCTATCTTGTCAGTTTTCTCAAAGAACCAGCTCCTGCTTTTGTTGATTCTTTGTATGGTTCTCTTTGTTTCTAGTTGATTGATATCAGCCCTGAGATTGATGATTTCTTGCCTTCTACTCCTCCTGGGTGAAATAGCTTCTTTTTGTTCCAGGGCATTCAGGTGTGTCATTAAGCTGGTAATGTATGTTCTCTCCATTTTCTTTTTGGAGGCACTCGGGGCTATGAGTTTTCCTCTAGCACTGCTTTCATTGTGCCCCATAGATTTGGGTATGTTGTGTCTTCATTTTCATTGTGTTCTAAAAATTCTTTAATTTTTTTCTTTATTTCTTCCTTGACCAAGGTATCTTTGAATAGAATATTGTTCAGTTTCCACGTGTATGTGGGTTTTCTGTTGTTTATGTTGCTATTGAAGACCACTTTTACTCCATAGTGATCTGATAGGAAGCATGGGATTAATTCAATATTCTTATATTTGTTGAGGTCTGTCTTGTGACCAATTATATGGTCGATTTTGGAGAAGGTACCATGAGATGCTGAGAAAAAGGTATATTATTTTGCTTTAGGATAGAATGTTGTATATATATATATATATATCTATATATATATATATATATAGATATAGATATATATATATATATATCTGTTAAATCTAATTGGTCCAAAGCTTCAATTAGTTTCATTGTGTCCCTGCTTAGTTTCTGTTTTCCTGATCGGTCCATTGAGGAAAGTGCATTGTTGAAGTCACCCACAATTATTGTGTTAGGTGCAATGTGTGCTTTGAACTTTAATATAGTTTCTTTTACAAAAGAGGATGCCCTTGCATTTGGAGCATAGGTGTTCAGGATTGAGAGTTCTTCTTGTTGTATTTTTCCTTTGACCAGCAAGAAGTGTCCCTCAGAGTCTCTTTTGATGACTTTGGGTTAAAAGTCAATTTTATCTGATATTAAAATGGCTACTCCAGCTTGTTTCCTGAGACCATTTGCTTGTAAAATTGTCTTCCAGCCTTTTACTCTAAGGTAGTGTTTGTCTTTGACCGTGAAGTGTGTTTCCTGAAAGCAGCAAAATGTAGGGTCCTGTTTACGTATCCAGTCAGTCAGTCTATGTCTTTTTATTGGGGCATTGAGTCCATTGATATTAAGAGATATTAAGGAATAGTGATTGTTACTTCCTGTCATTTTTGATGTTATTTTTTAATTTTGATTGGTTAACTTCTTTTGGGTTTGATGAAAGGTTACTATCTTGCTTTTTCCAGGGTGAAGTTTCCTTCCATGTATTGGTGTTTTCCTCCTATTATCCTTTGTAGGGCTGGGTTTGTGGATAGATATTGGGTAAACTTGGTTTTGTCATGGAATATCTTAGTTTCTCCATTTATGGTGATTGAGAGTTTTGCTGGATATAGTAGTTTCGGCTGGCATTTGTGTTCTCTTAGAGTCTGCGTGAGATCTGCCCAGGATATTCTAGCCTTCATAGTCTCAGGTGAAAAGTCTGCTGTGATTCTGATATATCTTCCTTTATATGTTACTTGGCCTTTTTCTCTTACTGCCTTTAATATTCTTTCTTTGTTTAGTACATTTGGTGTTTTGATTATTATGTGACAGGAAGTATTTCTGTTCTGGTCCAGTCTGTTTGGAGTTCTGTAGGCTGCTTGTATATTCATGGGCATCTCTCTCTTTAGGTTAGGGACGTTTTCTTCCATTATTTTATTGAAGATATTTGCTGGCCCTTTAAGTTGTAAATCTTCACTCTCATCTATGCCTATAATCCTTAGGTTTGGTCTTCTCATTGTGTCCTGGACTTCCTGGATATTTTGGGTTACCAGCTTTTTGCATTTTGCATTTTCTTTAACTGTTGAGTCCTTGATTTCTATGGAATCTTCAGCATCTGAGATTCTTTCTTCTATCTCTTGTATTCTGTTGTTGATATTTGCATCTATGTCCCCTGATTTCTTCCCGAGGCTTTCTATCTCCAAAGTTGTCTCCCATTGAGTTTTCTTAGTTGTTTCTACTTCTGGTTTTAGATCCTGGATGGTTTTGCTTAGCTCCTTCACTTGCTTGTTTGTGTTTTCCTGTAATTCTTTAAGAGATTTTTGTTTCCTCTTTCATGACCTCAGCCTGTTGACCAAAGTTCTCCTGTATTCCTTTAAGTGTTTTTTGCGTTTCCTCATTATTGGCTTTTGCATTCTCCTGGATTTCTTTCAATGATTTTTGTGTTTCCCTTGCAAGGGCTTCTAACTTTTGATCCATTTTCTCCTGAATTTCTTTAAGTATGTCCTTCATGTGTTCCTGTACCAGCATCATGACCTGTGATTTTAAATCCAAATCTTGTTTTACTGGTGTGGTGGGGTATCCAGGACATGCTGGTAAAAGAGAACTGGGTTCAGATGCTGCCATATTGCCTTGATTTCTGTTAGTGATGTTCCTGTGTTTGCCTTTTGCCGAGTAGTTCTCACTGGTGTTAGTTGGTCTTGTCAATGCTGGACTTACCAGTGCAAGCTGCCCCTTCCCAGGTGGCCTCTGGTGCACAGCTTACCTCCTGCACTGCCTGGAGACAGGGTGCTTCAGATCCCGAAGCAGACACCTGAAGGCTCCCGCTGGGGCCTGCTGGATTCACACAAGGACTTCTCCCCGCTGGCCGCCCAGAAGTCCCTCTTGCCTCTTGCAGGACCTGGAGATGTGGTGTTGCCGCCGCCCAGGCTGATCTGGATCCGGAAGTGGAGAGATCTGAGGGCTCCCACCAGAGGCCTCAGGACTGGAACCTAAGCTCTATGCCACAGGAGCAAGCTGTGCTGTGAGCTCCCAGAGTGCCTCTGGGTGCACACCAGTTGACACTCTTTTAAACATCAAGTTCAATATATTTATTTTGCTACTGAGGATTGAACCCAGTACTTTTGACATTGCATGCAAGAATTTCACTACTGAGCTACATCCCTAGTCCTGTTTAGAACAGAATATATATAAAACATGTAAATAACTTAGGATAAGAAATAATGAAACATAAATCTCACATTTTAAACTTATGTCTTTATGTATATGGAATTTTATATTGCTTTTAACATAGGACATTTGAGTAACAAAATTGAAGTTTTAAATAATTTATTATTAAAAGTAATCATTAGCAATTAGATTTATGATTTTTATTCAATTGCTTTTTGTAAATCTTAGTATTAGGGCCTGGAAAAATGGCTGAGCAGTTAAGAGCAGTGGTTGCTCTTCCAGAAGAGCTGGGATTAATTCCCAAATTCTACATTAGCAGCACCTTTATCTGTCTGTAACTCTAGTGCCTGGGGATCTGACATCCTCACACAAATGCAGATAAAATTGAATTAAATTAAATCTAATATATAATTCGTAACTCAACATGTGTTTTATAATGTATTTCTTGGTAGAAAGTAAAGGCATAAAGATGCCCATGAATTATTAACTGATTGCTGAAGTTTCAATATTTATTGAATTACATTTTACATTTTTGGATTAGGGAGCTGTTTATTCATTTTGTTATTATTATATGCAAGGAGAAACAGAAATTGAACTATTTAAAATATAAGAAATTATAGTATGTTTCATAATATTCCAGGGAGGAAACTGTGGTGCAATTAAGAATAACAAAACATGAATTCATGAAAATCTTAGGCAAATGGTTGGAGCTGGAGAACATCATACTAAGTGAGGTAACCCAGACTCAAAAGATGAATCATGGTATGCACTCACTAATAAGTGGATATTAACCTAGAAAACTGGAATACCCAAAACATAATCCACACATCAAATGAGGTACAAGAAGAAAGGAGGAGTGGCCCCTTGTTCTGGAAAGACTCAGTGAAGCAGTATAGGGCAAAACCAGAACAGGGAAGTGGGAAGGGTTGGGTGGGAAAACAGGGAGAGGGAAGGGGGCTAATGGGACTTTCGGGGAGTGGGGGTCTAGGGGAAATCATTTGAAATGTAAATAAAAAATGTATCAAATAAAAAAAAAGAAAAAAACATTTTTAAAAATCAGGTAATTCCTTTTAATGTTTTCTTTTTCATTCAGAAGCAATTAAAAGGAAGTTAAATGGACTAGATAGATGGTTCTCTGGTTATGAGCACTGACTGATCTTCCAGAGGTGTTGAGTTCTATTCCCAGAAATCACATGATAACTCGCAAGCATCTATAATGGGATCTGATGCCCTCTTCTGGTGTATCTGAAGACAGCTACAATGTACTAATATGTGTGTGTGTGTGTGTGTGTACATAGATAGATATAAAATAAATAATTCTTTTTAAAAGAAATTTAAATGTATCAGATACGATTCTTTTCAGCTCTTGCCTGGCTGGTTCTACACTATACATTGACATTTGTATGATTAAATTTCCCATTTCATTTGGAAGAAACAAACATTATAGTAACCATGCTTACTGCAAAAGAATTACTGTGACTCTATGTTAAAATACTTATATTCTAAAATGCAGAGATCTACGTATTATGAGAGAAAATATTTAATAGTTAAATTAAGTTATTGGAGACCATTATCTCATGTTTAGCTGGTAAATTCCTTGCATAGGTTCCTAGCTATGCTATCCACAATCTTCTGCTTATTATTTAGCCTGTAAAGGTTCATATTCTATCAGCTTGAATAAGTACTATACTTCAGATTTATATTATCTGTATTCATAATCCCTCTGAAATAGGTTATTGAGAAAGACTCATGTTTTAAAATATACACTACAAAATCAAGGCCAATACTCATATGTAAGCCATTAATGAATCTGTTAAGCATGATTTTCAATTAAATATAAGAACAATAGCAGAGTGGCACATAAATTCAAAATTTTTACATTGGTACCTGGATTTCATCTTCCTTTAAGAAAATGAATTTTCTCTCTTCACAATATATTAATTGAAGTATTATTTAACTGATAAAATACAGTTAAAATATATGAAGCCATGTATAATAGTTCAAACTACTAATTATTATGAATGTGGCATGTTTAATTCAGAAACAAGTACCTTGTAGAAATTAAAGCTTCCTTTATATTTTCATTTTTAAAATTATCACTTTTAAGTAGAGTGGTTCAAAAATCATATATCAATAGTAATCTGGAAATGAGGTAGTCAATTTTTTAAGACATGTCAAAATTACAAAGGGAGTTGACAAAACCTGGGTACTTCATCATTTTGACATTATATTTTCAGATATTGTTAGAAACTATTCAGGAAGCAAAATGGAAATTTCCCTATGAATTTTTCCTATCACCATAGCAACTATAGGGACTATGGTTTCATTTCTGCAGGGTCAATAACTGTAAAGATCACTTATTTCTAGACAAACTAAAATAGTCAAAGCTATAAGAGGTTTTATATTTTAGTGTAAACACTGGAGAATGTTAAATTTCTCTTTGGTGCTTATATCATTTTTCTGTATGCAGTGCCTAGGGCATGATAGTATTCATAGTCTTTGAAGAGAGTTTTTCTGTGGATTTCAGTCACTTTATACTCTTGCTAGGAAATGAGCCAAGGAGTGATTATCTTGATATCCAGGGAGTGTGACATCCCCTGACTCAATTTCTGCTTTTCTCATTTAAGATAGAAAGTACTACTGCCTTTGAATACTAGAACTATTCACAACCTATTCTGAGAAATTCTACTAGTTTCCAGAGAACTGAAAGTTAAATTATATCAAGAAACATCTCGAGTTTAGAAAGTATATGTATCATGTGTGGTTGTGTCTGTTTAAAATATGGTCCCATGTGAATAGCAGGACACAAGCACAGACACACACACACACGCACACAGACACACAGACACACACAGACACACACACACACACACACACACACACACAAGCTTACACATCACATTAAACCAGAAGCAGATAATTGTTGTGTGGTGGTTGGTAAGATTCTATTCTTTTTTTTTATATTAGCCTTTATAGGTCCTTATAGATTTGTCCTTTAAGTATTTGGCTACTAAATTATGGGCAAATGCTATTTATTTTTCCAATGTCAATGCAAATAATCAACTTTCTTTAAACACAGTAGAAAGCCTACCAGACTTTTGATTCTTGGTAATGGATTGGAAGCCAAGTGAAAAAATTCATGACCCATAGAGTCTGAAGTTGCATCTGATCATCTGCTATTGAACATAAGTTCCCCTAGTCAGGCAAATTGTCAGAAGCAACAGAGAACTCATCTTGGTACAAACTCCTGGCATATGACCTAGTCAAGTTATTGCAACATCCCTAAATACACTGACAGCTCACAGCCATAAAACATACTACTGAAACTGACAAATGTAAAAATAGACTCCTGGATACACAACAGGTTGAGTGATTTTAAGGTCCTAATAGCAAATCCAATCTATTGTCTTAACAATTTTTATAACTTCTGTTATAGTGTCACCTGTGTTTTATAACATATAAACATTACATCAATAAACATATGCTATATAAATCAATCTACACTATTCCATTTTTAAAGTTAGTCTTTTAAGAAATGAATCTCTTTACTCCACCCATGTTATTAAAGAGCTCCATCCTTATGTAAAGTCTCGTGTGTTCTCTTAAAATCTCCCTTTAGCCATGTAACCATCTCTTATGCAATTAAAACACAAAATATTTCTGTGATTACCATTTCTGTAAGTAAAACTTGTGGAAGGGAGTTTTAGTGTGAATTTTTAAAGATGAGTAAATTCACAGGCTATTTCTGTGTTATCACGCCCTCCTTTCCCTCATATGTCAGTACCTAATGTGGCAGATATGTCCTTTTTCCTTGGAGTTTAGTTGAGGTGTTGAATAAATAAATTAAGTTTCTCATCATAAGGTACACATGAAGTTGAAGAGAATACCATATAATTACTAAGAAAAACTTTGAAACTCAAAATTAATTTGTATCACTTATAATTATCATATTCTACCCAGCTTTGAAGATATATACAGACCATAAGTAATTTTCTTTTAATTTTAGAATATATTTCAAACATTTGCTTATAATTGGCATGATCTATATTCTTACCAGGTTGTACAGATTAGTTTCCATAATTCTTAACTTATAAAACCATGCTTCATTATTAGTTACTGAATTAAATGCAAGACTTTTAATTTGAGATTCAAGGCCCATTATTAAATATCTCTAACCTCTCTACAGTAGCCTATTTTCCCACAGGTATTTACACTTAATAAAATCAAATACTTCTGATTGCTTAGGTCATATTTTATAAACGTGACATATGGGCTATAAAGTCTTTCTACTTTTACTACTTGAATATGACTGCCCTACATTCATCTTTACTCATGTCAAAATGACACATTATTCCTTCTCCAAACTTCCCAAAAACTTTAGAAAAAGAATGAAATTGACCTAAATACTAAAGAAAGTATACTTGGTCTTTGGCCAGCATCTATGAGTAAAGGTCAGACGATAAGAAAAAGGGAAAGATATCCATTCTGAGTCAGGACTAAGAAAAGTAGTCAGGCCCAACAGAACCTCATAATGGATCTAAAATTGCTATCTCCTTAGCATAGTTTAAGGTGAGCCTGTCTTCCTGAAGGGTAATCTCTTGGCCAAGTGTTATTCTGTTGTCCAGAACAATTGGATTAATTTTCATTTTAAATTACTTTACATTGTTACTAATTTATAAACGTGGGCTTGAGCAAGTTTATATGAACCATATGTATGTGGATGCCAGCAGAAGCCAGACATCAGCATTAGATCACTGGAACTACAGTTGACATATTGGACTGAAAGACGAATATGTATGAGGTTGATAATTTAGAATTGTAAAACTATTTCTTCTAGTACTATTTCTCATTTTTACTCTCTAGAGAAAACCAATTTATTTCATGATATATATTTTATTGTTTCAGACTATAAAAGACAATTTGCAACAAATCTCAGGTCGAATTGATGTTATTCACAAGAAGAAGACAGCAGCCTTGCAAAGTGCCACTCCCATGGAAATGGTGAAAGTACAGGAAGCAGTGTCGCAGATGGATTTCCAGTGGGAAAAACTTAATAGAATGTACAAGGAACGACAAGGGTAGGTAGCATATTAATTTTACTGAAACGTTATATAGCAATTTTTGGGAAACTCTAAAATACTTTCTAGTAATTTCCTTGGTTAAAACAACAGAAAAGGAGAGAACTATTACTGTAAAATACAAGGGCATTATACTTAATGGAAAGATATATTAAAATTACTCCTTACTGAGATAAACATATATTATATTATTGTCTAAAATTGAACATAATGTGAATGCTGTTTTGTTCATATTATAATTAAGCTAATATAGAGTATAAAATATATATCTCTAATTCTATCTTCTGCCTATATATTTTTAAATTTGGTACATAGAGCAGTGTATTTCAACAATAAACCCCTTCATTTTAATTTATTATTCCCATTTAAAAGTTGATATTTACACATTTTATAATCTCTTTCCTTGTATTTCCCCTATTTTTGAATATGGAAATTTATTTAGTTGATCTGAATTTAACTTTAGTGCTTACCTTAAGTATTTAACTTTTGAATTAATTTGAAGGTACTCAGATACAGTAACCTCTTGTCACATGAAGGTGGATTATTTCTTCCTTTACAAATTTAGGATACAAGTTTTCTAACTGTACAAACCAATTTTAAATTCTGTAGTTAAAAGATAGACCTCTTCATTTGCTCAGGAAGAATTCAAATTATTTTGTATCTCTCATGTGTCTATTTATAGCGAGCTTTGTACTTTACGTTTTAATTTACTACATTATACTCCCAAACAGATGTTGTAATAAGGATATATGCTCCACTGTGTTCATAGCAGCCCTATTTATAATAGCCAGAAACTGGAAAGAACCCAGGTATCCTTCAACGGAGAATTGGATACAAAAAAATGTGGTATATCTACACAATGGAGTACTATTCAGCCATTAGAAACAATGAATTCATAAAATTCTTAGACAAATGGATGGAGCTGGAGAACATCATACTAAGTGAGGTAACCCAGTCTCAAAAGATCAATCATGGTATGCACTCACTAATAAGTGGATGTTAGCCTGGAAAACTGGAACACCCAAAACTTAATCCACACATCAAATGAGGTACAAGAAGAACGGAGGAGTGGCCCCTGGTTCTGGAAAGGCTCAGTGTAGCAGTATAGGGCAAAACAAGAACAGGAAAGTGGGAAGGGGTGGATGGGAGGACAGGGGGAGGGAAGGGGCTTATGTGACTTTCAGGGAGTTGGGGGCCAGAAAAGGGGAAATCATTTGAAATGTAAATAAAAATATATCGAATAAAAAAATAAAAAAGAATTCATTTCAGTTGCCATCCATGATGGTCTTTACTGGATTTCCAATTATCATTCATCTAGTTTTATTTTTGTAAAGTATAATGAATTTTCTCCTGTAATCATATTTCCTGTAGAGTAAAACACTGAGTCATTAATGTGCCATACAAGGCCTTCACATGACCACTATTCAATTAGATTTGCTCAGCCATGACATTTGTTATATGCTGTGGGCATTATAATCCTCATACATTATAAGTTAGTAATATGAAATTGCTTTGCAGTTTCTAAAGTGTTTTGTTTCCTTTCTATCTTACCATACAGTGCATCATATTCCACAAGATTCACTTTATGTTTTATGACTCTTAATCCAAGAATTTTAGTGGTTCATGATACCCTGAAGTTTAAATATTAGTTCATCACTTAATAAAGTATGATATACAAAAATAACTTTATATTTACATGTGTTTCCAAATTTGGTTGTCACTGTATATGGCATCTATTCTTTGGTAATAGTCTTTTATATTTTACCATATAGTAAATTTATTTTTGCAAATTTGAAAATATCTCTCCACAGTTAAAGTAATACTTTTATTTTTAACATATGATAGAATGTCTTATTTCACCGTTGATGAAAAGGAAAAATATCAGTATTCTGGTACACATGCCATAAAATACAATCTTATATTGTTGCTTTAGGATACTTTCATACTCCTTGTGGGCCAATTGTCAGTCACTGAAGGAGTCTGCAAATGAAGTCAGAGCCATCACTTTTTTGGAATGTGTTCACTTCCCTGTGGTTTGTGCTTTTCTTCTTTTTTGCATCATTCTGTACTATGTACTTTTGCTAAGAACTTCTGAGTTGTCTTCAATGCTCTGTAATTACTATGATTCTTTAGGTGCATACCATCTTGGCAAACAAGTAGAATCCTTTCTAAGGATGCATCTTTACTATAATCATACAACTTTTGCTGAAATATAGGCAGTGCGTTCACCTTAACAGGGAAAAACAGTTATTTTCTTTTCAGTTCACCTTTAACCACAGTGGAAATAATAAAAGCAGGAAGACTAATGCTAGTCCATGGAGAAAGTTGGTGAAAATTCAAATGGTTTCCATCCAAGTAACTATGTCTCTAAACTCAGAGAAGCCAGTTTATACTCTATGGTTGGTGGCTTAGTCTCTGGGAGCACTCAGAGGTCCACATTATTTGACAACTGTAGTTCTCCCTGTGGGGTTGTCATCACCTTCAGCTCCTTCAGTCCCTTCCTTAACTATTCCATAGGGGTCATTGACTTCAGTCCAATGCTTGGCTGTGAGTATTTTCATCTGTCTCAGTCAGCTGCTGGTAGGGCCTATCAGAGAACAACAGCACTAGTTTCCTGACTGCAAGCACAACATAGCCTTAGTAGTAGTGTCAGGGATTGTTGCTTGCCCACAGGATGGATCCCAAGTTGGACAGGTCACTGGTCAGCTATTCCTTCAGTCTCTGCTCCATCTTTGTCCGTGTATTTCTTTTAGACAGGAGAGTTTTGGGGTTGAAAGTTTTGTAGGTGTATTGCTGTTCCATCCCTTCACTGGAGGTTCTTTCTGACTTCTAGAAGTGAACTTTTAAGGTTCCATGCCCACTGTTAGAAATATTGGATAAGGCCACCTACATTGAATACTGGGAGCCTCCCCTATACCAGGTTTCTGGGAATCTCTAAAGGTTCCCCCACACACACCTGGCTACTACATATTTCCATTAATTATTTCCTTCCATTCCATATTTCCATCCATTCCATGGCCCTCTGGACCTCTCTCCTGCGTCCATGCATATCTGATCCTGCCCCTCTTATCCCCTTCTGCTACACTCTCCCACAATGCTCCCTCCCTCCATTTGCTTTCTACCACCATTTTATTTCCCTATCTAAGTGAAATTTGAGCATTCTCACTTGGGTACTTCCATATTGTTTAGCTTCTTTGAGTCTGTGGTGTGTAGTGTATGTATCCTGTATTTTAAGGTTAATGTTCCCTTCTAAGTTAGTGCATACCATGCATGTCCTTCTGGTTCTGGGTTACCTCACTCAGGATGGTATTCACAAGTTCTATCCATTTGCCTGAAAAATTCATGATGTCTTTGTTTTTAAAAGCTGAATAGTATTCCATTGTATAAATGTACCACATTTCCTTTATCTATTCTTCAGTTGAAGGACATCTAGGTTGTTTCCAGCTTCTGGATATTATGAATAAGACTACTATGAACATCTTGAAGTACATGTCCTTGTGATATGGTAGGAGCATTTTTTGGGTAAATGTACAGGTGCAGCATGCTGGGTCTTAATGAACTATTTCCAATTTTCTGAGGAACCACCAGATGGATTTCCGGAGAGGTTGTACCAGTTTGCAATCTCTCCAGCAACAGAGAACTGGTTCCTCTGGTATACATCATTGCCAGTATGTGTTTTCTCTTGAGTTCTTGACCTTAGTCATTCTGGTTGGTGTAAGGTGAAATATCAGCTTCATTTGATTCACATTTCCTTGATGACTAAGGATTTTGAACCTTTTTAAGTATCTCTTCACCATTTGAGATTGCTCTGTTGATAATTGTTGATAATTCTGTTTAACTCTGTTTATAGTAGTATTTTACCAGTTTTTGAGACTGCCATACCGTGGACTTTGTTCATATTCACCTCATTCTTCATCTTCTCCAAGATCCAGCCCCAGTTCATTACCCACTCAAGTTTGTTTTCTTAGAAAACAAAACAAAACAAAGCAAAACATTTTTATGCTGTCCAAATGCTAATTTAGGGGTGGGACTTGTCATGGAGTGTGGTCAACCTACCAGGGCCAAATCACTAAAGTAACAGACTCTCCTCCTAGAAACTATTAATTTCCAGTACTTCTTTATTTGAGGCAAGTCTTTGTACCTGCCTTCACCTTCTGTGATAGAACTGTGTCTTGTTTGGACATGTACAGACAGTGTGAATAATGGTACAATTGTTAGTTCATATGCAACTCTCCTGTTATATCCAGAAAAATATAGTTCTTTAATCCACCATTTCGGAATCTTATAATCTTTCTTTTCCAGCTACTGTGATGATCCCAGAGCTGTGGGGAGAGCATGTGATATAGATTTCCCATTTAGGGTTTAACATTCTTTGGTGTCTTTTTCTTTACACACTGACATTTTGTATGCTAATTGTAATCTATTGTAACAAGAAACTTACTACCATAAAAAGAAAAAAATTACCTGTGAATCCTATGACTTACAGTAATTATGGAAATGGCAAACTACAACCATATGCCCAATAGTGGCATGAATGTTATATGTTTAACCAGCTATAATCTCATCAGAAATAAAACTCAACCATGTTATTGACTCATTCATGACTTCATTTCAGCAAAAGACCTGTGGCTAGATGGGCCAAAGGATCTGTAGGAAATGTGGTGATCACAAAGATATGAAATGCCTTTTAGGATTAGAGAAACATCATCCCCTGTTCTTTCAGCAAACACTTTAAGCTGGCATGTTTGTAGATGGCTTCATACCCATAAGCTTATTGGCAGCATTAATTGGATTTAATGTTTTATCAAAGAAATATATAAAGAGGGTACATGTTTGGGGAATGCAGGAAAATTTTTGGTTGAAATGGGTACTGCTATGATCATATTTCAGTGTGTATGTGTGTGTGTGTATGTGTGTGTGTAGGTGTGTGTGTGTATAAGAGAGAGAGAGAGAGAAAGAGAGAAAGAGAGAAAGAGAGAGAATTCTCAAGAATGAAAATATGATTGTGAAAAAGGTCCTATAAAATGACATTCACTCTATATTATTTTCTTTTTTATGATGCCATGTTTATGATTCTAAAGGCAGTGATGAATTTGTCATATGTTCAGGAATTTATTCCTTATAACCTCAAAGTAAACCACAGTTTAAACAAGATAATAAAAAATGTGATGCAATTTCTAGATGTCAAATTGCTATACAGCCATAAGATGGCATTATTGTGTTACAACAAGGTCCTAGTCTAAGTTAAGAGAGTGTTGTTATAAAATCTCTATTCCTCCTTGAGAAATTCATTTGATTTACCATTTCAGGGTGGATCCTCTATGCATATAAGTAATTAAATTGAAGCTTTTGAGCTTTATGTATGATCTTAAGAGAAAATAAAAAGTCAAGAACACTGGTTCAAATAATGCTGATTTTTGCACAATAAATTCTTTCTAAATGGATAAAAATAAGAATAAGTGTGTTTTTAAAATGTAAATCTATTATTTATAATGTGGTGTAAAATCAATAAAATATTGGTGAATAAATATGTGTGGAAACATAGCAGTATAACTTAAAGCAAGAACAATTATTCAGCTCTGTGCTACATAAGCCAGATGAAGGAATACATATTGTGTGACACCTTTAAAAAAAAAAAACCCTAAAGATTAGTTCATTGGAAGCTAAAGGAAGATGGAAGATCCTCTGCTTTCTTTTCTTTTTTCTTTTAATTTTTTTGTTTGACAAGCCTTCATTAAATACAAAATGAGCAGTTTCATGATGTTTAATTTATTTATCTAGAAGCAAATTGTATTTCCTTAGTAAAGTCTACAATAATGAATGTTTCTATACAATTTTCTACATCAAATGCCATATTAGAATGAAATTTATATTTAAAATTTCAAAAGGTAAAACAGAAGACAAGAAGGATGCAAACAGTATTTTAAAAATAGCTTTAATAGAGAGTTGGTTTGTCTTTCTATTTTGAACACTTCATACTGAACCTTTGAGTGCATTTTTTTTTCATTTTCCAGGGATGCTTTGCTGGTAAGGATATGGAATCTACTGATCTATAGAAATCCTTTTACCAGGTTGCCATTTTACACAAGATCATTTTCCTTTTGAAGTATTCGATATTTTTATCAAGATATTGACAATTTTATATTGTCATATCTTCGAGTTTTATCCTTAATTTTTTAATGATTTAAAATTATGTAGTGAAATGGAGAACAGGATTGTCATGATTTTCCTAGGCTATACATTTAATATTTACAACAATCCTACTTCCATATCCTTTAGTATGTCATACATAAATTGCATAAAATAACGTAATTGATGCCTTCAACTTTCCCAAATAAAGCCTATAAAAGAAAGATAACATGAAGTAAAAAAAAAACTGTAATAATGCACAAAAGTGACAGGGTATTCTCATTCTTGGACAGGTAAGAAGAAGCTTCTAGAAAGCACAAAATGAGCTTCTATCTTAGAAATACCTTCATATCAAAATTGGAGACAACAAATTAAATACCACCTTTCATTCTCAGGACAATCCAAGTGCTTGTTTGAAGTGCTTGGAGAATACTAACTTTTTCTCATGAAGTCCTGCTTATCCATTGGGATCTAATACAAATAGACTTTGTTTCACTCCCTGGGTTTCCATCAATTGATTCATGGACTAAAGTCTTTAAACTGTTCTTCAATACACTTGTCATAAAGTTCTGCACATAAGGTCAGGTGTGTTATAATAAACTTTGTGCACTGTTAACAATTTCTTTTCCCCCCTTTACTAAGAAGGAACCATGCATTTCATTTTACACCTACAAGCCAAATCCAGCAGTGGTGCGGGAAACCTGCCAATGTAAACTAAATTTTCATTAACAAAACTTTAAGAGAAAGTGAGAAACTGCATGCTCAAAGGACTGAGGATAGAGTTACTGGTAGAGTATTTGTTCAACATTATTCATATCTTTTCCAAACTCAGAACCACAAAAGAAAACTTTATAATTTTGGAGTTAGTAGCAATCCTGAGAAAGTTCGAATGTCACTAACACCATTCATATCATAGTTTATTTCACAACATTCCCATTTAGGGTATTTTTCCACAGTCAGTTTCATTTTACTGTAATAAAGGTACATAATGAAATTAATGTGTGAAGATAGAAAAATCTAAAAGTGTCTATGAGCTGCATGCATTTGGGAGCCGAGATGCTCTTCCTGGGGGCAATACAGTATGAGCTACAATTTGGTTTACTAACGGCTTGCTTGTTTGCCTTCTTGCTTGTCTTGAATTCTACCATTTTAGGGGACGTTTGCCTCAGGGATTTTTTAACATTAAAATTATCAAATTTTCTCTTTGAAAATTATACATTCTTCCCAGTAAGGAAAATTTTCACAAGGATTATTTTCATATTGATTTTTGTTTACTGTTGAACATTCTAAAATTTCACTTTAAATTATCATTTAACCTCAATGGAAAATTGCCTGTTAGAAGGAGAACTTTTTTAAACATAATTCTACATTAAAGAGTAAGTTTTAAAAGATTTTTATGGTTTCCTTGAGTGATTTATATATTCAAATTAAACTAAACAATCCTTTTTATAAGTATTGACCTTTGTTTATATATATATATATATTTATATATATATATATTAGTTATTTTATTTATTTACATTTCAAATGTTCCCCTTCTTGTTTCCCCTCCATGAACCTCCCAGTCCCCCTACCTCTATGAGGGTGCTCCCCCACCTATGTACCCACTCATACCTCATTGCCCTAGCATCCCTCTATGCTGAGGCATCTAGCCTCCTCAGGATCAAGGGCATCCCCTCCCACTGATTCCAGATAAGGAAATCATTCATTATGTCCCTTCATATCTGTGCAATTCCCAAGTACTCAGATACAATTTTGTATTATCTTTCATACATTATTTTTACCTATTAGGAGATAGATGCCAAATGTTCTTTTTATTTTCATCCATTTTCTCTATCACCCAAAAGAGAGGCATGACCCAAAGTAGCTTTTCCTTGGATGCAGCCACAACATTGGTGGATAACAAACCCATCCAAAATAGCAATTACTAATTTCCACCTCACTTACTAGACGTCTATGAAAAAAACTGTTCTTCAGCCTTTGGGGCTACAGATTGATGAAATGAATCTGATTCATATATCTGTTTGTAGAAAACATGCTGCAAGCTCAGTAGCTCCTTGGAATACATGGAAAAATGTCCAAAATTTCAAAAGAGTAAGTCAAAGCACTTCAAGTTTATCAAACTGATGCTTATAACTATTTCATTTTCACTTTAATATACATCTCATGGTTTATTCAAGTTAAACAGCATGCCCCAAGTGAAGGGTCAGAGAAATATTTTGTTCTTGATACTTATAAAATATATAAATGTATTATTTTACTATAAAATATGGGCACTAATAATTCAAAATTTTACATATCCTAGCAGATCACCTTTCTGTGTTACATAGGGAGACCATTTCTTGAAGAAAATAAAATCCAACTTAAATGTGTTAATCTCACTTGGAAATGTGTTTTGAAGGAAATTTTCTACATTGATATTCATATTTTATCAGAATAGTCATGATACTATAAACCATATGTGTGTTTTAAAAAAGCAATGTAAAAGGAAACTTTGAATTACTCTTTTATTTACCAACATAGAGATATGTTAGTGTATCTGTGCATTTGGGAGATTCATTTCTGAATAGCATCATTGATTTCTATACCCAGATATCTGTTACTTAAAACAATAAGTTAACGACCATGGCTCACTATATATCCTTGAAGAAGGCCATCTGGTTTATGTCTCTTGTTTAAAAACAAACAGCCACATGACAAAGTAAGAGGGAACCTTTGGATAGTTATAGTAAATAAGTAGATTTGCAAGACACATAATAAAGTATTTTCTTCTAGTCAGCAACACCAGAAGAGAAACTTTGTTTTCTCACTTACACAACAAAACCGTACAGACTTCCATAATGACAAAAGCACTGCTTCAAGAAATTGTTTCAGTGACCAAAATTTATGGGAATTAATCAGTGCTTTATTTCTATTAACTGATTTGAACTAACTTTATTTCTATTAACTGATATTTAATTTTCTATATTCTTTGTTTACATTCCAAATGATTTTCCCTTTCCTGGTTCCCCCCTCCCCATAAGTCCCATAAGCCCTCTTCCTTCCAGCCATTCCGCAATCACCTCCCTCCCAATTCTCTCTCCTGGTAGTCCCTTACATTGCAGCATCAAGCCTTTCCAGGACCAGGGCCCTCTCCTTCCTTCTTCTTGGGAATGATTTGATATGTGAATTGTGTCTTGGCTATTTAGAACTTCTTGGTTAATATCCACTTATCAGTAACTAGATTCCATGTGTGTTCTTTTGTGATTGGGTTACCTCACTTAGGATGATATTTTCCAGTTCCAACCATTTGCGTAAGAATTTCATGAAGTCATTGTTTCTAATTGCTAAGTAGTAATCCATAGTGTAAATATACCACATTTTCTGTATCGATTCCTCCTTTGAGGGACATCTGGGTTCTTTCCAGCTTCTGGCTGCTACAAATAGGGCTGCTATGAACATAATGGAGCATGTATCCTTATTGCATGCCAGGGAATCCTCTGGGTATATGTCCAGGAGTGGTATAGCAGGGTCCTCCAGAAGTGACATGCACAGTTTTCTAAGGAACCGCCAGACTGATTTCCAGAGTGGTTGTACCATCTTACAATCCCACCAGCAGTGAAGGAGTGTTCCTCTTTCTCCACATCCTCGCCAACACCTGCTGTCTCCTGAGTTTTTAACCTTAGACATTCTGACTGGTGTGAGGTGAAATCTCAGGGTTGTTTTGATTTGCAATTCCCTAATGGCTAATGATGTTGAGCACTTCTTAAGGTGCCTCTTGGCCATCCGAATTTCTTCAGGTGAAAATTCTTTGTTTAGATCTGTACCCCATTTTTAATAGGGTTATTTGATTCCCTGGGGTTGAACTTCTTGATTTTTTTATATATATATTGGATATTAGCCCTCTGTCAAATGTAGTGTTGGTAAAGATCTTTTCCCAATTTGTTGGTTGTCGTTTTGTCCGATTGACAGTGCAGGGCAGGCCAGACAGGCAAAACCAGGTACACAGAGATATCCTGAGTTTAACATTGCTCGGGAGAGCCTGCCAGGCTTCTGCCTGCCTGTTCCCAAGGCCTGGGCAGCTCTGCAGGTCATCTGTGTGCCAGACCTCTAGGGGGAAATTTTGCCTAGCAGAGCGATCAGTATTTGGAAGGGGTTTGGATTTTGATCCCTTATATTAGTCAGTGGCATTTATAAAATCGTACACAATTGTGTCTGTCCGTCTTTCTTCCTTTTCTCTTCTTTCTTACCCCAGCTTTTTGTGTTTGTACTTGCCTCTACTTCTTTTCCAGAATGAAGAAGAACATGTTTCATTATTTTTCTCAAATAATGTTAATGAATTCAACAAGTCAGTACTTTTGTTCTTTCCTTCATCTGTATGGTCAAACAAGACATCATCAACATTAATTTAGGGATGGGGCTAAAGAGGCGGCTCAGTGGTTAAGAGCACTGACTAGTCTTCCAAAGGTCCTGAGTTCAATTACCAGCAACCACATGATGGCTCACAACCATCTATAAAAAGACCTGACGGCCTCTTATAGAGTGTCTGAAGACAGCTGTAATGTACTTATATAATAAGTAAATAAATAAATAAATAAATAATCTTTTTTAAAAGAAGATTAATTTAGAGCTTTAAAAATAAAAATGGTCAGACTTTATGTTTGGAGTCTACTATGAGCTGATTCTATGAAAGGAAAAGGAGCAAAATTTTTTGAAATATGTAAAGAAGAAAGCTCAAGAGACATGTGAATCAGATTAAAAGTATCTTAGGGGTGAAGAACACAGAAATAAGATAACTGAGATAACAGAAATAAAAGCTATTCATTTACCAAGCAAAATGCAAGCTGAAGGATTGCTTTGCTTTGCTTTCCATGTTTGTTTAGTATGCACAGTTTTTTTTTGTTGCTCCCATTGTTTTGTTCAGTTCTGTTTTTTGTGTGACTGTGTCTACTCCAGGTTGGTATTAACCTCTAATTCTTCCTAGCTCTGCCTCCTGAGTACAGGGATTATGGAACTATATCTGGCTTTTATCCATCTCTTAATAGCAGCATGCCAGTGGTTAATCTAGGCTGATGGGAGAGCTAGCACTTTTAAGATGGTGGTTTTCCAAATGTCACAAAGGAAATTAAATTGCAGATTGAATTTAAAGATTGAAATTACTTCCAGTCACTTTTTTCAGTATCCCTTGTATAATAAGAAACAGATGACAGTTTCCCTAAGGCAAATATTTATTCACTGGTGTTACCAGAGATTGCTTGATCATTATTTTTGACTCATATATTTATCATTTCTATACAGATATTGATCATTATATTTTTTACAAATGTATGCATCAATCTATTCATTGAAAATATCTTCAATAAAGAAAAATGCAATGGTAGCCCATGTCTGTAATCATAATACTTGAGACATGAAGGCAGGAGGATCAGGAGTCTAAAGCTATCTCGGCTTTGCGAAATTTTTATTTAAATTAATTCTATATTGATATCTGTTTTTTATTGGATATTTTCTTTATTTGCATTTCAAATGTTATCCCTTTTCCCAGTTTCCCCTCTGAAAATGCCCTATCCCATTCCCACTCCCCCTGCTTCTATGAGGGTGTCACCTACCCTCCCACTCCCACCTCCTCACCACCTTGGGATCCACCTACAAAGGGAAATCAAGTCTTCACAGGACCATCTCTGTCTATAATATCCAAATTTTAAAAATACCAGTAGACAGATTATAAAATACTTAGTAAATGAAAATTAGTTTTTAATAAAATAATTCTTGATGGTAAAACCAAAAGTAAAGTAACTATGAATAATAATAATAATTTCATGTTTTATGATGAATTCATATGTATACTAGAATTTACTGTACTTAAAACTTTCAAAACACTAAGTTGCTGCTCTGATTTCTTTATTTTTTCAATAAGCACATTTAGGGAATGGTGAAATGATCAAGTGGCTAAGAGTACATACATTCTTACAATAGATTCAAGTTTATTTTCTTGCACCAATTTGAGTGGCTCACAACTACCTATAAGTCTGACTCCAGGAGACCCAACACACTTATCTGGACTCTAAAAGTATCTGTGCCTACTGTGTGTTCATACCCATCATATAAACATATATGAAGATGTACATATATAGATTCATAAAATCAAATGAATTTTAAAGGCAAGAAACAGAGTAAGATAATGTTTATTGATGAATGCACTTCAGATAAATGCCTAGTTCGAGGGATGGCATAAAGGGAACAAAATAGGTAGGGAAAAGTTTTGCTAACTTATGTAGTTACGGGAGAGATTTTATCTTATTGGGATGATGACATTCACATTATTCTTGTGTGAGATAAGGATAGACTTTTGTAGCTTTATCCATCAGTTTTGGGATCTGAGATTTCCAAATGCTTCCTTCTAGGCTATATAATATTAGATAAAGTAGCTCCTGTCTGCTGGGAAAATGTCAGAGACTAGTTTATAACTTCTAGGTTAACTGAAAGACAAATGTTTAATTTATAATATTTATTGAAGGATATGTTTTATGTAGCATTATTATACCTAGCAATGCCTGTTGGTACTACTCTTGATAAGTTATTTGCTTTCTTTTTTATGTATAAATGTTGTCAAATATACCAAATTTATTTGCAGAATTCATCCTCATATATGTTTAAATAAATATATAACAGTGAATCCATTGAAAATTTATACCAGAGATCTATTGCTAATAAAAATAAATAACATAGTTAGAATTCTCATGAATACCTCCAAAGTCACTTATTTTTGCCCTTCCTTTAATCCCTTAGTAACCATTGAGCTATTGTGTCTTACTATCTACCAATTACCTGAAATATGTGATTCACTATATGGGTATATAAAAGACTCACAAAAATTCTCAGGGTTCAAATTGTGGCACCTATTAATCCTTATCATAATATATTATACTACTCTCCTTCATTTTGTATGATCAACCAAATGATCTCAACCAAATTATCAACCAAACTCAAGGAACTATGCAAAATGTCTGCAACATGTTCATTTGAGTCCAGTCATGTTCCAAGAAAAACATTCATTTGAGGATAGTGTACGCTGTATGTGTAGATTGTTGTTTTGAGGTCTTAGTTATATCATATAAAATCAAATTTTAAGATTTATGAAATTTAATTTTAAACTTACCAAGACTATGACTTTCATCCCTCAAACTGGCATTACCAAGACCTTTCAATATCAAGAATGACCACCATAATTTCTAAAAATGCCCCTAGGATGGAAGATATATCTTTCTCTTTTTACAGACCTCCAAACTCATATTCCATAGTTTACTATTTTCTGAATTCTGCATATTTCTATTTTACTTGTTTTCATGTCTTGTCATTATTTGCATTGTTTGTCCTCAGCATCAATCTCCCTCTAGCTGATTCCTTGTGAGAGATGACTTTCCACCAAATCATTGTCTATTTTGGCAATTTAATCTTTTGAAAGTAGTACTTCAAGTTTCCCAGCACAGAATCCTTCCCTGGTTCTATATTGATAAATCTTCCATTATGCTGGAATCCCTAGAGACAAGCGAGTTGGAGTATATATTTTGCCAGTTGTTTGCTTTGGCCAGAAGGAAACTTTAAAGGGCAGTGAAATGTCATAGATTGGACTGCTCATCACAATCAGATTAACACTTATTGCCTTATATCTTGTAAAACTTCAGAATTGTGTCATTTGCTTTTATAACTTGGTAGTTCATAGTCTGTCACTCACTCTCTTATCCTAGCTTGTCTGACTTGCATCTTCATGTGTTTTGACAGCAAAGTAGATTTCAAAAGAAATCACAACTCATTTTCTAATCCTTTGTAATAAAATAATTACATATAATACAGCTTACTATCTAAAAGTACTATAAATCTTTGAATATAAGAAACAGAACTAGATCCCATGTTATCCATTAGAGACATAATTCATACAAAAGTGACTTTGTGGGTACCAGCATAATAGGATAGATCACAGAAATGAACAAAAGGAATATACTTCTCCCAGGAAGAACAACATTGAGAACTTATAATCTCAAAGGAAGTTGCTGTTGTTGTTGTTAACCACTACTAAAATTTTTAATTTCAACTAACTTGCATTTATTCCTCCGAGCTCTGCATTCATTGCTTAAATATAACTGATCTTTGTCAGGTCACATTTTATGGTTTCTTTTCTTTTCTTGTGTATTTTCTTTATTTATATCTCAAATGTTATCCTCTTTCCAAGTTTACCATCCACAACCCCCAACCCCATACTCCTTCCTCCTGCTTCTATGAGGGTGATCACCCACCCACCCACCCACTCCTGCCTCCCGGCCCTGGCATTCCCCTACACTGAGACATCGAGCCTTCTCAGCACCAAGGGTCTCTCTTCTCATGAATGCCCAACAAGGCCATCCTCTGCTACATATGCATCTGGAGCCATGGGAAACTCCATACGTACTCTTTGGTTGGTGGTTTAGTCCCTGGGAGTTCTGGGAGGGGGGTGCTGGCTGGTTCATGTTGTTATTCTTCCTATGAGTCTGCAAACCCCTTCAGCTCTTTCAGACCTTTCTCTAGCTCCTCCAATGGGGACCCAGTGCTGACTCCAATGGTACGATGCAAGAATCTCTGTATTTGTTAGGCTCTGGCAGAACCTCTCAGGAGACAGCTACATCAGGCTTTAGTCAGCAAGCATTTCTTGGTATTCAAAATAGTGTCTAAGTTTGGTGACCAAAAAAGGGATGAATCCCCAGGTGTGGCAGTCTCCAGATGGTCTTTCTTTCAGTATCTGCCCTACACTTTGTCTCCATATTTGCTCCAGTGAATATTGTGTTCCACCTTCTAAGAAAGACTGAAGCATCCACACTTTGGTCTTCCTTCTTCCTGAGCTTCATGTGGTCTGTGAATTATATCTTGTTTATTCCAAGCTTTTGGGCTAATATCCACTAATTAGTGAGTGCATATCATGTGTGTTCTTTTGTGATTGGGTTACTTCACTCAAGATTTTCTTGTTACATTCATTTGCCTAAGAATTTAATTAATCCCTTGTGTTTAATGGCTGAGTAGTGCCCCATTGTATAAATATACCACATTTGTTATATCCATTTCTCTGTTGAAGGACATCTGGGTACTGTCCAGCTTCTGGCTATAATAAATAAGGCTGCTATGAACAAAGTGGAGCATGTGTACCTGTTACATGTTGTAGCATTATGTGGGTATATGCCCAAGAATGGTACAGCTGGGTGCTCAGGTTATGTCCAATTTTCTGAGGAACTGCCAGACTGATTTCCATAGTGGTTGTACTAGCTTGCAATCCCACCAGCAATGGAGGAGTGTTCCTATTTCTCCACATCCTCTCCAGCATCTGCTGTCATTTGAGTTTTAGATCTTAATCATTCTGACTGGTGTTGGGTGGAATCTCAGGGTTGTTTTGAATTGCATTTCTCTGATGACTAAGGTTTTTATACATCTCGTTAGGTGCTTCTCAGCCATTTGGTATTCCTCAGTTGAGAATTCTTTGTTTAGCTCTGTTTCCCATTTTTAATATGGTTATTTGATTCTCTGGAGTCTAACTTCTTTAGTTCTTTGTATATATTAGATATTAATCCTCTATCTGATGTAGGATTCGTAAAGATCTATTCCCAATTAGTTTGTTGTGGTTTTGTCCTATTGACGGTGTCTTTTGCTTTACAGAAGATTTTCATTTTTATGAGGGCCCATTTATCTATTGTTGATCTTAGAGTATAAGCCATTGGTGTTATGTTCATGAAATTTTCCTCTGTGCCCATGTGATCAAGGCTCTTCCCAACTTTCTTTTCTATTAGTCTCAGTGTATCTGGTTTTATGTGGAGGACCTTGATCCACTTGGACTTGAGCTTTGTACAGGGAGATAAGAATTGATCAATTTGCATTCTTCTAAATGCTAACTGCCAGTTGAACCAGCACTATTTGTAGAAAATTCAGTCTTTTTTTCACTGGATGGTTTTTAGCTCCTTCTCACATATCAAGTGACCATAGGTATGTGGGTTCATTTCTGGGTCTTCAATTCTATTCCATTGTTCAACCTGCCTGTCACTGTACCAATACCATATAGTTTTTATCACTATTCCTCTGTAATACAGCTTCATTTTAGGAATGTTGATTCCCCTAGAAGTTCTTTAATCACCCCTTAAGAGTGTTTACAGAGAACTATGATTAAGAGTCCTCCCAATATTATATGTAATGGAAAAGTAGTTCTTTTAAATAAATAAGAATATCCTTACTAAACAGTGAGTTTATTTAGGTTATGCAATGTCATAAAAATACTGTAAACATTAGTGGTTTAAAATTTTTCTTTTTAAGAATTAAAGTATGTTATTTTACTATTAATCTGTTCATATTTTATGTGTGTTTACCTGTATATGCAATGGTATACATGTGAAAGTCAGAAGACAGTTTGTTGGAGTTGGCTCTTTTCTTCAACCTGTGTTTTTGTTTTGGCAATTTAACTCACTTGTGGTGCTAGTGCTTTATTTACCCAGTGAGACCTAAACTAGGTTTTATTAATAGTATGTTATAAAAAATCAGACATCATTTCTGGCTCTGTGACACAGGGTGCTTCTATTCAATGGCTCTATCATATCTGTATGAAACTACAATGGTTCTAACAATGGAGCCATTCATGAAAGACACTCCCTAGTAAAGGCCTTAAATGAGAAATGATACATGACTTTCCTGACATCACCGTGTGCTAGATTTCATTCCTTCAACTATTCTATATCCCCAATGGAGCAACAGTTACAGTGGATGATTGAATTGGTTGAGGAGCTCCAGTTCTTCTCCCACATAAGATGTACTAGATAGATGAAATAAATACAGCCACTAAATATTCTCACAATATCGTATACTCAGAAAACTATATTCTGTCACCAAAGACTTCTCGGTCAGATCATTATTCAATAACCTCTCTGCAAATCTACAGTACCACATTCAAACTATTTATCCTCTTTTTTTATAACTCTTCCTCATAACTCAAAACATATCCAGAAGTATTATAGAAGAGAAGAAGAGAAATTCTTTTTTTTCTTTTTTGTGTGAATAAATGCCTGTACTTTTTTTTGTATATATAATTTTTGTTTTCTATATTCTTTGTTTACATTCCAAATGCTTTCCCATTTCCCAGTTTCCACCTCCCCATATGTCCCATAAGTCCTCTTCTCTCCATCCATTCTTCTGTCTTTCCCCCTCCATTTTCTCTGTCCTGGTACTCCCCTACAATGCTGTATCAAGCCTCTGGGCTAATTAATATTCACTTATCAATGACTGCATTCCATGTAAATTCTTTTGTGATTGTGTTACCTCGCTTAGGATGATATTTTCTAGTTCCAACCATTTGCCTAAGAATTTGATGAATTGTTTTTATTTGCTGAGTAGTATTCCATTGTGTAAATATACCACATTTTCTGTATCCATTCCTCCACTGAGGGACATCTGGGTTATTTCCAGCTTCTGGCTATCATAAATAAGGCTGCTATGAACATAGTGGAGCATGTGTCCTTATTGCATGCTGGGGAATCCTCTGGGTATATGCCCAGGAAAGGTATAGCAGGGTCCTCCGGAAGTGACATGCTCAGTTTTCTTAGGAACCACCAGACTGATTTCCATAGTGGTTGTACCATCTTACAATCCCACCAGCAGTGAAGGAGTGTTCCTCTTTCTCCAACACCTGCTGTCTCCTGAGTTTTTCACCTTAGCCATTCTGACTGGTGTAAGGTGAAATCTCAGGGTTGTTTTGATTTGCATTTCCCTAATGACTAATGATGTTGAACACTTCTTAAGGTGCTTCTCGGACATCTGAATTTCTGTATAGCAGTTAGAACATAGACACTAGATCTACCAAATATATATATATATTTGCATATATATATATATATATGCAAATAAGAGTATTACCTTTATAAACTGTGATAATCCCAAAATACATAACAAATGTTTAATAAGTACTTATCAAACTTCATATAGACTTGTGTACTAATTTTATTTTATCACATATTATGAATGTGAATTCAATAAAATAAAGTAAAATTTGTGCAAGTAAAATTAAGTATATTGCACTAAATCTTGAATTTAAATTATGTTTCATACCATTTAAAAATACTCTTGAATTAGATATAAAATTATCAATAATTATGTATTTATTTTAAAATTTAACAAAGAATTTTTTATTATATATTAGTATCTAAGTGTTGAATATACCTATTAACTAATAAATATTTATATGTCAAGCAAAACTCACACTGGCAAAGCAAAGATTTACTGGGCTATTTTAAATGTATCATGAATCCTTTCTCATATTGTGAATGAGATATATAGACTTTGAGCTTCTAGCCACTTCTGTCTATAATTATTTGAATAAACCATCATCCAAATATACTATGATGGTGAGCACACAGTTTGTAGCAAAGAGACACAATTCTACTGAATCATTTTAGCGATTTGGTATCTGAGAAGAATTTCTAAATTATTTATTTGTATAGTTTATAAGTTGTGCTCATAGCAATGTGCAAATGTGAGAAGGAATATCATACCCTGATATTTAGCATGTCAAAGGCATCTGCTTTCTATCATACACGGACCATGAATATGATTTATATTGTAGGCAAGCGTTTGGAGTATAAATTAGTTTGTAATCAAGAAACCCAGTATCTCACAGAATTAAGTAGATTCTCTCTCTCTCTCTCTCTCTCTCTCTCTCTCTCTCTCTCTCTCTCTCTCTCAATTTTGTGATTGATGTATTTATTTATATATTTACTTATTTATTTATACATATTCAGTTTACATTCCTCTCAATGTCCCCCTCCCATACTGCTCTCAGTTTTCCCAAGTGAGAAAGCATGGGTCATTGCAATGATGCTGAAAATCTAGAACTGAGTTTCCATCTAATGCACATACATAGGTATGCACACATGGTGGTGATACTATTCTATGCTCATGATGAGATTACAAGATTTATTTGCAGTAATTTATACTTAGAATTAGTATGGGGTTAATTGTATTGGATAATGTTATCTCTGTGATGGTCTGTTCTTATTCCTCATTTGTAGGCTGAGATTATCCTAGTTCAGTCTCCCAGTATGAATGGTATTTTAACTATTTGAAGACACATGGTTCCCATTAATCCAAATATTTGATACTACAATTTTAGGTCACAATAATAAGCAAAGTTATTTTGTGTGGGGCCAAATAGTAAATATTTTGGACTCTGGAAGTCACATAAATCCTGGTTATCAAATCGAATATAACCTTAGAGATGTTATCAAAATATGCTGGTAACACATGAAAGATGGAAAATAAATACACCTTCCTCTTGGAGTAATTTGACCAAAATCAAAACCATATTTGAATTCTTCACATTTCTTGGAGTCTTCTGTCTGTTCTAATCTGTGGTTGCTGTGTCTTATGTGATGTGTTTGTGTGTGTGTAAATTTGAATTAGTGCCTGTCTTTGTCCCCATTCTTGTCCCTGACATAGAGCTTCACTTTGTATTTATTGAACAACAAAAACAACCAAAAAAAGGAGAGAGATGAAGGGTTCCTTTACAGAAATATTTAACAAGGTCGGAAAGAATGCACTCCCCTACTGACCCAGAATAGCACTTCTCATAAAGCTATATACATACATTATTTACAACAATTGTGGCTAATAGTTGTTGTATATGTTGTATAAGGTTACTTTAATCATGTTTTCTGTTTTAAATAATTCATTACCATTACATGCACATACATAGATACATAGATACATACATATATACATACATACATACATACATTTCTCTGGGTCAGAGACATGGAATAAGATATACCAAAATTAAATCATTAATTTTGTTTTGATTTGTAAAAGCTGATTTCATGAAATCCATGGGTATAATACATCTGTTCTCTTAAAGACAGCTTGATCTTGTTTTTAACTTGAAAACTGATATTATAGTCTAATTACATCATCTTACCCTTCCCCTTTACCTTCCCCTAAAATTTCCCATATGATGCTCATTGTACCCATTCAAATTCATGGTCTCTTTTCCCATTGGCTATTGTTGTGTGTGTACATGTTTATACATATGTATTTCTAACACTCTGGATACATAGTCAGATGGCAGCTTAATTGCATAGTCTTAACTTATCTGAAGGCATATTATTAAGTTGACAGCAAGGTGCAGAAAAGTCTAGTCTTTCTGAATGGAAAAAAATGTTTTAAAACTGTTATATGTCAAGCCAGGTGGTGGTGGCACACGCCTGTAATCCCAGCACTTGAGAGGCAGAGGCAGGAGGATTTCTAAATTTAAGGCCAGCCTGATCTACAGAGTGAGTTCTAGGACAGCCAGGGCTATACAGAGAAACCCTGTCTTGAAAAAAACAAATCCAAAAAACAAACTGTTATATGTCAGAATTATTCAACTCTGAATTTTAGTGTAAGAGCAACTACAGAAAATACACAAACAGTTACTTATTTTTCATGAAACTATCTTTAAGAAACAAATCCAGATCCTCAGAAAATGAAAAAATAACAGAGGATCCAGGTATTTCAGATCTGGAGTTGGACCTAAAGCAATCTAATGCAGGAAGAGTGGACAGCTTTGTTGATAACGTGCTTCTATTGCAAGTATGAGGATCTGACATCAGTCCTCAGAATTTATTGAAATAATATTGGGCACGGTAGCATGTTGCTGCAATTTCACTGCTTCAGAAGCAGAGACAAAAGTATCCATGAACCTCCCTGACTTGCCAGTATAGCCAATTGACACAGAACAGTCCAATGAAACACACTGTCTAAAGAAAGATGAATGATGTTTCTAAGGATGATACTGAGATTAACCTTAGAGTTCCACATTAAAGAAAATAAACATGTGGTGACATGCAATTTTAAGTTAACCTAAGTCTCCCTGGGCAGGTAACTTTTCTTCTTTGTGAGTTGCAAGTCACTGAGAGACCTTGTCAAAGAAGAAAGGTGATTTTTGCTTGAGGAACAACAGAAGTTATTCTTTCGCATCCAAACACACATGTGCACATATGCTTACACATATACAATAACTAAGTAAGGAATGCTGTAGCTTGGAAATAATTGACACAAGATGAAAGTCAGGATATTGTTTCCTAAGATAAGTCAGCAGACAATTTTTTTTTATTTTATAATGGTCATAAGTCCATTGTCTATTAGAAGTAGGTGAGCATGTGCTTGTGATTTCAGTGCATTTTCTTGTTTCATCCAATATATCAATTGTGTCTGAAAATAAAATGTAAAGAAGATGGATTATATTAAGAGAAATGTTTTTGTCAAAGAAAATCAAAGTTTATTTATTTCTTTTCATTTTGGACCACATAGATAGGAATACAAAAAGCAAAGAAAAAAATCTTCTGAAATGAGGTAAGTAATGTGTAATAGGCAACACAAAATATTGCTTATTAAATAAAAAAGAAAGAATTTGTAATATTACCTCAAAGGAAAATAAAGAAAACTCATCTTAAAAACTTTTATAATGTAGATGTGAAACATAAATTCTATCACTTTGAAGAGGAATAATAGATCGTAAGCAGAAGAGAATATAAAATTTTTGAAATGTTACATATTTAAATTTTGAAATGTCACTTCCAATATGCCCACTGAGAAACAGGCAGGAACACCTTCTACAGGGAGTAATATATATATATTATAATGCTCCTAAAAATCCTCAACATAAATTTTCTACAGAACTGGAAAGTACTATAATTAAATAATTTAATGCTCTCTGAAAATAAACAAACAAGCTGAGGAGATTTATTTCACCTCTCTTGAGAAATTTGTGTACTGAATATTTCAAAGCCCATTGCCCATTTTATGGAAATATAGGATACATCGCAAGACAAGCAGTTTTCATCAGACAATTAAATCAACTTGATATTGCTATTTAAGATTTTAAGTTTTACCTTCTAGAGAGGGTGCAATTGGTACAAATTACTGTTGGCCACAGGCCAATCTACTCTAGGCTATTCCTCTATTTAGTTTTCTTCCATTCAAATAACTAGATTTCATAACATTATCAATAAAAATTAGCTAGCACAGTAACTGAAATAATATAGATTATGTGTTTTTACTATTATAATAAACCTTGGAACTGTGATATGGTGCTGTCATCGATCTGTAAAGAATAAATAAATTAAGGAAAAACCAAAATAATAATACTAATAACTAGACATTAATTTGAGATATGGGATATGGAAGATGGTGAAAGGAAAAGGAGGGACGTGTATATAAGATGAGAGTTCTATTTCATAAATTAGCATATCAAATATTTGAGAATATTTTTCTCTTTTTTATTATATATATTCTTTATTTACATTTCAAGTTTACATTTCCCCTTTCTTGGCTCCTCCCCCCACGAAAGTCCCATAAGCCATCTCCCCTCCCCCAGCTCCCCAATCAACCCTCTTCCACTTCCCTGTCCTGGTATTTCCCTACATTGAGCCTTCTCAGGACCAACGGCCTCTCCTCCCTTTGATGTCCAGCAAGGCCATGCTCTGCTGCCTATGCATCTGGAGCCATTGGTAACTCCATGTGTACTCTTTGGTTGATGGTTTTGTCCCTGGGAGCTCTGGGAGTACTTGGTGGCTCATATTGTTGTTCTTCCTATGGTGCTGCAAATCCCTTCTTCTCCTTGGGTCCTTTCTCTAGCCCCCCCATTGAGGACCCTGTGCTCAGTTAAATGGCTGGCTGAGAGTGACCCTCTCTGTATTTATCATGCACTATCAGAGCCTCCCAGGTGACAGCTATATCCGGCTCCAGTCAGCAAGCACTTGTGGGCATTGACAATAGTGTATGGGTTTTGTAACTGTATATGGGATGGATCCCTGGGTGGGGTAGTCTCTGGATGGTCTTTCCCTCAGACACTGCTCCACACTTTGTCTCTATATCTCCTTCTGGAGAACAGTGCCTATATATTTAGCTTCATTATATTTACTTTAAATAGAGTCTGCCACCCCCAGAATAACTGAGGTATAAATAGCCACCTATAAATCAACTCAATATAGTCTAAATAATTAAATTCATGTAATGAAATATGTTAATAAATTCAGTTATTAATTATGTACTTACTAATTTAAAATTCCAAGAAACCAATAAGTTAAAATGTTACTATGATATTTGTAATGAGATACTCTCGTTCTTCTCTTATTCTTTGTTTCCAAGATATTAGCACAATTAATTAATACCCTAATAAATGCATACTATGAAGAGGGTATATGGATATTTATAAACTACCTGTGCAGATATAACCTGAAATAAAATGATAATTGCTGTCAAATAATATTTTAATTTATTAGAACAGACCAAATGATGTTAAAACATTCAAAAAATAATATACTAAAATAAGTCTTTCTTGATTTTTTAATATTTTTATTTTCTATATTCTTTGTTTACATTCCAAATGATTTCCCCTTTCCCAGATCCCCCCTCCCCATATGTCCCATAAAACTTCTTCTCTCCATCCATTCTCCAATCACCTCCCTCCTTTTGCTCAGTCCTTATATTCCCCTCCAATGCTAGATCAATCCTTTCCAGGATCAGGACCCTCTCCATTCTTCTTCATGGGAGTCATTTGTTATGCGATTTGTGCCTTGGGTATTCATTGCTTCTGGGCTAATTAATATCCACTTATCAGAGATTGCATTCCATGTGTATTCTTTTGTGACTGGGTTACCTCACTTAGGATGATATTTTCCAGATCAAACCATTTGCCTAAAAATTTTGTGAATTCATTGTTTCTAATTGCTGAGTAGTATTCCATTGTGTAAATATACCACATTTTCTGTATCCATTCCTCCTTTGAGGGACATCTGGGTTCTTTTCAGCTTCTGGCTATTATAAATAAGGCTGCTATGAACATAATGGAGCATGTGTTTTTATTGCATGCTAGGGAATCCTTTGGGTATATGCCTAGGAGAGGTATAGCAGGGTCCTCTGGAAGTGTCATGTCCAGTTTTCTGAGGAACCTCCGGACTGATTTCCACAGTGATTGTACCATCTTACAGCCCCACCAGCAGTGGAGGAGTGTTGTTCTTTCTCCACATCCTTGCCAATACCTGCTGTCTCCTGAGTTTTTGACCTTAGCCATTCTGACTGGTATAAGGTGAAATCTCAGGGTTGTTTTGATCTGCATTTCCCTAATGACTAATGATGTTGAGCACTTCTTAAGGTGCCTCTCGGCCATCCAAATTTCTTCAGGTGAAAATTCTTTGTTTAGATCTGTACCCCATTTTTAATAGGGTTATTTGGTTCCCTGGGGTCTAACTTCGTGAGTTCTTTGTATATATTGGATATTAGCCCTCTATCAGATGTAGGGTTGGTGAATATCCTTTCCCAATTTGATGGTTGCTGTTTTGTCCTTTTAACAGTGTCCTTTGCCTTACAGAAACTTTGTAATTTTATGAGGTCCCATTTGTCAATTATTGATCTTAGAGCACAAGCTATTGGTGATCTGTTTAAGAACTTTTCCCCTGTGCCCATGTCCTCAAGGGTCTTCCCCAGTTTCTTTTCTATTAGTTTCAGTGTGTCTGGTATTACATGGTGGTCCTTGATCCACTTGGAGTGAAGTTTAGTACATGGAGATAAGAATGTATCAATTCCCATTCCTCTGCATGCTGACCTCCAATTGAACCAGAACCATTTGTTGAAAAGGCTATCTTTTTTCCACTGGATGTTTTCAGCTCCTTTGTTGAAGATCAAGTGACCATAGGTGTGTGAATTCATTTCTGGATCTTCAATCCTATTCCATTGGTCCACTTGTCTGTCACTGTGCCAATACCATGCAGTTTTTAAGACAATTGCTCTGTAGTATTGCTTGAAGTCAGGAATACTGATTCCCCCAGAATTTCTTTTGTTGTTGAGAATAGTTTTAGCTATCCTGGGTTTTTTGTTATTCCAGATGAATTTGAGAATTGCTTTTTCTAACTCTGTGAAGAACTGAGTTGGGAGTTTGATGGGGATTGCATTGAATCTGTAGATCACTTTTGGCAAGATGGTCATTTTAACTATATTAAGCCTGCTGATCCATGAGCATGGCAGATTTTTCCATTTTCTGAGGTCTTCTTCGATTTCCTTCTTCAGAGACCTGAAGTTCTTGTCATATAGATCTTTCACTTGTTTGGCTGGAGTCACACCACGATACTTTATATTGTTTGTGGCTATTTGAAGGGTGTCATTTCCCTAACTTCTTTCTCAGCCTGCTTATCCTTTGAGTATAGGAAGGCAACTGATTTACTTGAGTTGATTTTATAACCTGCCACTTTGCTGAAGTTGTTTATCAGCTGTAGGAGTTCTCTGGTGGAGGTTTTCGGGTCACTTAAGTAGACTATCATGTCATCTGCAAATAGTGATAATTTGACTTCTTCCTTCCAATGTGTATCCCCTTGACCTCTTTATGTTGTCTAATTGCTCTAGCTAGAACTTCAAGTACTATATTGAAAAGATATGGAGAGAGAGGACAGCCTTGTCTAGTCCCTGATTTTAGTGGAATTGCTTCAAGTTTCTCTCCGTTTAGTTTGATGTTGGCTACTGGTTTGCTGTATATTACTTTAATGATATTTAGGTATGGGCCTTGAATTACTGTTCTTTCCAAGACTTTTAGCAAGAAAGGATGCTGAATTTTGTCAAAAGCTTTTTCTGCATCTAATGAGATGATCATATGTTTTTTTTCTTTGAGTTTGTCTATGTAGTGGATAGCATTGATGGATTTCCTTATATTGAACCATCCCTGCATCCCTGGGATGAAGCCTACTTGATCATGGGGGATGATCGTTTTGATGTGTTCTTGGATTTGGTTGGCAAGAATTTTATTAAGTATTTTTGTGTCAATATTCAAAAGGGAAATTGGCCTGAAATTCTCTTTCTTTGTTGGATCTTTGTGTGGTTTTGGTATCAGCGTAATTGTGGCTTCATAGAACGAGTTGGGTAGAGTTCCTTCTGTTTCTAATTTGTGGAATAGTTTGAAGAGTATTGGTGTTAGGTCTTCTAGGAAGGCCTGATAGAATTCTGCACTGAAGCCATCTGGTCCCATCCTTTTTTTGGTTGGGAGACTTTCTATGACCCTTTTTATTTCTTTGGGTGTTATGGGACTGTTTAGATGATCTATTTGATCCTGATTTAGTTTTGGTGTAGGATATCTGTCTAGGAAACTGTCCATTTCCTCCAGATTCTCCAGTTGTGTTGAGTATAGGCTCTTGTAGTAGGATCTGATGATTTTTTGGATTTCCTCAGTTTCTGTTGTTATATCTCCCTTTTCATTTCTAAGTTTGTTAATCTGGATACTGTCTCTGTGCCCTTTGGTTAGTCTGGCTAAGGGTTTATGTATCTTGTTGATTTTCTCAAAGAACCAGCTCCTGGTTTTGTTGACTCTTTGTATGGCTCTCTTTGTTTCTACTTGATTGATTTCAGCCCTGAGTTTGATGATTTCCTGCCTTCTACTCCTCCTGGGTGAAATAGCTTCTTTTTGTTCCAGGGCTTTCAGATGTGTCATTAAGCTGGTAATGTATGCTCTCTCCATTTTCTTTTTGGAGGCACTCAGGGCTATGAGTTTTACTCTTAGCACTGCTTTCATTGTGTCCCATAGATTTGGGTATGTTGTGTCTTCATTTTAATTAAGTTCTAAAAAGACTTTAATTTCTTTCTTTGTTTCTTCCTTCACCAAGGTATCATTGAGTAGAATATTGTTCAGTTTCCACGTGCATGTGGGTTTTCTGTTGTTTTTGTTGCTATTGAAGACCACTTTTACTCCATAGTGATCTGATAGGAGGCATGGGATTATTTCGATCTTCTTATATTTGTTGAGGTCTGTTTTGTGACCAATTATATGGTCGATTTTGGAGAAGGTACCATGAGGTGCTGAAAAAAAGTTATATTCTTTTGCTTTAGGATAGAAAGTTCTATATATATCTGTTAAATATAATTGGTCCAAAGCTTCAATTAGTTTCACTGTGTCCCTGTTCAGTTTTTGTTTTCCTGATTGGTCCATTGAGAAAAGTGCAGTGTTGAAGTCACCCACAATTATTGTGTTAGGTACAATGTGTGCTTTGAGCTTTAATAAAGTTTCTCTTATGAATGAGGGTGCCCTTGCATTTGGAGCATAGATGTTCAGGATTGAGAGTTCTTCTTGTTGTATTTTTCCTTTGACCAGCAAGAAGTGTCCCTCAGAGTCTCTTTTGATGACTTTGGGTTGAAAGTCAATTTTATCTGATATTAAAATGGCTACTCCAGCTTGTTTCCTGAGACCATTTGCTTGTAAAATTGTCTTCCAGCCTTTTACTCTAAGGTAGTGTTTGTCTTTGACACTGAGGTGTGTTTCCTGTATGCAGCAAAATGTAGGGTCCTGTTTATGTATCCAGTCGGTTAGTCTATGTCTTTTTATTGGGGCATTGAGCCCATTGATGTTAAGAGATATTAAGGAATAGTGATTGTTACTTCCTGTCATTTTTGACGTTATTTTTTAAATTTGATTGGTTAACTTCTTTTGGGTTTGATGAGAGAAGGTTACTATCTTGCTCTTTCCAGGGTGAAGTTTCCCTCCTTGTATTGGTGTTTTCCTCCTATTATCCTTGTAGGGCTGGGTTTGTGGATAGATATTGGGTAAACTTGGTTTTGTCATGGAATATCTTAGTTTCTCCATCTATGGTGATTGAGAGTTTTGCTGGGTATAGTAGTTTTGGCTGGCATTTGTGTTCTCTTAGAGTCTGCATGAGATCTGCCCAGGATCTTCTAGCTTTCATAGTCTCAGGTGAGAAGTCTGGGGTGATTCTGATAGGTCTTCCTTTTTATGTTACTTGGCCTTTCTCTCTTACTGTTTAATAGTCTTTCTTTGTTTAGTATATTTGGGGTTTTGATTATGATGTCACGGGAGGTATTTCTGTTCTGGTCCAGTCTGTTTGGACTTCTGTAGGCTTCCTGTATATCCATGGGCATCTCTCTCTTTATGTTAGGGAAGTTTTCTTCCATGATTTTATTGAAGATATTTGCTGGCCCTTTAAGTTGTAAATCTTCATTCTCATCTATGCCTATAATCCTTAGGTTTGGTCTTCTCATTATGTCCTGGATTTCCTGGATGTTTTGGGTTATAAGCTTTTTGCATTTTGCATTTTCTTTACCTGTTGAGTCCATGGTTTCTATGGTATCTTCAGCATCTGAGATTCTTTCTTCTATCTCTTGTATTCTCTTGTTGATATTTGCATCTCTGTCCCCTGATTTCTTCCTAAGGCTTTCTATCTCCAAAGTTGTCTCCGTTTGAGTTTTCTTAGTTGTTTCTACTTCTGATTTTAGATCCTGGATGGTTTTGCTTAGCTCCTTCACTTGCTTGTTTGTGCTTTCCTGTAATTCTTTAAGAGATTTTTGTGTTTCCTCTTTGATGACCTCAGCCTGTTGACCAAAGTTCTCCTGTATTTCTTTAAGAGATTTTTGTGTTTCCTCCTTATTGGCTTTTGTATTCTCCTGAATTTCTTTCAGTGATTTTTGTGTTTCCCTTGTAATGGCTTCTAACTTTTGATCCATTTTCTCCTGAATTTCTTTAAGTATGTCCTTCATGTGTTCCTGTACCAACATCATGACACAGTGATTTTAAATCCAAATCTTGTTTTACTGGTGTGATGGGGTATCCAGGACATGCTGTTAGAGGAGAATTGGGTTTAGATGCTGCCATATTGCCTTGATTTCTGTTAGTGACGTTCCTGCATTTGCCTTTTGCCATCTAGTTCTCACTGGTGTTAGTTGGTCTTGTCAATGCTGGACTTACCAGTGCAAGCTGCCCCTTCCCAGGTGGCCTCTGGTGCACAGCTGACCTCCTGTACTGCGTGCAGACAGTGTGCTGTGGCCCAGGCTGTTCAGATCCAGAAGCAGACACCTGAAGGCTCCCACCCTGGGCCTGTTGTACTCACCAGAGCACATTGACTCATCCCAGCTGGCCTCCTGGGTGCCCCTCTGGCCTCTTGCAGGGCCTGGAGATATGATGTTGTAGCCCAGGCTGTTCTGAGATCTGAAGGCTCCTGCCAGGGGCCTCAGGCCTGGCCCTAAGCTCTGTGGTGCTGACCCACCGGAGCAAGCTGTGTGCTCCCTCCCAGTCTGCCTCCGGGTGCACACAAAGCCTCTTGTACTTCCTGGAGACTGAGTCACTAAAATATTTCATAACCTTAAACTATTTAAAGTCCAGAACTTAAAAGTAGTAAAAGAAGATCTTCTATAAATATTAGCATGGTTATTGCGGTTGTCCTTTACAAGAATTTGAAGATAACATTCAAAAAATTCACATTGAGTTTCATTAAAATGAAGCCTCTGTCATTTATGAGGAGAAATACTCAAATAATTTTCATGGCTTCTTCTTGTGCATTGTAACCCACCATTCTTGGTGCAAATGGAAGCCAATAAAATCTACATGCTAAACATACCTAGGTCAGTATGCTAACTTTAGGTAAAAGAAATGATATATCTAACATGCACTTGTACACACAGGTTACTTTCTTTTACCTTTTCTGTCGATGCATAAATGTGTGTGAACTCAACACGCATTGACTCATTATTCAGTTAATACTGCTGTGACCCCACTATGATTTGGATAGTATATTTAAAGGGTTAAGATATGTATAATAGATCAAGATGTGGACACTGACACCAAAAATATATGGAAGGAAAATAATTAATAACTCGCTATTTTATCATGAAACATCAGTGATGTCCATGTAGAAAGTTATGAATGTACAAAATGTGCACGACTAAGGCTGCTTAAGTGTCCCAGTCAGCAAAGATCCTGGATCCAGTATTGTAGCAGAGTTCCAAATATTGTGCAGGGATTAATTAAATCTTGAGAAATTTTAGTTGAGAAATACTGTTTAAATGTCATGAACAAGGAATGACTGGATTCATAAACAATTAGCTTCATTGTTAGACAAGAAAATAGCTTTGTCTTTGGCTAAGTAGAGTGTGGTAGTGTGTTTGTTGATCATGCACAAACATCTTGATTCAAACTCTGTGACACAAATAATAAACATCATACTGACTTTTCAAAACCATACTAGCTTCTACTAACATATATGACCCAATAGGTATTAAATAAAGTACTTGATACTCTCTATATTTACTGTAGATACAATAGATTTAACACTATAAATAGGATTTCTAGAAAGAAGCTGGTATATTTTCAGATGAAATAATATTATTGATAAATTTTGCTCATCACTTCAGTTTTATTTTAAATGGACTGTATTAGAGTATTCATACAGGATTGGTGAAATAAGAATAAATGTTCAGGGTGGTAAGCAGAACTTCATATTTTGTTTACATGTGTATAATTTGAAAATATTCATGTTATAAAACATCATTATAAATTAAATTAAAATAAATTATAATTATGAGATTTACTTTATTCTCTGCCAATGTTTTCTTTTTCAATTAGTTTGACAGTTTTAAGTTACATGTATTAGGAAGAAATATGAAAAGTAAATGAGATACAATACTTTATTTATGTAGAGTTAAATTTGACTATGTAATTGGGAGAACAGCACCAGTAGAGAGGCAAGGGCAAGGGGGCATTAAGATGAAGTTATTAACACAATTGACACTAGATGTGGAGTGCCTGGAAAAAAGTCTGCAATTCAAACAGTTGTCACTAGGTGGTCCTAACTGGGATCTGTGATTTCAGAATGGACTGGTGATATTAACTTTCTCTTAAGACAAATTTTCCCTACAAACAGGACTCTTGTTTTCAAAAACATCAGACAGTATGAAATGAATTGGCTTCAAGCAGCAAACAAAATCGGTGAATTAAAAGGAACATAATAGTAAGGACCTTATCTTCCATGCACACTCACTTTTTTAATAGTTTTTTAATTAGATATATTCTTTTTTAATTAATTTATTCTTTGACTTTTTATTAGATATATTCTTTATTTACATTTCAAATGATTTCCCCTTTCCTTCACCTACCTACCCCAAAAGTCCCATAAGCCCTCTTCCCTCCCCCTATTCCCTAATCAATCCCTTCCCGCTTCCCTGTCCTGGTATTCCACTACACTGCTGCATTCAGCCTTTCTAGGACCAGGGCCTACTCGTTCCTTTTTCTTGGACATCATTTAATATGTGAATTTTGTCTTGGGTATTCAGAGCTTCTGGGCTAATATCCACTTATCATTGGCTGCATTCCATGTGTGTTCTTTTGTGATTGGGTTACCTCACTTAGGATGATATTTTCCAGTTCCAAGCATTTGCCTAAGAATTTTATGAATTCATTGTTTTTAATTGCTGAGTAGTATTCCATTGTGTAAATATACCACATTTTCTGTAACCATTCCTCCATTGAGGTACATCTGGGTTATTTCCAGCTTCTGGCTATTATAAATAAGGCTGCTATGAACATAATGGAGCATGTGTCTTTATTGCATGCCGGGGAATCCTCTGGGTATATGCCCAGGAGTAGTATAGCAAGGTCCTCCGGAAGTGTCATGCCCAGTTTTCTGAGGAACCGCCAGACTGATTTCCAGAGTGGTTGTACCAGCTTGCAACCCCACCAGCAGTGGAGGAGTGTTCCTCTTTCTCCACATCCTCGCCAGCACCTGCTGTCTCCTGAGTTTTTGATCTTAGCCATTCTGACTGGGCACACTGGATTTTTTACTTTAAGTAAATCACATTGTAAAAAATAGACCTTTAATAGTCATTTTCCTAATTATTTTCAGATACATTAATATCTGTCATCTTGAAATGTTTGCAGTGGAATGAAAATATAATTGTGTACTTTTATCAAATGTGTAGAACTAGCTGCAGATTTGATAATAGCACAAAATTCCTTCTCTAAAGAAAGCAGATGATTAGACTGTACCCATTATTTTAGGAATTAGACTATTCCTTAATTCTAAATTTTGAGTCCAGAATATTCAAGCAGGATTTACTCCTTCAATTTTAATATGTGATTTATTTATTTGTTTGTAACAGGCAGTTCTTGTGTGGATACCATTCATTCACCAAGAGACTTTTCAAGTTATTTTCACAACTACATTATAAATGATATACAGGTTTTATGTAGTTTTTACTCTTTACTTCCTTCGTAGATACATGACTGCCATATAGTTTCATGTCAACTGTCATATAATTTCCCATATTAAATTATTTTAAAGCTGCCTTTTGTAATATACACATTTCTTACTGTACTTTGTTGAGTGCACAAACATCATTGAAGCTCAATGCAAACCTATGGTGAGAAAATTCTCCTGTTATATATAGAAAGAATTCTGTGGTTTTAAAACATAGCATCAAAAAATATAAAATAAGACATGAATTTTTATAATATACACTTCAATCTTCTGATGAAACCAAAGGATAAATCATCAAAAGGAGCATGATTCATTACCAGACTAGACTTCGAACCACAAAATAATTGAGAGCAATTGTTAATTTATTATTTAATTAATTTACATCTCTAATGCTGTCCCCTGCAGGTCCCCATCACAGAGTTCCTCCTTCATCTCCTTACTTTTCCCACCTCTAAGAGGGTGCACCTCCCTCACTCTACCCTCACCCCATCCCACCCCAGCATCTCCCCAGCCTGGGGCATCAAATATTTGCAGGATTATGTGCATCCTCTCCCATTGAGGCCAGACCAGGCAGTCCTCTGATATTTATGTACCAGGGTCCTCAGATCAGCCTGTGCAGGCTTTTTGGTTGGTGGCTCAGTCTCTGGGAGCTCCCTGGGGTCCAGGTTAGTTGACACTGTAGAGACCTATAGTTTAAATGATTTGGAGTAAATAAATTGCTTCCAGAGAAGTGTGTGAAATCAATGACAAGTGTGAGTGTTCAAAACTAGTTGTTGGCATGAAAGTAAACATAGAGGAAGAAAATGCAGCTTCTGGCTATATGGCCTAAGGCTACAGCTTACATAAAGCTGTGAGCCCATGGAGGCCTGAAAACAATGACACAGCATGACAATCCAGGACTGTGTGAAAGTTGTCTCTGGATTGAGGAATAAATCACAATTATCCTAGCTCTCCTCCAAACTGCATGAATTGTAAACCATCAGAGGCTTGGAGAGAGCCGATCAGAAGTAATGAAGCAATGGAGATGCTACAACAAAATGCTAAATGGGAATAAAAGAGGAAAGAGAACAAGACATTATGCAGACTTTTGGTTAAAAATAGCACTTACCTCCTCTTTATTGAAAGTTGTCTTAAGATAACTCTGAAGTAATAATAAAATATATAATTGTAAATTGAAGAACGTAAATGAATAAACACCTACAAAGAATTACCAAGTCTATGAAGAATGAAATTGTCTAAGGAACATTCACTATACAGAGAGGTGATAGATTTTCAGTTATTTGAAAAGCAATCCTCTAACACAGAAGACAAAACAAGCATAAAAATAAGTTCCTATCTAAATGGGATGGGGTGGCTAAATGTGAGGGACTGCAGGAACTACAAGGGGAAAGGAAATGTAAAGAAAAACATAAAGGCACAAATTCTAAAATTACTTTAAATAATTAAAATTTCATATACTCTGCCAATCATCTGAGAAAGAAAACCCAAGAATCTATGTAAAATATATGTCAAAGAATGGAGTTTTTAAAAAATTATAGATTGAATTAAATATAGGTAAATCAGTCTCATGATAGTAGATATATGCTATTAGATATTTATCCAAACACAAAGATTGTATAATACCATGAGTGAGCTCTGGCGTCAACTATAGAGTGGCAGATGATGTGCCAGGGTCTGTTCAACATTTGTAAAATATCGCTTTGTATCTGACAGTGAGGTGAGATGTATATGTAAGACAGAGGGTACATGGATAATCTGTCTGTATACTCTTCAGTTTTGTCATGAACACAAAACTATATTGACTAATATCTAACAAAATTGAATAAGCACAATGAGTTTCCGAAAAAAGATAAAGGATAAATTTGAAGAACTCTCCCATAAAATAGCATAAATAAAGACAGAAAACAGGAGAGCAAATATAAGAATCTCTAAAGGTTAGTGAAAGTGGTTCTCAAATTGGGGTCATTTTGTTATATGTTAGAGATCATTTAACAATATACAGAATCATTTAAGAAGATAAGAGACCAGTATGCAATTTTCACCTTTTGATGTGTGACCAAGAAAGGGGCAAGGTTAACAACTGATTAGCCTGCTAGGTGTCAATAGTGTTATAGTTGATAAACTGTGATCCACATTGTCTAATATCTAAATGATAGGATTTAGAGAAAAAATGAAAACACTGTTGTAAAGGAAATTAGTAAAAATGAAGAAACTCTTAGAACAGAATAAAATATTCTCATATTTTATGTACTGAATTGCCACCACAATAAAGATGTATCTAAAGCCACAGTTAGTGCTATCATGATAAAATTTTTATGAAAACAGGGACAAGGAAGATAAGGACCAGAAACCAGTGACAGTTTTCCATGGTTCAAGAATAGAATCTGAGAGAAACAAGAAGCATTGCCTTCATACTTCTCAGAATAATTTTTAACCTTGCTTCTGGACCATATGTGATAGTTTTATAACTATGTTCACAGATTATTTAACACTTTTCTCTGCAGGGATTGATACTAAAATACCCTTCCATTCAATGTGTATTGAATTTAGTGGTTTTCTTGCAATCATAAGCCACTTCTAAATTTAGGTTATAAAAAGGCTCTGTTCTTAGTTTTCTCTTTCTCCTCCTTTTATTCCTTTCCACTGCTTCTCCCTCTGTGCTTAACAATCAATGCTATGCACATTTTCCCACATTCTCCTTGAATTGGGTATAGGCAAGTCTAACTTATTCTTTCTCATAAATAAAGATGATAAGTACTTGGGTAATTAGGTTACAAAAGTTTGTGGCTTTTGTTTTATTTTATTTATATTCTCTCCTCTTTCCACCACCAATGAGTCACCATTTCTTCTCTTCAGAGAATGTTTCATCCCCCACCCAATATACAGGCGACAGTGTGAAGAACTGTTGTCTTCTTTAAAGAAACATGGAAATTCATTTAGCAGTAAATCATTCAACGCTGGTTAAAGCTGAAGAGTTTGTAGGTATAGGCAAAAGGTTATTGAAAACTCATGACATATCCTATGAAATTTCAAGGCTGATAAGCTACTTTAAGATGTTTTTAATTATATATTTTTATTTTCTATATTCTTTGTTTACATTCCAAATGACTTCCCCTTTCCCCGTTCCCCCCTCCCCATATGTCCCATAAACCTTCTTCTCTCCACACCCTCAGAAGCTGCTTGGGCGTAAATGTCTTTGGGTTCTTAAACCGTAAATCATGGAGTAATTTGTTACTCATCAATATGCAAGTTATCCTGACAAAACCAAAATGGAATGTGAAGAGAAGGTAAAGTCAATTTTGAAGAGCCTGAAAACTTGCCTCCTTTTTAAACCATCTTATTCAATATACCAAATGAGAAAGAAATTCGTGAAACAGTGATATAAAGTATTAGTCATAATTACCTATTTGATGCTGTAGTAACAAGTAACCACTCAGGTATTGGTAACTGGAAACACACGGGTCATTTTTTTCTTTGCAGTAAATCTAATGCAAGTCAGCCAAAGGTTCTGATTAAGTCATCCCTCAGGATCTCTGATTTAGTGTTTTATTATTCTACTATAACACTACAAATTGGGATATTTACCATGTCAGAGAAAATGTATCAAACACTTTTACCCAGGCATACCTCAGTACCATTTTTATTGCACCACTTTCCACCCACAGCAATTCATAAGACTGTGTACAGCTTTAACAAAGAGTCAGGGATTATAATCCATTACATTCATGAGATATAGGGCAAGTAAGAATATAGTAACCATTTCTGTTATCTACCAAACCTAAATTTAAAAAAAAAATCTCACAAACCTAAATGAAAAACATCTCACACACGCACACACACATGCAAATGCACACTCATACACAAACACACAAATATAAGAAACAAAATTTAGGAGATTGATGCCAGAAAGATGGGATTGACAACCTTGTAACAACTTCCGTATAACCAGTTTAGAGGAAAAAACAGCACTGACATGAACAAGAAATGATGCTCTGAATGCTCTTCAAGCAAACATTTGGATAAATGTCACTCAGGAGGCAGAGGCAGGGTGAGTTCACCAGTAGCCTAGTCTACAAAGCTAGTTCCAGGACAGCCAGTGTTACACAGAGAAACTCTCTTGAAAAAACAAACAAACAAACAAAAAGAAAAAATGATGAAAAGTAACAAAACTATTTTAAAAATAGAGAATCTCAGGGTTTAAGGGCTTCAAAAGTTTAGTTTACATATATTGCAAAATATATGCTAGAAATAGAATTCAAAAGTTGGGAAAGTACATGAATTATAATACTATTTCACATCATACATAAATATATTATAAATAGAGTGTTGATGAACTACTTATCCATTAAAAGTAAACTATTGCAAAAACATATAAAATATAAGACTTCTCAGTGTTTATGTAAGATGCTTTCTTTATGATAAAGGATAACTCATAAGGAAAAGATGTTATATTTGACCATTTAAATGTATGGTTATAGCAAAAATACATCATAAACAAAGTTAATTTGTGCTCATAGAATATATTTCAAAGCAAAAGTAAGTCATAAACATCAGAACTTGCCAAAACTATTTTCTGATCAATGATTTTTTAAAACCAATAAAAATGTTTCAATGGTTTCAAAAATTCTTCAGTTTTTCACAAAAACATCTATCAGACACATACACAGATCAGTACTGGTTTTCATTCACTATTGAAAAATTATGTGATATAATATTCAATCTTTTCTCTTTAGTAAAATTAAAGAAGTATAATGAATTAATAAATTACAGACTGTTATTTTGGGAATTTAACTTAAATCAGTCAAATGAAGAGTTGTATAGTTATTGGAACATATAAAATGGTAAAATATTTATTTACATGAAATCTGTATATCACATAGAGCCCAAGAAATCATATCCAGTTGTGTTAGTAATGTATATATTTTCAGAAATGTTGTCATATATTAAATTGTTTATATTCACAATAAAATTTTAAGTTTCTTTGGGTATCTTCTTACAAATAAACTTTGCACAATAATGAATGAAAAACAAATTCTAGGTCATAAGACTTTCATCAGCCTTTATCGGATTGATCCAGTTCATCTTGTCACTCAACCACTCCTAGTGATGTTTGACTATGTCCCTTGTCTTGTACTCATTAACACTTCCTATGAACATGTGACAACTACAAATAATCAGACCTGTCATATTAGAAATTTGAAAATGGTTGGTTCATATTGTTGTTCCTCCTATGGGACTGCAATCTCTTTCAGCTCCTTCAGTCCCCCCAGGGACTAAACCACCAACCAAAGTGTACACATGGAGGGACTCATGGCTCCATCTACATATGCAGCAGAGGATGGCCTTGTTGGAGATCAAAGGGAGGAGAGGCCCATGTCCCTGAGAAGGCTCAATACACCAGTATAGGGGAATGCCAGGACAGAGAAATAGGAGTGGGTGGGTTGGTGAGCAGGAGGAATGGGGATGGGATATGGAGTTTTCAGAGGGGAAACCAGGAAAGGGGATAACATTTGAAATGTAAATAAAGAAAATATCTAATAAAAAAGAAAAAGAAAAAGAAAAAGAAACTCAAGAATGGGATCCATCTATCTGTGCTTGGAAGAACCCACTACAAGACTGATATTAAATTTGAGAAACTGTATTATGATATTTGATGTGCTTCCTCTTGTTTATAACGTGTCCTTCTACGCTTCTCTGCCTTGACAAAATCTGATCATGCTTATATGCATCCATCTACTGTATAGTTTTCTCAGTGTCAAGACTTTGCTCACAATGCCTGCATGTTATTTTCACACTTCTTAGGCAACATAATATCTTCCATACTAGAATAAACTTTTCTCTTTGCTTAGAATCTCCATAAAGCAAAACTTTAAAAATACATGCCTGTTTTAGGTTGTTTGAAATGTGTAAGGAATAGCTTAGGAAGGTAAAACAAGACAGAAATAGGAAACCAACAAAGCAGGTGTGTTCTCAACCCAACTAATGATTCAAGAGTTCAGTCCCCATCAGAAACCACTAAGAAGCAGCATAAAGCAAGTGCCTTAGATTTATTTGATCACGATTGCTAGCAACCCGTACTACTTATTCAACACTTCTTATCAATCATGTCTGAGGGCAGCTCCCAGGGTTGTTCATTCTTGAGCAATTTAGCTTGCCATGGTTACAGTTAAAATAGGCCTCTTCAGCAAGAGGGGGTCCTTGGACATTGATATACAAATGCTGGCATTTCAAATTTAGGCTTGTATAATTGAAATGGAAGGTAGAGGCCACATGCCCATGGTAAAATTAGTATCCGCTACAACTACACTACTTATCTTCTTTATTTTATTTAAAGTACCCTTTAAACTATGAATTTCTGATTGGTAGTATTATGTTATTCTTTTCATTGATAACTAGTACATTATTAACCCTAGTGCTAATCATATAATATGTATTAAATGAATAAATAAAACATGAAATACTTCTAGTCATCTATGAAAGTTGACATTTTTACTTCAACATTCTCCCTTTTTTCATATTTGTTTTTTTTTTTTTTTTTTAATTTAAAGGATGGTCCTGATTACTCCTCTTTTTGCAAAAGCTTTATTTACTTGCCTGGGAGCATAGCATATACTGAAAGTAATAAACTTTAGATGAAACTTCTAAAATGGTATCAAAATATCCTCTCTGATTAAATAATATAGTACCTCAGAAAGTGGAGACATGTGTCTTCAAGTGTAAGAAAGAAAAAATGAATATAGTAATTTTATGCCAAGATTATTTTCCTCATGTACATGTGTTTTAATAAGATGGAATACAAAATAGGAAAAGATGCCTGACTGCTATGATAATATCTATTCATAAGATACTCAGATATGATAAAAATTGCTTTGACTCCATGTTGCTAATGCCAGATGATATTGTAGTTCAGTGAGTTGGAGGTTGTGCTTCCTCTGCAGTTTCACTTTGGACAGTTCTGCTCCCAAGAGTACATCCAAGCTGGAGAACATGTCAAAGAACCCTGTGCCCAGTAGTCATCACATCAGTACATTCAAGGCAAAATGAGCATTCCAGCTACATTGCTCCTAAGAGAATCCTGACAGACATAACTTAGTTAACAAATGTGTTATGTGTATATGAAGTTAAATGAGTTTTGTAATTAGTTCATTTGTACTTTTACAAGAATATAGTTTAGACCCCTGCACTCTAATTTATTAATGAAATACCCAGCAACCGCCATCATGTCAATGAAAATATTTATTTTATTAATTTTGATCAGTTAAGCCTGTTAAGTTTAGAAAACATCTTCTTGTCATTTTTAGTTGATTGCTACTCTTGTCACTTTTGACAGTAATTCTCTGATAATGCCTTTTGGCACCTTTTTTTAAAAAAGAATAAATTGCTATATCTACATGATTCAAAATTAACAGAATATTTTCTTTCTTAAAGAATTTACTTATTGATATATTTTTACATGATAAGTTATATATAAGGATTATTGTTACTAAGTTCTGATTCCACAAATTTTACAAGTAGTTATTATAAAAACAATACTTTGTAAAGGTTAAGACTTAAGATGGTAAAATACCTTGGTATAGCCATCAATATCACATATTAGGAGTCGACTGTTCTTGTTAATTGTAACTAACTTAATAGGCATTTCAGTCTCACGCAAGGAAATGATTCCAGTGAAATTATATAGAAGAGAAAATAAAATTCCCTATGTAGAACAAAGCTAAAATGAGTTTTTCTCCCAAATTATTTTAAATTTAATTATTAATAATGATGGTAATTACTATAAAGCCATATAAGGGACTGAAAACGGGATCTTGGATATGTTAGAGAAATTTTTCCACTGATCTATATCTCTAGTGCTCTCTTCTTATATTTTATTCTGAGATAAATTCTCACTATCTTGTACAAGCTGGACTTTAAATCAGTCTGTTATCCAAGGAAGCTTAGAATGTTAAAGTCTCTTATATCAACCTAATAATCAACTGAGATTGCAGACTATGGAATCAGAAATAATTTATTTCTTGTATGTGTATGAATGGACTATAATTCTCAATAATATATTTGAAAATTCAGAGGTATCACAATCTTTAATTTTGTTCTTTGAAAAAGAAAATATCATTTGTAAAAGGAGAAATTAAATTTAAAAGTAAATTCCATATATCCCTTTTCATTCATAATTATATATTTTATCTGGGCATTTAAAAGATTTATGTGTGTATGCATTTATTTTAAAATTTAATAATAGTATATAAATGTGGCAATTATGTAAATATGTATATGTGCTTATTTATATATATTTACATATAGTCTGATGACCATTATTTTCATTGATTCCATATTTATTATATTTCAACAGCTTTATCATGTTATTAAAATTCTTACAAAATCTTTGTGAATTAGTCATTATGCTTATTTTACAAATGTCAGTTATAAAATTGATGGAATCAAATAATTTGCTGAAATTTGCATGGCATAATAGCTGAGAGAGAATGAATAAGTATTCTTCAGGGATGAGGCACATGATTGCGTTTTCTAATACCAAGCATTCAGTCCTCATAACATATACATACAGGCATCACTTAGTGGATTTATCAGGCTGTATGTTCATTCGTTGAAATATAACAACAGTGGCTATTAAAGAGAAGACTATAAATATGGGATCTGGAAGAAAAAATACAAGGGATGGAATAGGGAAAGAGATGTGATCAGTGTGCAAACAATATTTTAAATCATTAAAATATTAACAATAAAATAACATCAAAGCATAAAACATGAAATTAATGATCTGCAGAACATGTTTCTATTGAAGCATATAATAATACAAAATAAATGCCTATCATTTGTATTAAAATCACTTATTTGGCTACTTTAATTCAATTTCTAAATGTATAGGTTAACTGTCTGTATTGGTACCTATTAAAGAAAGTTAAAATAGCACTGAAATTTTCTGACTTATTTAATAATATTTACTAAAGTTTACTAGCAATATCAGCAACTCAAATCAAAGTTGGACAAGTTATGTAAAGCAGAACAGATAAAAGGTACTACATTGAAAAGAACAAACTTAAGCTGGACAGTGGTGGCACATTCTTTTAATCCCAGCACTTCACAGGCAGATTTCTGAGTTCGAAGCTGGCATGGTATACAGAGTGAGTTCCAGGACAGCCAAGGCTATACAGCAAAAAAAGAGAAAGGAACAAACTTTCAGTCGTGCAAGATAACAGTTAGATCTATCAATACCTAACACAATGCATATGGATTTCAAGTATATACTGCATATCTGACATTGTAAATGACTACCACAAACAAGAATTGAAAAGGGTGAGAAAAACCTTTGTCAGTGAGTGATATTTTTGTGTTTTGGATTATACTGATTTCACAGGTGTATATCATTACGATACACATGTTAACTGTGTAGAGGTTTTATATGTCAACCTTTGGTCAATGTAATTTTAAAGATAATAATTAGAATACTATCATCAAAGTAAAAGATGTGTTAGGCTTGAATACAGAAAATATTAATAATTTCTAATTACAAATATGAAAAAAGATTCTCATTAAGAGGTAATAACTCTAAGAAATTTTATTAGAAAAAGCATTTTAGAACAGGGAATAATGTGAAGAATACCATTACATGGAAATCAAATGATAGTGAGTATTCATAGAGAGTCTAGAGAAATTGAAAGTGAGAATTGTCTATGAAGATGGCATGTATGATAAAATTTTACTTTACAAGAACTTCAGATCATTGATGAATCCTTTCTGTTGAAATATAAAACTGTAATTCTCAGAAATGTAAGAGTAGAACTGACCTGTAACAATATAATTTATACCTAACAGAAAAGTTAGGGGTCTCTTTTCTTGCCTTTCAAAAGATTATGTTTGGTGACCTGAACAATAAGGAACATAGTGTAGCAACATATTTTTGCCTTGTATTCCTGAGTAAAAGTATATAGCTCTGCTTCCCAAAATCTTAACTTTCTCATGTGCAAAGTAGATATATTAGTGCCTAGTCCAAAATGTCTTTAAGCAAATCTTACAAATAAAGATTTAATTCTGGAATTGATAAAACTGTGCTTTACAAGTCTATGGCCTAAATGGCGTCCATCTGTTTTGTTATGGTAAGCTTAAGACATGTATTCCATGTGTCATCTCTGGACAGAGATGAAGATATTGTATTGAAAGTCCTAACAAATTAATTTTTAGAATCTAGTATCTCTTATATTACACAATCTTCACTTGCTGTGTAATCTATACAATGTGTAAATTAGAAATGAATTAAAGTCTCATTTTGTAGGAAGGACCCATGAATCTATCAAGTTCTCAAAGGATTTAGCTTAAATTTTTAGAGATTATAATTCATTAGGGTTGCTGAATCAGTTTTTATAACTGACCTTTCCAAAAGACCTTAATATTAACGTAGCATTACAGCTCACTAATAGAAAACTATTTTTGCTACCCTGGGTATTTTTATACAGTGCTAATTGTGCCAAATCGAGATGTTGAAGTTGAATAATTGTTAGGCTAACATTAGCAATACACTAACATTATGTATTTTTTGTCAGAAAATTTTCAGGAATAATATACCTTAAATATTTTCTCGATATGATGGGACTCTCAAATATCACACTCTTTATATTTCATTGGTCTAAAGGGATTTTGGACTGTGACAAAATTATTTATAAAAGAGCAAGAGAGATTTCCAGAATTCTAGAAACTAATAATATCAATGGCATTTTTTGTTTGTTATATACTTAAGTAATCAGTCAAGGGGAGGTGAAATAATGACCATTCAAAAATAAAGATATAAATAAAACATGGGTATTTATGTCTTTCCTAGAACAAAATTATGTTTAATAATATTCTCCAAAAATCTTTATTTTATTCTTTGACATTTGCGGTCCACCCCCTGCAATTTCTCACCCCATTGCCCCTACCCTTTGCCTCTGAGAGGGAGTTCACACTCTCCCCAACCCTGGATATCCCTCTTCCCTGAAGCTTCTAGTCTCTTGAAGATTAGGTGCATTTTCTTTCACCGAGGCCAGACCCAGCAGTCCTCTCTAGTAAAATCTTAAGTACACATATATTCTCATAAGACTGGCAGAGATATAGTCATAGAGGAAGAGCAATATCTCTCTCTCTCTCTCTCTCTCTCTCTCTCACACACACACACACACACACTCACTCACACACACATTCATGGAGAGAGAGAGAGAGAGAGAGAGAGAGAGAGAGAGAGAGAGAGAGAGAGAGAGAGAGAGAGAAGGATGAGGAGGTTTTAGTGAAAGTACTTCATTTATTTAAGGATATTTCAGCTTATTCATAAAACATGTCTGAAAAGGGAAAGTCTTATAATACCCATCTACAAACCCTTGCAAAGTTGTAAAGTACAATAGGAATAAGGTTAAAATTTATTGCATTCTTAGTAATAACCTAAAGTATTTGTGATTCAATGGTACCATCAGCATTTATCTTTATCAGGCTCTATCATTATTATTTTTATTTTATGTGTGTGGGTATTTTTCCTGTTTCTGCTCACCTCTTGTGTGCCCAGTTCCCACAAAGCCCAGCAGAGGGGGCCAGATCTCCAGAGCTAGCGTTATATATGGTTGTGAGCTGTCCTGCAGTTGTTGAAAATCACATTCATGACCTCTACAAGAGCAGCAAGTGCCTTAAACCATCTCCCAAATCCACATAATTATTACTTTTAAGTAACACTACTGAGTATGTATTGAATATTTGATGTAATTAATCTTGTTTTAGTTAGAAACACTGATTTGAAATCTTTAGTAAACATAAGTCCTCATATTGGTGTGACACCTTAGCTGGATTGTGCAGCATCTATTATTGTTTGTAGTGTGTGATTCACTTCTCTGTTTTTTCTATTAAATTATCATTTTGTGTTTTTATTAATAAGATGAACAATTTTATAAAATAATATTATAAATTTTTTCCAGTAGGTACTTTTAGTAATATATTCTATACCAAGTTTGAATTGGCAAAAATTAGTAACTATAATTGGTATTAATATAAACAACAGAGACATGATATTGTCACCCATAGTCTACAGCATATTTCTATCTTCTGTAAAACAGCAATGAGAGCCAGGTGGTGGTGGTGGACGCCTTTAATCCCAGCACTCTGGGAGGCAGAGACAGGCAGATTTCTGAGTTCAAGGCCAGCCTGGTCTACAGAGTGAGTTCCAGGACAGACAGCACTATACAGAGAAACCCTGTCTTGAAAAGCAAATACAAAAAAACAAAACAAAACAAAAAAAAAAAAAACACCAATGAGCATTTCTAAATTTTTTCCTGAGGTGTTTAGACACCAAAGAGTGAAATGTGAAAAACAAGCATTTATGGCTCCTAAAAAAATCTCTCTTTAAGTCATTCATACATCCATAATTTACAAAATGTATTGAATGCATTAAAGCCAAGAACAATGCTTATTTTCATATTTTCATATAGCATGTTCCTTTTATTCTGCTAGGTTTACTGTCTACTTGGGGAAAGCAGCACTGTAAATGTGAATGTGCCAATAAGATATGAAGTGGTTTTAGGCAAATGGTTTGATCTGGAAAATATCATCCTAAGTGAGGTAACCCAATCACAAAAGAATACACATGGAATGCAATCTCTGATAAGTGGATATTAATTAGCCCAGAAGCCCTGAATACCCAAGGCACAAATTGCATAACAAATGACTCCCATGAAGAAGTATGGAGAGGGTCCTGATCCTGGAAAGGATTGATCTAGCAATGGAAGAGAATATAAGGACAGAGAAAAAGGAGGGAAGTAATTGGAGAAGGGATGGAGAGAAGAAGGTTTATGGAACATATGGGGAGGGGAGATCCAGGAAACGGGAAATCATTTGGAATGTAAACAAAGAATATAGAAAATAAAAATATTAAAAAAAAAGATATGAAGTGGTGTAGGCACAGTGCTCAAGAAGCTCAAAAATGTGTTCTATGGAGATCCATTACTTGGAAAGACAGTCATTGTTGAGAAGGTAGCATTCCTAGATGTACCTAAATTTTCCAAATAAATGCAAGCTTAGAAAATTTTGAGATATTAAATCCCCAAATGTAGCACAATTTACTTTCCCAGTAAACTATTTTGGGTGCACAAAGGAAGTGTGGTGGTGTAGCAATTAGCTGCAGTAATAAGAAACTGATAATTGGAAAGATGATCAGCAATATGTGAAAGCTAAGGTATCAGGGGCCCTCACAAAAGGCCATGGAGGTGGGCATAGAGGGTGCATTTAATATCAGTTTTGCTGTAAAGGCACATAGGAGAAAGAATAAAAAAAGGAGAAGTGTGAAGGTTAACCTAAATTAGATATCATTAACTGAAAATTAAAGATGTAGAGGAAAAAAATAAGTACTTAATGACATACCAGTTTTGTGATTGACAGAGAATGTCCAGAAAAGAATAGCCCACATAGGTAGAAGCATAGCTTAACTTAAAGCTGGTCACACAGTATGCACCATGTTTGATAACTACCCCAGGCTTGTGTAGGTCAGTTCCCCTTGGGTCATCCTTCCCCACTTATATACTGTATCCCTCCTGAGAAATTCCAAGGGCACATGGAATTGAGACAGATTTGCCAGTAATTTTATGGTACAGGTGCCTCAGTCTCAAGTGACAGTTCCATGACCCTCCCATTTCCACCTTCCAAGAAAGAACGTGAACAAGCCACAGTCGAATCTGTAATAGTCTTCAGTGATTAGGTCCAGAAAAATTCCTAAAGATGGTCACAGTTTGGTTCAAAAATAGTTCTATATAACATGGCAGAACTGGGACATGTGTCTTAATCCTTAAGATCAAGGGTTGTTTGATTCCTTCCCTGGGTCCATCTCCTGGGTTACCACATAGTTCTGAAAATAAAATTTTATTGCCATTCACCCAACACCATTTATTTACATTGAGTCTAACACTGGATTTGAGTTACAACAGCATATCTGCACGACATAAAAGTTTATGAGTGGTATAAAGCTTAAAATATTTATTTCTTGAAGCTTTAATAGATAGTATTTTCCAATCCCTACTGAAAATTTTAGTTGAACTTTTCTAGATGCTCCAGAGAAGGCTGTACATCATTTTAGACATATTATACTTGTTAAAAATGGTAAAAGTGTATTTGGTGACTGAATTAACTCCATTAAATTTCAAAAATCTGTCAAACTTTTTTTAAAATACTTCATATTAAAATAAATGAAAAGTTAATATGAGAAGCAAGTAGAGGGGCATCAGAATTGATAAACTTCAACAGTGAAGAAGATACTAAAAGCCTTAGAATGTTTTTCCAAACTTTGCTGTTACAAAAACTGTGAGAAACCTAAAATAAAAGCAGTAATCCAAAATCATTTGAAGCCTGAGAACCAGGCTCACAACCTAGGGAGGATTAAAGATCAATAAAATAAACACTGTGTTATGGAAAGAAATGTCAATCTAGGGCTGTAAAATTTCAAGCATTGGCTATATTAAAAACACTGAAACTGAATGAAAAGATATTGCTTTATAACACTGTGTTGGCTTAGTTCTTGTTTTCCTCCATAAATATTTCAAATTATAAAATTTTCATTAACAGTGAAAGTGTAACTACTGAGTGGTGTTTGGAAGTGGGACAAGTAATTTTCACTATAAACATTTACTTTTTCACTGCATGTCATCATTTTGTACACAATGAATGCCTTACCTAAAAATTAAAACAGTAATTCAGGCTTACAAAAATATGAGTATATTATTTTTGTATTATATAATATAAAAATGAAATCTTAAAATGTTATAGAAACCTAAATGGGAAAGGGCAAATTAATATACATTTTGCAAAAATAAACAAGAATATATGCATGAGTACTTGGTAAACAAAGACCATTAAAACTTTAGGAACAATAATCCTCAATAAAAAAAACTATGTACTACACTGCATTGCCTATTAATAATTTGTGTATATCAAAATATACCAGTAGGAGACAAAACATTAGTTCCATAGAGTGAGAGAACATATTTGAAATGCACATGTACATAAATTATATGAGGTATGCACATTGGCAATTATGAAGAATTCTTATCATTCATTAAAGTAAGAATAGATAAAAATATATAGGTGAATGGTAAAAGTTCTTGAAAAAATGATGTGATGAAAGAAAGTACACTGGGACATGGTTGTATTATCTGTATTTTGCATGGATGGTATTTATAAAATAATCACTAAAATCAACAATGTGTCTTACTCTTCACTGACACTAACACTTTTCATTACAAAAATAAAGAGATGTAAATAGCCAATGAATATATCAATAGTGTGTAAATCTTAGTATTGAGTGATATGCAGATTAAAATTAAAATGAAACACACATCATACTAACCACAATGGTTAAAATTTAATAGTCCAGTATCAATGATTGTCAGATACTGTGTTAGAAATTTGTAACTATTCATTTCTCCCTCATAATTAACCTTGAGGATTAAGGAATGGCTTTATCATCAGTTTTCAGAGAGCTCAGTTGCTTGCCCAAGATTGCCTGGCAAATGGTTCATCAAGATTTGGGAAGGATGTAAATTAATAATAGTAATAGTAATAATAATGATGATGATGATAACAATAATAATAATAATAACAATAATAATTCCAACCTCATAGTCTGCTCACTCCTCAGCCTGCCTGAAGAGTCACAAGGGTAGGTCAAATTCCATTTGTGGAGACTAATACTTGTGTACATGTTGGACTCAATATGTACATTATTATGAACTTTTTAGTTTAGTCTAGAGAGTCAAGGGCTGTATCTAAGTGCTGATAACTGAAATGGGTTTGGGAAGTGTGAGCAGAATTGGTGTTATGGGAACACTCTTCCAAGTGTGTCACATCTTGTAGACAAACCTTCACAACTATTACTATAGGAGTATTAATAAAGGATTTGATTCCCTGGAAATGTGAGGGGTCTGTATGCATCAGTTCATAAGGAAATATGTAAGATGGTCTTATTTCTAAAACAAAGACTTGTATATAGCTCACAGTTGTAGTGATTCTGTACACTCTGGCACAATGTGGTCTACCCAGTAAGATGCGAACATCTGTCACAGTATGGTAGGAGCTCCTGAGTTATATCACCAGAAGTAGAAAGTCAGGGGGACCTCTTAGGTAAGGACCTCTCAGGTAAGGGTGCTCCAAATTTTATTATAATACTTCTAGGAGAAATTTCTTAATTTACAATAAGGAATAGAACCTTGCTGAATCTTGACTTTCTATTACGTTCCACCTCTTAAATGGTCCACCACCTCCACATCACACAAGGGACCAAGCCTTTCACCCGTGGATCCTTGGAAATTGTTCACATTCATATCATATAAAGATACTAGTATTCTGTGCAGATAATCAATATACCTTTAATTATAGATTACCCAGACTTTCAAACGTAAAACATTAGCCAAGATATTTCCTTTTTCTATACCCATCAAAGACTAAATGTTTAGTAGGAAATAATCTGCAGGCTTGTGTGGAGATTGCAGAGCTAAGTATAAAGCCACAATAGATATGTTGGAAAGCTACTAAGGTGCTATTTATTTAAATTTATTTCTTGGAATTGAGCAATACCTTAATGGCTTGGAAGTGTTAAAATATGTCCCAAAAGAACCTAAATTACTCCCTAAATGTAATTTATGCTTGACTAAGTTGATTTAGAACTGCTGGAAATCAATTATGCTGCACATAAATGAAAAAAAAAACACTGTAATTTTAAATAATACTTGCATAGTGAATGAGAATTTTAATATTTGCAAAATTTTAAATTCAGTTGATTTATTATCCTTATGTTTACACTGCCATTTTAGTTTTTTTTTATCCAGTTTAGGCTACATTGCCTCTTAGTCCTAGGGAAAGAGATTGGACCTTTTTTCACCTTTAGTTATAACATAGGAAGGAAAACATTCGTTTTCCAGAATGTTATTTTTAATGTCTCCTTACATCTGTCTGCTTACTGCTGCCGTTTTCTCACTCATAGGCTGTTGAGTTAATGGAGAAGACTTAAAGGAGTACAGGAACAAACCACAACCTAATTTTATAAATGGAATATTGTAAAAGCAGTAAAACTTTCTCTCTCTCTCTCTTTCTCTCTCTCTCTCTCTCAGACATACACACACATATACACACACTACACACTATATTCTTTGGTGGGAGAATATAATATAAAGTAATCACAATAAAATTATAATTTCATATGATAAATTCAAGAATAAACACAGGCTGCTAGTAATGCATATTACACACTAAAGAATTTATATTAAAATTTTATGTGATGTTTGAAATGGAGCTTAAAGTATTATTACTCACATTAAATGTCAATATATGCTTTTATTCTTTGATATTTTCTTTGGATAGAGTTGTTCATTTGGACAAGAATTTTAACATAGAGGTAAATCAACTTCACGGTTTTCAAAGTTTTAGAGGTTGCCTACTATATGGAAAACTTTATGCATTTATCAAATTGTTTCTTACTTGTTTACCTAAAGTTGTTTTAACTGCAATGCTTTGGTTTGGAAGGGTTTTAGAAAACATAGATATGAAAATAAGCCAGTCCCCAATGCTGGAGCATTTAGGATAATCCCATGTGCCCCTGCAGCCATCCAGCTTCAATTCTTGGGTGTCAAACAGGCTATAAATACACAGGACACTCACCTTGTCCTCCTTCTCTTTGTACTTTCTCTGTCATTAGAAGCTAGGTATTTTTAATCTTAGCCATTCTGACTGGTGTAAGGTGAAATCTCAGGGTTGTTTTGATTTGCATTTCCCTAATGACTAATGAAACTGAGCATTTTTTTAAGATGTTTCTCTGCCATCTGAAGTTCTTCAGGTGAGAATTCTTTGTTTAACTCTGTACCCCATTTTTTAATAGGGTTGTTTGGTTTTCTGGAGTCTAACTTCTTGAGTTCTTTATATATAGTGGATATTAGACAGCAGGTGTTGGCGAGGATGTGGAGAAAGAGGAACAGTCCTCCACTGCTAGTGGGGCTGCAAATTGGTACAACCACTCTGGAAATCAGTCTGGCGGTTCCTCAGAAAACTGGGCACCTCACTTCCAGAAGATCTTGCTATACCACTCCTGGGCATATACCCAGAGGATTCCCCACCATGTAATAAGGATACATGCTCTACTATGTTCATAGCAGCCCTATTTATAATTGCCAGATGCTGGAAAGAACCCAGGTATCCCTCAACAGAAGAGTGGATGCAAAAAATGTGGTATATCTACACAATCGAGTGCTATTCAGCCATTAGAAACAATGAATTCATGAAATTCTTAGGCAAATGGATGGAGCTAGAGAACATCATACTAAGTGAGGTAATCCAGTCTCAAAAGATGAATCATGGTATGCACTCACTAATAAGTGGACATTAACCTAGAAAACTGGACTACCCAAAACATAATCCACACATCAAATGAGGTACAAGAAGAACGGAGGAGTGGCCCCTTGTTCTGGAAAGACTCAGTGAAGCAGTATAGAGCAAAATCAGAACAGGGAAGTGGGAAGGGTTGGGTGGGAAAACAGGGGGAGGGAAGGGGACTGATGGGACTTTCGGGGAGTGGGGGTCCAGAAAAGGGGAAATCATTTGAAATGTACATAAATATATCAATAAATTAAGAAAAAAAGAAGGTAGGTATTTGCAAATCAAGTGTATGGTCTTTACAGATTTTCTCCTCTTAAGTGAATATAGAAAGATAGCCTATGAAATGGACTTTGGAGTGAGATTGGGAAGAGATATTGCAGAATCTGGTGGAGAATAATAGTGCCAGTATGATGAGTGACAGTGGGTAAATCTGTGATTGGAAACCTCTGGGTTCTGCACTAGCCTAGTTATTACAGGATACATCAGCTATCTTGCTAATGCTTTTTAAGGAATCATATGGTTGACTAGGTGATAATCCATTTAAAATAGGAAGAGGACCATTGACTTCTAAAAGATTGGATGGATTAATTGTGACCAACTGTTAACAGTGCTCTGGTATACTACTCTATGCTTCTCAGACTATGATAGAGAAAAAAATCAGTCACTGACAAGTGATGTTGCATCTCAAATTATGTTAAAATAATTTTATTTTTTTTGACTCATGAAATGTAGAAATGCAATCTAAACCACATTGAAAAATAGATAATAAAAAGAGAATCAACCTAGGAGCTGGAGTGACAGCTCCTTTATTAAGAATACTGAATGCTTCCCTGGATAACCCCAAGTCCCACTATTAGCATTCAGATATGACTACACAAAGCTAGCTTTAACTCCAACTTCAAGGGATCCCAATACCCTAATCTGTCCCCCAGGAGTACCCACCAATACATGACGCACATATGCACAGACAGACACATATATATCCACAGAGACACAGACAGGCACAGACAGACATAGACACACAGGCACAAAGACACACATACACACACACAGGCACACAGACACACACACACACACCACAAGAAAAGACAATTTTAAAGAAAAATTAACCCTAGTCTCACTAATATGGAACTGTGCTAACTTACGCTTCAATATTTAAGATTCTAATTCTTGTTTTAATTTTTTATTAGATATTTCCTTTATTTATATTTCAAATGTTATCCTTTTCTGGTTCTCCCTCCAAAAACACTCTATCCCATCTCCCCTTAACCCCTTCAAAGCAACACACTCACTCCTGCTTTTCTGTCCTGGCATTCCCCTACACTGGGGCATCAAGCCTTCTCAGGACCAAGGGCCTCCCCTCCCATTGATGTCCAACAAGGCCATCCTCTGCTACATATGCAGCTGGAGCCATGGGTCCCTCCATGTGTATTCATTGGTTGGTGGTTTAGTCCCTGGGAGCTCTGGGGGTACTGGGTAGTTCATATTATTGTTCCTCCTATGGCAGTGCAAACCCCTTCAGCTCCTTGGGTCCTTTCTCTAGCTCCTCCATTGTAGACCCTGTGCTCAGTCCAATAGTTGCCTGAGAGCATCCGCCTCTGTATTTGTTAGGTACTGTCAGAGCCTCTCAGGAGACAGCTATGTCAGGCTCCTGTCAGCTAGCACTTGTTGGCATCCACAATCGTGTCTGGGTTTAGGGACAGAATATGAGGTAGATCCCCAGGTGAGGCAGTCTCCTTTCCTTCAGTCTCAGCTCCACACTTTATGTATCTCCTCCCATGGATGTTTTCTCCCCCCTTCTAAGAAGGAACAAAGTATCCACATTTTGGTTTTCCTTCTTGAGATTCATTTGGTCTGTGAATGTGTATTCCAAGCTTCTTGGCTAGTATCCATTTATCACTGACACTTTGTGACCATCAGTCTGTGGATTCATTTCTGGATCTTCAATTCTATTCCATTGGTCCACTTGTCTGTCACTGTACCAATACCATGCAGTTTTTAACACTATTGCTCTGTAGTATTGCTTGAGGTCAGGGATACTGATTCCCCCAGAAGTTCTTTTATAGTTGAGAATAGTTTTAGCTATCCTGGGTTTTTTGTTATTCCAGATGAATTTGAGGATTGTTTTTTTTTCTAACTCTATGAAGGATAAAGTTGGAATTTTGATGCAGATGACATTGGCTTTTGGCAAGATGGCCATTTTTAATCCTGCCGATCCTCAAGCATGGGAGATTTTTCCATCTTCTGAGGTCTTCTTCAATTTCTTTCTTCAGAGACATGAACTTCCTGTCATAAAGATCTTTCTCTTGTTGGTTTAGAGTCACACCAAGATACTTTACATTGTGACACTTGTGAAGGGAGTTGTTTCACAAATTTCTTTCTTAACCTGTTTTTACTTTGAGTATAGAAAAGCTACTGATTTCTTTGAGTTAATTTTATATCTGGATGCTTGCTGAAGTTGATTATCAGCTGTAGGAGTTTTCTGGTGAAGTTTTTGGGGTCACTTAATTATCCTATCATATCCACTGCAAATAGTGATAATTTGACTTCGTCATTTCCAATTTGTATCCCTTTGGCCTCCTTTTGGTGTCTAATTGATTTAGCTAGGCCTTCAAGTACTATATTGAATAAATATGGAGAGAGAGGGCAGCTTTTTCTAGTCCCTGATTTTATTGGGTTGTTTCAAGTTTCTCTCCATTTACTTTGATGTTGGCTACTGGTTTGCTTTTACTATGTTTAGGTATGGGCCTTGAATTCCTGATCTTTCAGAGACTTTTAACATGAAGGGATGCTGAATTTTGTCAAATGCTTTTTTCAATATCTAATGAAATGACCTTGTGGTTTTTTTCTTTGAGTTTGTTTATATAGTGGATAGCATTGATGAATTTCCTTATATTTAACCTTCCCTGCATCCCTGGGATTAAGCCTACTTGATAGTGGTAAATGATCATTTTGATGTGTTCTTGGATTCAGTTGGCAGGAATTATAGTTTTCATCAATATTCATAAGGGAAATCAGTATGAAGTTCTCATTCTTTGTTGGATCATTGTGTGGTTTTGGTATCAGAGTAATTGTGGCTTCATAGAATGAGTTGGGTAGAGTTTCTTCTGTTTCTATTTTATGGAATAGTTTGAAGAGTATTGATATTATGCCTTCTTTGAAAGTATGATAGAATTCTGCAATAAAACCATCTGTTTCTGTACTTCTTTTGGTTGAGAGACTTTCAATGACTACATCTATTTTTTTATGTGTTATGGGACTGTTTAGATGGTCTATCTGATCCTGATTTAACTTTGGTATTTTGTATCTGTCTAGGAAATTGACCATGTCATCCAGATTTTCCAGCTGTGTTGAGTGCTTTTGTAGTAGGATCTGATGTTTTTTTTTAATTTCCTCAGTTTCTATTGTTATATCTACCTTTTCATTTCTGATTTTATTAATTTGTATTCTGTCTCAAGAAACAAAAGTTAGTCTGGCTAAAGGTTTATCTATCATGTTGCTTTTCTCAAAGAACCAGCTCCTGCTTTTGTTGATTCTTTGAATAGTTCTTTTTGTTTCTACTTGGATAATTTCAGCCCTGTGTTTGCTTATTTCTTGCCTTCTACTCCTCTTGGGTGTATTACTTTCTTTTTGTTCTAGAGCTTCCAGGTGTGCTGTTAATGTTAGTGTATGCTCTCTCTTTTTGGAGGCACTCAGAACTATGAGTTTTCCATTAAGCAATGCTTTCATTGTGTCCCTTAAGTATTGGTATATTGTGCCCTCTTTTTCATTAAATTCTATAAAGTCTTTGATTTCATTTCTTATTTCTTCCTTGACCACAGTATCATTGAGTAGAGCATCATTCAGTTTCCATGTGTATGTGAGCTTTCTGTTGTTTTTTGCTATTGAAGACCAGTCTTAATCTGTAGTGATCTGATAGGAGGCATGGGATTATTTACATCTTCTTATATCTGTTGAGGTCTGTTTTGTGAACAATTATATGGTCAATTTTGGAAAAGTCACCATGAGGTGCTGAGAAGAAGATATATTCTTTTGATTTAGGATGAAAGGTGCTATACATATCTGTTAAATCCATTTGGTCTATAACTTCTGTAAGTTTCACTGTGCCTCTGATTAGTTTGTGTTTCCCTGATCTGTCCATTGATGAGAGTGGTGTGTTGACTTCCCTTACAATTACTGTTTGAGATGCAATGTGTGCTATGAGTTTTAATGAAGTTTCTTTTATGAATGAGGGTGCCCTTGCATTTGGAGCATAGACGTTCAGAATTGAGAGTTCTTCTTGTTGGATTTTAATTTGATGAGAATGCAGTGTCCTTCCTTTTCCTTTTTTGATGACATTAGGTTGAAAGTCAATTTTATCTGATATTAGAATGGCTACTCCAGCTTGTTTCCTGGGATCACTTGTTTGTAAAATTGTTTTCCAGCCTTTTACTCTGAGGTAGTGTTTGTCTTTGACATTGAGGTGTGTTTCCTGTATGCAGCAAATTGTAGGGTCCTGTTTCCTTATCCAGTCTGTTAGTCTGTCTTTTTATTGGGGAATTGAGTCCATTGATGATAAGAGATATTAAGAAACAGTGATTGATGCTTCCTGTTATTTTTGATGTTATTTTTGTTTGTGTTGTTAACCTTCTTTTGTATTTGTTGAAAGAAGATTACTTTCTTGCTTTTTCAAGGGTGTAATTTCCCTCTTTGTGTTGGCGTTCTCCATCTATTATCGTTTGTAGTGCTGGGTTTGTGGAAAAATACTGGGTAAACTTGGTTTTATCATGGAATATCTTGGTTTCCCCATCTATGGTGATTGAGAGTTTTGCTGGGTATAGTAATCTTAGCTGGAATTTGCGTTCTCTTAAAGTCTATATGAGATCTGCCCAGGATCTTCTAGCTTTCATGGTCTCTGGTGAGAAGTCTGCTGTGATTCTGATAGGTCTTCCTTTATACATTACTTGGCCTTTTTCCCTTACTGCCTTTAGTATTCTTTGTTTGTTTAGTGCATTTGGTGTTTTGATTATGATATGACAGCTCTTACTGTGCATGCAAGTGTTTAGGCACTCCTGGGAGACCAGCTCTCTTGTGGCTGTATTTGTGCATGTGGCTCTGTGGCCCAGGATCAGCTCTGAGCACAGACTGAAATCAGAAGACTCTTGTCCCAGGCTGGGCCTGGGTCTTGTGTCCTCAGGCTTTTGATTAGGTAAGTATGAGTGTCGGGGGGGGGGGGGGTCCTACCATCACTTTCAGGCCTCTCCACACTCCTGGCAGGCTAGCAACTCTCTTTGCCACCTGGATATGGAGTTCTGTGGCAGAGGATGGTCCCCAGCTGGAGACAGAAATCAGAAGGCTCCAGCCTGAGGGTTGTAGGTGGGTTCCTCTGAGCAGCAAGGGTGGTCCTACCTGTGCTCTCAAGCATCTCTGCACTAGTAGGTTGCTAGCTCAAGATTTTCATTCAACAGGAGCATTTGATTTCTAGAAACACAGTTGCTTATAAGACAATTCTTAAAGAATTTTTTTCCATTTTTTATTGGATATTTTGTTTATTTACCTTTCAAATATTATCCCATTTCCTGTGTCCCCTCCCCCATAATCCCTTTATCCCATCCCCCCTCTCCCTGCTTCTATCAGGGTATTCTCCCACCCACCTACCCACTCCTGCCTCCCAAGGACATAACGTCTTGAAGTATATTATGAGACCACTTTTATATGCAACTAATTACACCTCAATTATAGATTACTTATAAATTTGCAAAACATCTTCTTCATTTTGTTGCTTAAGTATTTTATTTACGTGACTCTCTAATACTATTAATTCTCTTTATAGTGTAAGAGTATTATTATTGTTTTATTTATTTATATCCCAGATGTTGCTCCTCCCAATCCCACCTCACAGAGTTCTTTCCCCCATACCCTCTCCCTTTTGCTTCTGAATGAATCCCCTACACACATCACCATTTACTTGGGCATCAGGTGTCTACAGGATTAGGCACATCCTTTCTCACTGACACCAGACAATTTCTGTGAAGGCTTGTCTTGGAATTTTGACATCGATTGTATTGAATTCAGAGATTACTTTAGTAGCGTGCTCATTTTCAGCCCATGATCCATGAGCATGGGACATCTTCCATCTTCTGATACCTTTTTTTAAAAAATTTTACTTCATTGACATGAAGTTTTTATCAATCAATCTTTCAATTGTTTGGTTGGATGTACCACTAGATCATTTATATTGTTTACAGCTGTTGTGAAAGGTGATATTTCCTTGATTTCTTTTTCTGTCCATTTGTCATTTGTAGAGAGGAGGGCTAGAGATTTTTGTGAGTTAATTTTGTATCCATCTACTCTGCTGAAAATGTTTATCAGCCATAGAAGTCCCTTGTGGGAGTTTTAGCATCACTTATTCTTATGATCCTATCATCTGCATATACGGATAATTTAATTCTTACCCTCCATTGTCTTAGTGCTCTGCATATGATTTCTGGTGCTATAATGAATAGATATATAGGTAAAATGAACTTAGACATGTGTTGTTCTTTTGTATGCTTTGAGCTCTTCTTCAATTTGTTGCATGTGGCCTCTGGGCTTGCTGTGAATTGTCTTTGTTACATTTAGCATTATGTCTTTTGCATCTCCAATCTCTTCAAGACGTTTATCATGAAAGAATGTTGGATTTTGTCAAAGGCATTTTGAAGTGGTGTCTGTAGAGCTGGATTGGTGGATAGACTATGCCAACATTTAAATTTTTATTAACCTATCTTTCTGCTTCTTTCTGTTCTAATTGATATTTCTGCTGGCCACAGTGCTCTAGGTTGTGGTCTCTTAGGGATTGAGACCATACATGTAGACCTTTCTGTGTTTCAGAGACAACTTTAAGAAGTAAGATGTTATTCTAATGTACTGTCTTTATGTGCAATTTGTTCTTTTTGCTTAGGAGCTTTTAACATTCCTTCTTTGTTCTCTGTGTTTAATGTTCTGATTTTGTTGTTTTTCGAGACAGGGTTTCTCTGTGTAGCCCTGGCTGTCCTGGAACTCACTCTGTAGACCAGGCTGGCCTCGAACTCAGAAATCCGCCTGCCTCTGCCTCCCAAGTGCTGGGATTAAAGGTGTGCACTACCACTGCCCGGTGTGTTCTGATTATTTTGTATCTTGGATAATTTCTTTTCTGGTCCCCTTCCCCAGCTACTCTAATCTCTCCTGTCCTCCAGATCTAAACCTCACATAGGTGATGACATTCTGAAAGATGCAGGGAAGTTTCCCTTTCCTATGAATTTTCGACTGAAGCCATGTAGCACCTCCTGAGGCAACATGAGCTGGAGCAGGAAGTCACAAGCATGAGTGGCTGGAGCAGCCTGTGTCACCTGATGAAATTTACTAAATGAACACAATTATATTATCAATTCAGCAAATGTTAACATGATTATGGGGAGAGAGGCTAATTATAGAGGATGTTGAACATCAAGACCATAATCCAGACTGATGGACACTCACAACTTAGTGTGATGTGATTCACTACTTAGAGTACTGGTGACTCAGAATGTGGAGTGCTCAGGACTCAGTATTTATAGGACTGGCAACTAAGTATCAGGATCCTGATGACTCAGTACTCAGGATGCTCGTGACTCAGTACTTTGGGTGCTGGCAACACAGTACTCAGGGTGCTGGAGTGTCAGTACCTGGGTGCTTAGGACTCAGTACCTAGGGTGCTCATTACTCAGTACTATGGGTGCTGAGAACTCAGTACTTAGGGTGCTGATGACTTAGTACTTTGGGTGCTGGTAACACAGTACTTTGGGTGCTGGGGTCTCAGTACCTAGGGTGCTAGGGACTAAGTACTCAGGGTGCTTGTGACTCAGTACCTAGGGTGCTTATGACACAGTACCTATGGTGCTTATGGCTCAGTACCTAAAGTGCTCATGACTCAGTACCTAGGGTGTTTATGACTCAGTACCTAGGGTGCTTGTGACTCAGTACTAATGGTGCTGGGAACTCAGTACTCAGGGTGCTGATGACTCAGTACATAGGGTGCTTATGACTCAGTACTTATGGTGCTTATGGCTTGGTACCTATGGTGCTTATGACTCAGTACATAGGGTGCTTATGACTCAGTACTTTGGGTGCTGGGAATTAAGTACTCAGGGTGCTGGGGTCTCAGTACCTAGGGTGCTAGGGACTAAGTACTCAGGGTGCTTGTGACTCAGTACCTAGGGTGATTATGGCTCAGTACCTAGGGTGCTTGGAACTAAGTACTCAGGGTGCTGGGGTCTCAGTACCTAGGGTGCTGGGGTGTCAGTACCTAGGGTACTGGGGACTCAGTACTAATGTTGTTACTGAGTCAGTACCTGGCTGCTCCAAACTCAGTAGCTAGGGTGTTTATCACTCTAAAGCCCTCCCTGTTTCCCTTCAGAAGGGAATATGCTTCCAAGAGAAAAGAACCAACCAAAACAAATCTAGATAAAATAAGGCAGAGTCAAGCCTTGCATCAACGATAAATAAGGCAACCCAATAGTAGGAAAAGAGTCCCAAGAAAAGGCAAAAGCGTCAAAGGCACACCAACTCCAACTTTTAGGACTCACAGAAAAACATTATGCCAATATCCATAATATACACACAGAAAACCTCGTGTAGACCCATGAATATGCCACTTTAGTTGCTGAGATCCTATATGAACCTTGCTCTGGTGATTCAGTGGGTCCTTAAATGGTTTCCTGATGTACTCTATCCAGTCGGACGCCTGCAGTCTCTCCACTCCCTCTTCTGTATGATTCCCTGAGCTCCCAGGAGAGCAACCTGATTGAAAAGTGCAGTTTAGCCCCTGTCTCTGTATAATGTATGGCTCCAGGTCTCCGTACCTGCTGCTAAAGGAAGCCTTTCTGATGATGACTGCACTGGGCAATGCATGGATCTATGAATATAGCAGAATATCATTAACAATAATTTTCATTGTCTTGGGGTAATGGAAATCTTGTTTGCTTCTACTCCATGTCTCTGGAATATCCATTCTCCAGATTCTGTCCATCCAGGCAGTGTATGACATGGGTTTTCTCTTGTGACACAGGCCTCCAGTTAAACAATGTTTCTCTTCCACAGCTTGAAGTGACTAGAATGTAAGGGTGAAGGTTCCTATCCCCCACAATCCAACCACTTTGTGTTCAGTGAACTGTATAGAAATTATCCTTGGCAATGGCGAATGGCATTGTCAGTTTAAGAATGTCTCTCTATCTAAGCATCAGCCTGAGTTGCTTGGGGATCACTCTAGAACAGCCACGCCCCCCCCCCCCACTCACCAACCAAATATAATCCACTCCTGTCAAGGGAAGATGGCCTGCTCAGACTTCTTTCCCTCCAATACCGGAACATGTCACGAGTTTCACCCTCATAGATCACTGGTGAATTCCACTGAACTAGATTTTTGCACTACCATCCAAATGCCCCCCAGATCCATTTCATCCCCCTAGTTTCTCTTCATCCCTTCTCCACCTCATTCCTTTCCCTCTCATTCCCACTTGCCCCTAGTTTACTCAAAAACATCTATTCTATTCTATTTGCCCTTCTGATGGACAGTAGTGCATCCCCTGTAGAGGACTTCTTTATACCAAACTCCCAGGATCTGGGGGTTATATCTAGATTATCATTTAATTAAAATTAAATACATATTCTATTTTTCATCCTCTCTCTGCATTCCCTCACTTAGGAATATTTTTTTAGTAGCTTCAATTTTCCTGCAAATTCCATGATCCATTTTTTAACAAATGAATACTCCATTATGTAAATATACCACACTTCCTTATCCATCCTTCATTTGAGAAATATCTAGATTTTCTCCAGTTTCTCTAACTATTATGATCATAGCCACAATGCACATAATTGAGCAAATGTCCTTGTGATAGGATTGAGTTGCCTTTGATACCAAGCAGGGTCATTACATAGACCAATTCCCAATTTTCTGAGGAACTACCATATAAGTCTTCATAGTGGCTGTACAAATTGGCACTCTGAACAGCAACAGAAGACTGTTACCCTTGCATCACATGAATGACAGTGTGAGCTGTTAACTGTGTTGTTCATCTTAGCCCTTCTGACAATGTAACATGGAATCTCAATGTACTTTTAATTTGCATTTTATAGATAGTTAAGGATGTTCAACTTTTTGTTAAGTGTTTCTCAGGCATTTAAGAATCCTCTGCTGAGAATTCTCTGTTTAGCTCTGGACCCCATTTTTAAATCTGAGTGTTTGGTTTGTTCATATGTAGTTTCTTGGCTTCTTTATATATTTTTGATGTTAGTCCTGGGACAGATGTAGGTTTGGTGAGGATCCTTTTCCAAGCTGTAGGCTGCTATTTTGTCCTATTGACTGTTTTTTCTAAAATGGGTTCTGTTCTTAGAGCTCTGCATCATGTGGAAAGTTATGTTGCCTTAGGTCTCCTTTGGATGTGGGGAGGAGCTGGATATGATAAAGACACATTGGTTTCTCCTGGGGACCTATCAGCTGGGTGCAATTGTTGCAGCAGAAACTTCAACTCTCATAAGTGGGTGAAATTCAACCCCAGTAGGCCTACAAAGATATGAACAGAATCCTCAGTCCGGAGCCCAGAAGAACACAGACACCTACGGGGCTAGGTAGCAGGTTCTGCAGAGTGAAATTGAAGCTGAGATGTTACATTCTTGAGACCTTCACAGGTCATCCTTGTCCAGTTCAGGAACATGGTCTGTCTTAGGTCCAGATGGGCTAGTCTAAATGGATCCAAAGGGGTCAAATTGAGTTCCTGGGGAGTATAGCACGAGGAAAAAGTCCATTTGGGACGCAAGATCTCAGGGAATCAACAGTTATTCCAACTCTCTGACACCCATAGGGGTCTAGTTTTTCTCAGGACAGGAAATGGATTCAGTGGAGCACTTCAAAGGGGCTGTTGGTTAGTATGAACATGGTGTGAGGCAGTTTACCTCTCTGGCAGTGGCAGGTGGGAACTCCAGATGGACACTGCTTATAGGAGCCTTTTCCCATATGCTCACAGGTAGCTGTGATAATTTAAGATCTGATCTAAGACTGAATCTCCTCACTGTTCTTGTAGGTCCTATGGAAATCACTTGGGTCTTCTGCATTAGTATAATCTAGGTTCAGAATCTAATCTGCATCCTGTTGTATACCATGTTCCAGCACACTGATGATCATGCCGTTCTCCACATCAGCTTTCAAAAACAGTTTTTTTTTCTGGTCCCATCCTTAGATTCATACTGGAGGGCAGTTTTTTATTGCTCTTCCATTTGGCTGACAGGTGTTCTGACTTACCACTGGGATCTGGCTGCTCAATAGTGCCCAAGCAATATTAGCCTTTGACATCACTTCATAGTTCAGGAAACATGAGCTACTCTTCTGGCTTCTGCCTTCACATTGGGCTTTGTCTGTGCCTGCCAAGTTTCCTTTTTTAATTGTTGATCTTAGTCTCTATGGTATTGGTGTTCTCTTCAAGAAATTGTCTCCTATACTCATGCTTTCAAGGCTAATTTCTCTTCTATAAGGTTCAGTGTGTCTGGTTTTATGTTCAGGTCTTTTATCCACTATAATTTGTGTATAATTTGCATACAAGGTGATAGATAATGGATCTATTAGCATTCTTCTACATACTAACTTCCAGTTTTACTGGCACAATTTGTTGAAATGCTTTCTTATTTTCTATTTTCTATTTCTGGTTCTTTTATAAAATAAATCAGTTTCCATAGGGATGTGCATTTATATCTGGTCTTCAGTTTAATTCCATTGATCAACAAGTTTCTGTCTAAGCCAATATCATGTGGCTGTTATTACTATAGCTATGCAGTAACAACTGAAATCACAGATTTTGATACTTTCAGAAGCACATTTATTGTTTAGTTGACTTGTTTTATTATTTTGTTTTGATTTGACTTTAACATATGAAGTTGAGAATTGTCCTTTCAAGGTCTGTAAAGAATTTTTTGTTGGAATTTTAATGCTTATTACGCTGAATCTGTAGATTATTTTGGTGGGATAACCATTTCCTTTATGTTAATCATATGTATCCATTAGGATGGGAGATCTTGCCATCTTTTGATATCATATTCAATTCCTTTCTTCAAAGACTTTAGTTCATACAGGTCTTTCCTTTATTCAGTTAGAATGACTCCAAGATATTTTATATTACTTGAGGCTACTTTGAATGGTATTCTTTCACTGATTGCTTTCTCAGACTCTTTGCCATTTGAATATAGGAAGGTTATTGTTTTTTTCTTTTAGTTTATATTGTATGCAGGCACTTTGATGAAAGCGTTTATCAACTGTAGGAGTTCCTTGAGGAATATTTAGTGACACATGTATACTATCATACCACCTGGAAATAGCAATGCTTTGACTTCTTCCTTTCCAATTTGTAGCTCTTTGATATCCTTCAGTTATCCTACAACTCCTAGCTTAAAAATAGAATTCTATATTGAATAGGTAGGGAACGAGAGAACAACCTTGTAATGCTCCAGATTTTAGTGGAATTTCTTTAAGCTCCTTTCCGTTCACTTAATTTAATGTCGATTACAGGCTTGCTGTAAATTTTCTTTCTAATAATTAGGCATGACCATTGTAACACTAATCTATCCAGGACTTTTATCATGAAGTCTTCTTGGATTTTATCAAAGGCCTTTTCTTCATCATGTGGTATTTTTTCCAATTATATTTACTTATTTGTGTATGTTGAACAATACATTCATCACTGGTTTTAAGCTTACTTGATCAGGTTGAATGATCTTTTTGATGTGCTCTTGGATTTGGTTTGCAAGTATTTATTGAGGTTTTGCACCTATGCTCATAAGGGAATTTTTTCTGTAATTTTCTTTTGGCTCATTATTAATGTATATTTTTAATCAGGATAACTGCAGCCTCATAAAATTAATTTATCAATGTTGCTTCCATTTCTATTTGCTGGAATAATTTGAGGAGTATTAGTGTAAACTCTTTTTCTTAATATCTACTAAAATTCTGTTCTAATACTATCTGGGCATGAGTTTGTCTGTTTGTTTTTTAAGTTGGTAGATTTTTTTTTTTTTTTTTTAAAGATTTATTTATTTGATTATATGACCATACTGTCCTTGACACACCAGAAGAGGGCATCTGATCCCATTACAGATGGTTGTGAGCCATGGTGTGGTTGCTGGGAATTGAACTCAGGACCTTCGGAAGAGCAGCCAGTACTCTTAACCACTGAGCCATCTCTCCAGCCCCACAAGTTGGTAGATTTTTGATGACTGTATTTCACTAGGGATTATAGATCTATTTAAATTATTTATCTGGTCTTGATTTAATTTTGTTAAGTGTTACCTATCAAGAAAATTATCCATTTCTTTAAGATTTTCTAATTTTCTGAGCTACATTTTTTAAAAAATATGTCCTCTTGATTCTGTGGATTTCCTCAGTGTCAGTTGTCATATATTTGGTTCTCATTTTGTTACTTTGCCCATTCTCTGTCTGCCTTTTATTTAGTTTGGATAAGTGTTTGTCTATCATGTTGATTTTCTCAAAAAAGCCAACTCTTTATTTCATTGATTGCTTTTATTGTTCTCTTTGTTTCTGTTTCATTGATTTCCAGCCCCCCATTTGATTATTTCTGTCTGCTTTTCAATGGCTGCTTACTTTTTTTCAAAAGCTTTCATGTGGGGCTGTTATTAGTATGAAATCTCTCCCATTTTTTTTTAAATCTATGAATTTAGTGCTATGAACTTTCCTCTTAGAACCTCTTTCATTATATCCCATTAGTTTGGGTATATCATATATTAATTTTCTGTATTGAATCAGTTGTTGTTCAGTAGAGAGTTGTTCAGTTTTCATGAGATAGTGAGCCTTCTGCTATTTCTATTGTGTTGATATTCAGCTGTAATCCAAGGTGGTCTGTTAGAATGCTAGGGGTTATTACAATTTTCTTGTGGCTTGCTTTGTATCCAAGTATGTGGGCATTTTGAAGAATGTTCCATGAAGTATTGAGAAGAAGGCATAAGCTTTTGGTAGTTTGATTTGGTTTTATAGTGTCTGTTTCTTCCAGTATTTATGTTTTTAGTTTGTTTTTTTTTTTTTTTTATGGATGACCTGTCAATTGAGAAGAGTGGGAAATTAAAGATTTATACTATTAGTGTCTGAGGTTCAATGTGTCATTTCAGTAGTTGAGCTTCTTTTGCAAACTTGAGTGCTGTACTGGCTAGTGTTGTGTGTCAATTTGACACAAGCTGGAGTCAAAAAAGAGAGAGGAGCCACCCTTGAGGAAATGCCTCCATGAGATCCAGCTAAAAGCCATTTTCTCAACTAGTGATTAAGGGTGGGAGGGCCCACTGTAGGTGGTGCCATCCCTGGGCTAGGTTTTATAAGAAAGCAAACTCAGCAAGCCAGTAAGCACCATTCTTCCATGGCTGCATCTAGTCATGCTTCCAAGTTCTTACCCTGTGTGAGTTCCTGTCCTGACTTCCTTTGGTGATCATCAGCAATGTGGAAATATAAGCTGAATAAACCCTTTCCTCCCCAACTTATTACTTGGTCATTATCTTTTGTGCAGGAATAAAAACCCTGACTAAGGCAAATTGGTCCCAACGTAGTGGGGTATTCCTGTGACAACCTAATCATGTTTTGGGAGGACTGTAGAAGGACTTTGAATCTTTGGCCTGAAAGAGCTATTGGGATGTTAAGAACTCTGGGATATTGTGTAAGAGCTTGGAAGATAATGTTGAGGACAGTACAGAAGATGGAGGCTTGGCTTGTGAAATTTCAGAGTGAAGATTAAATACTCTTATTGGGGCCATTGCTATTATGATTGTGAAAATTCTGTGGTTTTGGTTAACTGGGACTGAAGAATCAGCTGTAAGTAACAAGATATCAGAACTACCAAGGCAAAACTTTTGCATTACTGAGACAATTGATGCTGGATAGCTGGAGCAAAGAAGTTAGCAATGATTAAAAGGAGACAAGTACCACTAAGGTGAAATATTCTGTGAAGTCTTTCCTGAGAGCACAGAGAAGTTGTGTTACAGAGGTAGCCATGGTTGTACCTCATGATGGCAACTGGGACTTGATAATATGTAAGAGTCACCCAGGTGGTACTGGTTTTGAAGGCATGAAGGGGTCATGAAGATCAGCCTCAGTAGCAATTTATGGCCCAGGGTTGAAAGGGTCATAGAAAGGAGTTGAGGCTTGGCCCCAAGAGAGCCTGTGAGAGGCTAGTGGTAAAGTCTATTTGCTCTGGAAGACAGCAGTGTTCTGGAGATACTAGTACCAGGAAATGACCACCAGGAACACCAGCAACAGTGGTGTACAAACAGCTGGAGCCTAGAAGAAAAAGTGTGTGCTACAAAGAGCAGAGCTGGAGAAGTGTCCCAAGCCCTTGGAGGAACCTAGAAGATTGTGAGTGGATCCTAGACACTGTGTGGTTCAATTTTGATTTTGGTTTTGATTTTGCCTGTGCCCAGACATTTTTCCCTCTGGAAGTAAGAAAGTATTTTAGTGGAGCCGACAGTTAAGAGCCTTTAAATTGTAAAAAGACTTTGAATTTTAAAATATATTGGATATTTGAAAGGAATTGAGATTTTAGTATGTATAGACTGTGGGACTTTGAAAGTTATTTAGATCTTGGGGATGAATAAGAAAGTAAGGTTTATGGCTTAATAGTGATGTGTTTGTGTGTCAGGTTGACAAGGGGTCACTTGTACTGGCTGGTTTTGTGTGTCAACTTGACACAAACTGGAGTTATCACAGAGAAAGAAGCCTCCTTTGAGGAAATGACTCTATGAGATCCAGATGTAAAGCATTTTAGTGATCAATTAGTGATCAAGGGCCCATTGTGTCTGGTACCATTCCTTGGCTGGTAGTCCTGGGTTCTATAGGAAAGCAAGCTGAGGGGCTGGAGAGATGGCTCAATGGTTAGGAGCACTGACTGCTCTTCCAGAGGTCCTGAATTTAATTCCCAGCAACCACATGTTGGCTCACAACCAACTGTAATGGGATCTGATTTCATCTTTTGGTGTGTCTGAAGACAGCTAGTGTACTCATATAAATAAAATATAAATCTTTAAGAAAAAAATAAAAAAGAAAAAAGGAAACTGAGCAAGCCAGGGGAAGCAAGCCAGGAAGCAGCATTCTTCCATTGCTTCCACTCCTGCTTCCAAGTTCCTATCTGTGTGAATTCCTGCCCTGACTTTCTTTGGTGATGAACAGTAACGTGGAAGTGTAAGCTGAATAAACCCTTTCTTCCCCAACTTGTTTCTTGGCCATGATGTTTCGTGCAAGAATAGAAATCCTGACTGAGACAAGTGCCCTTGTATGTTGAGCATAGATTTTATGAATTGAAACGGCAACTTTGTAGAATTTTCTTTTGATGACTATGCAGGAGTATAAATAAATTAATTAACTAATTAATTAAAAATAATGGCTTTGATTGCCTAGAATATTTCTCAACCTTTTACCCTGAGATAGTGTCTATTCACATTATTAAGTTGTTTTTTGGATGCAGCAGTATGAGAGATCCTGTTTTTGCAACTATTCTGATACTCTGTATATTTTTGGGGGTAATTGAAATCATTATTATTGCGAGATATCAATGACTAATGATTGTTAATTCCTCTTATTTTGTTGTGGTGGTTTGTGGTCATGCTGCTGCTGGTGGTGGTGGTTGTGGTTGAGATAGTGTGTGTGTGTGTGTGTGTGTGTGTGTGTTTTCCTTCTTTGGTTTTGCTGGTGTGACATTATGTATTTCCTATGTTTTCATGAATGTAGTTACCATCCTTGGTTATGAGTTTTCATTCTAGCACCTTCTTTAGAGCTGGATTTGTTGATATTGTTTACATTTGACTGTATCATGGAATATTTTTCTTTAACTTTTAAAGCTCTTTGAATACCATTATCTATTTTAAGGTAAAATATCAATATTATTTGTAATTATAAGTATATAGTTATGCACCTATATTATATTTTTAGTGATGGAGACATATTTGCAGAAATTTTATGTTACTAAATTTTTCAGTATTATACTTGATAGCTCTATTACACCCATTTTATTAAAAATATTATTCTCTCATGTATTGCATCTTGACCACTGTTTCCCCTTCCTCCACTCTTCTCAGTACCCTCCCAACCTTCTCTTTCTCCAAGATTTACTCCTTCTTTGTTTCATTTCAGAAAAAGAGCAAATCCCCAGGATTATCAAAATAAAAAGTTATAATAGGACTAGGCACATGCCCTCATATCAAGGCTAGGTGAGGCAACCCTGTGGGAGCAAAAGGCTCACAAGAGCAGGCAAAATAATCAGAGACAATCCCTTCTGTTAGGATTCCTATATAAAGACAATATTAGATAACCATAGTATATAAACAGAGGACCTATCTTAGACCAATACAAGCTCACTGATTGCTGCTTCAAACTCTCTGAGCCCTAGAGCCCAGCTTAGTTGATTCTGTGAGCCTTATTCTTATGGTGACCTTGATCCCTTTAGCTCCTAAAAATCTGTCCTCATCTTCTGCAAAATTATAAAATTTCCCAAGCTCTGCTTAATGTTTGGCTACAGGTTTCGGTGTCCATTGTCAGTTGCTTGATGAAACCTCTCTGATGATTATAAAAGAATAAAAAAATATCATTAAGAATCATTTCATTGACTTTTTTCTAGTCATGTTTGGCTCTATTCTAGGTTTCTGGGATATTCAGCTTTTAGATTTTGACTCTCCAGGCATCTATGGTTATTGGAAGTTTTACTGGGTATAGTCTTGCAACTACGGTCTCTTTGACTCTTCAACACATTTGTCTAAGCCCTTCTGGCCTTTAGTCTCCATTGAGAAGTCAGGTGTAATTCTAATTCATTTTCTTATGTTCTTATGTTTTATGTCTTTTACTGTTACTTGATATTTCTCCTTTGCAACTTTTAATATTCTTTCTTTTGTATATTTATTTTTGATTATATTTACATTTATATGTTTAGCATTTTGATTATAATGTAGCAAACTGACTTTATTTTCTGGGTCAATCAATTTGGCCTTCTGCATGCTTCTTAAATTTTTATAAGTATCTCTTTATGTTAAGAATATTTTCTTCTATGATTTTGTTAAAAATATTTTCTGGGCCTTTGAGCTAGAATTCTTCTTCGTCTATTCCTATTATGCTTAGATTTGGTGTTCTTATTGTGTTCCATATTTCCTGGATGTTTTATGTCAAGAATATTTTGGATGCAATATGTTCTTTGACTTATGTACCTATTTCTTCCATTCTATCTTCAATGCCTATGAGTCTTCCATCCCTTGTGTTTTGTTGGTAAGATTTGCTTCTGTTATTACTGTTCATATTCCTAACATTTTTAACTTTTAATTCCCAAAATTCCTTCACGTTTTGTTTTTGTTTTTTTTTTTTCTTCTATTTTCAGTTTTGGTGCTTGAACAGTTTCATTCATTCCGCTCAGCTGTTTCTTTGGATTTTCTTGGAATTTTTGGTTTGTTTTGTTTGTTTGAGACAGGGTTTCTCTGTGTAGCCCTGGCTGTCCTGGAACTCACTCTGTAGACCATGCTGACCTCGAACTCAGAACTCTGCCTGTCTCTGACTCCCAAGTGCTGGGATTACAGGCGTGTGCCACCACCGCCCAGCTATCTTGGATTTTTAAAGTTATTTATTTGTTTCCTCTAATTGCGTTTTTCTGAATTTGTTTATAGATTTACTCATTTCTTCTTTCCTGACCTCTATCATCTTCAACTAGTTAGTTTTATGGTCTTATTTTTAACTTCTGCTTCATCTATGTCGGAATATTTAGGGCCTGATGTGGTAGGATATCTCAGCTCTAGTAGATACATATTTTCCTCACTGTTATTGATTGCATTTTCATGCTGATGTCTTAAGTGTCTAGGTTTCATGGTGATTCTATGTCTAGATTTGCTGAGGTCTTGGTTTGTCCTCAGTGGTATTTTCTCTTTGCTGTGGTGTCTGTTTCCTCTGTGGAATTTCAGAGTGTGTTGAGAGTATGTTGCTTTTTTCACTGGCCAGCTTCTCTGTATGTTTATGGTACCTGGTGTTTGATTCAGGGGGAAAATGGAGACCATTTAGGGGGTGGTTTGTGGGAGCCACAGGAAGCATGTACAAGGGGAAGGGGAGGCTGAAACTGGTGTTCTGATGCAACACATGGGACTACACCAAGTATGGGGACTTGGGAAACAAGCCAAGTAGAGACAGTTTAAGGCAACATAACTGGTATTCTGACAGGTGTGCCCAGTGTTTAACCATGGACTTTCTGCCAAAGTTTGGCTTTGGGTAACAGTGAAGAGCTGAGGAAGAAAGTCCAGGTGTAGGATGGCTGGTGGGATATACAGGAAGTAGGGTTGGGAGTGGAGGCTGTTACTGGTGTTCTGTTGCAGTGTTTGGGATGACTCTGGTGATTGTGTCTGCAAGAACTGAGAGCTCTCTATGTTTCTTGTACCTTAACAAATACTGACTTCTTTTTTTTTGTAGTTGACCATCTTTTTTTAATTAAATAATTAATTTATTTTTACACTCCATATTTTAATATCCCACCTCCATCCACCATCCAATTGCTCCACATCCATAACCATTCCTAACCCCCACCCTACCTGACCTCTAAACTCCCTGGGGCCTCCAGTCTCTTGAGGGTTAGGTGCATCTTCTCTGAATGAACACAGTCCTGGCAGTCCTCTGCTGTACAAGTTTTGGGGGCCTCATATGAGCTGGTGTTTGACAGCTGCCTGTTTGGTGGTCCAATGTTTGAGAGATCTTGGGGATCCAGATTAATTGAGACTGTTGGTCCTCCTACAGGAATGCCCTTCTCCTCAGCTTCTTTCAGCCTCCCATAATTCAACAACAGGGATTAGCTGCTTCTGTCTATTAGTTTGATGCAAATATCTGCATCTCTTTCAGGTGCTTGTTGGGTCTTCCAGAGTGCTGTCAGGCTAGACCACTTTTTTTCAACTTTATTTTTTAATTAGATATATTCTTTATGTGCATTTCAAGTGATTTTCCCTTTCCTGGTTCCCCCCTCTCCGAAAGTCCCATAAGCCCTCTTCCCTCTGCCCATTCCCCAATCAACCCCCTCACACTTCTCTATCCTGGTATTCCCCTGCAATGCTACATCAAGCCTTTCCAGGACCAGGGCCCTCTCCTTCCTTCCTTCTTGGCCATCATTTGATATGTGAATTGTGTCTTGGGTATTCTGAGACTCTGGACTAATAACCACTTATCAGTGAGTGCATACCATGTGTTCTTTTGTGATTGGGTTACCTCACTTAGGATGATATTTTCCAGTTCCAACAATTTGCCTAAGAATTTCATGAATTCATTGTTTTTAATTGCTGAGTAGTATTCCATTGTGTAAATATACCACATTTTCTCTATCCATTACTCCATTGAGGGACATCTGGGTTCTTTCCAGCTTCTGGCTATTGTAAATAAGGCTGCTATGAACATAATGGAATATGTGCCTTTATTGTATGCCGGGGAATCCTTTGGGTATATGCCCAGGAGAGGTATAGCAGGGTCCTCCCAAAATGTCATGCCCAGTTTTCTAAGGAATCGCCAGATTATTTCCAGAGTGGTTGTACCAGCTTGCAATCCAGCAGTGGAGGAGTGTTCCTCTTTCTCCACATCCTTGCCAGCACCTGCTGTCTCCTGAGTTTTTGATCGTAGCTATTCTGACTGGTGTAAGGTGAAATCTCAGGGTTGTTTTGATTTGCATTTCCCTGATGACTAAGGATATTAAACATTTCTTTAGGTACTTCTCAGCCATTCCATATTCCTCAAGTGAAAATTCTTTGTTCAGCTCTGTACCTTATTTTTAATAGGGTTATTTAGCTCTCTGGAGTCTAACTTCTTGAGTTTTTTTGTATATAGTGGATATTAGCCCTCTGTCAGATATAGGGTTGATGAAGATCTTTTCCCAATTTGTTGGTTGCCATTATGTCCTTTTGATGGTTTCCTTTGCCTTACAGAAACTTTGTAAGTTGATAAGGTCCCATTTATCAATTCTTTATCAGTGCATAAACTATTGGTGTTCTGTTCAGGAAATTTTCCCCTGTGCCCATGTGTTCAAGGGTATTCCACAGTTTCTTTTCTGTTAGTTTCAGTGCTTCTGGTTTTATGTGGAGGTCCTTGATACACTTGGAGTTGAGCTTAGTAAGAGGAGATAAGAATGGATAAATTTGCATTCTTCTGCATGCAGACCTCCAGTTGAACCAGCCTCATTTATTGAAAACGCTATCTTTTTTCCACTGTATGGTTATAGCTCCTTTGTCAAAGATCAAGTGACCATAGGTGTGTGGATTCATTTCTGGGTCTTCAAATCTATTCCATTCACCTACCTGTAACTGTACCAATACCATGCAGTTTTTAACACTATTGCTCTGTAGTATTGCTTGAGGTCCAGGATACTGATTCCCCCAGAAGTTCTTTTACTGTTGAGAATAGTTTTAGCTCTCCTAGGTTTTTGTTATTCCAGATGAATTTGAGAATTGCTCTTTCTAATTCAATGAAGAATTGAGTTGAGATTTTGATGGGGATTGCATTGAATCTGTATATTGCTTTTGGCAAGATGGTCATTTTTACTAATCCTGCTAATCCATGAGCACTGAAGATTTGTCTACCTTCTGAGGTCTTATTTAATTTCTTTCTTCAGAGACTTGAAGTTTTTGACATACAGATCTTTCACTTGTTTGGTTATTGTCACACCAAGATACTTTATATTGTTTGTGGTTATTGTGAAGGGTGTTATTTCCCTAATTTCTTTCTCAGCCTGTTTATCCTTTGAGTATAGGAAGGCTACTGATTTGTTTGAGTTAATTTTATATCTGGCCACTTTGCAGAAGTTGTTTATCAGCTGTAGGAGTTCTCTGGTGGAGTTTTTGGGTCACTTAAGAATACTGTCATATCATCTACAAATAATGATAATTTGACTTCTACTTTTCCAATTTGTATCCATTTGACCTCCCTTTGTCGTCTAATTGCTCTAGCTAGAACTTCAAGTACTATATTGAAAAGATATGGAGAGAGAGGACAGCCTTGTCTAGTCCCTGATTTTAGTAGGATTGCTGCAAGTTTCTCTCCGTTTAGTTTGATGTTGGCTACCAGTTTGCTGTATATTGCTTCAACGATGTTTAGGTATGGGCCTTGAATTCCTGTTCTTTCCAATACTTTTAGCATGAAAGGATGCTGAATTTTGTCAAATGCTTTTCAGCATCTAATGAAATAACCATGTGTTTTCTTTTCATTAGTTTATTTATGTAATGGATTGCATTGATGGATTTCCATATATTGAACCATTCCTGCATCCCTGGGATGAAGCCTACTTGACCATAGTGAATGATTGTTTCGATGTGTTCTTGGATTCGGTTGGCAAGGATTTTATTGTGTAGTTTTGCATTGATATTCATAAGGGAAATTTGTCTGAATTTCTCTTTCTTTTTTGGACCTTTGTATGGTTTTGGTATCAACGAAATTGTGGCTTCATAGAATGAGTTGGGTAGGGTTCCTTCTGTTTCTATTTTGTAGAATAGTTTGAAGAGTATTGGTGTTAGGTCTTCTGTGAATTTCTGATAGAATTCTGCACTAAAACCATCTGGTCCTGTGCTTTTTTTGGTTGGTAGAGTGTCAATGATCACTTCTATTTCTTTAGGGGTTATTGGGCCATTTAGATGGTCTGTCTGACCCAGATTTAACTTTGGTATTTGGTATCTGTCTAGGAAATTGTCAATTTCCTCTAGATTTTCTAGTTGTGTTGAGTATAGGCTTTTGGGTTAGTATCTGATTTTTTTTTAATTCCCTCAGTTTCTTTTGTTATTACCCCCTTTTCATTTCTGATTTTGTTAATTTGCATACTATCTCCATGCCCTATGGTTAGTCTGGCTAAAGGTTTATCTACATTATTGATTTTCTCAAAGAACTAGCTCCTTGTTTTGTTGATTCTTTGTATAGTTTTTCTTTTCTACTTGGTTGATTTCAGCCCTGAGTTTTATCATTTCCTGACTTCTACTCCTCTTTCTGTTCTAGAGCTTTCAGGTGTGCCATTAAGCTGCTAGTGTATGCTCTCTCCAGCTTCTTTTTGGAGGCACTCAGAGCTATGAGTTTTCCTCTTAACACTGCTTTCATTGTGTCCCTTAAGTTTGGGTATGTTGCACCTTCATTTTCATTAAATTCTTAAAAAGTCTTTGATTTTATTCCTTATTTCTTCCTTGACCAAGGTATCATTGAGTAGAACATTGTTCAGCTTCCATATGTATGTGGGCTTTCTGTTGTTTTTGTTGCTATTGAAGACCACACTTACTCCATAGTGATCTGATAGGAGGCATGGAATTAGTTGATCTTCTTACATCTGCTGAGGTCTGTTTTGTGACCAATTATATGGTCAGTTTTGGAGAAGCTACCATGAGGTCCTGAGAAAAAGGTATATTCTTTTGATTTAGGACAAAATGTTCTATAGATATCTATTAAAACCATTTGGTCCAAATCTTCTGTTAGTTTCACCATGTCTCTATTTAGTTTGTGTTGCCATGATCTGTCTATTGAGGAGAGTGGGGTGTTGAAGTCACCCACAATTCTGCCACTGGATATTTAGTATCTTATCTGGAGTTCTAAATTGAGGGGAAAGTTTAAACACATAAAACACATCAAATAATTTTATTTTGATTGGTATGTATTTCAAAATTGAACACATAGTTCCCAAAATTTTTTAAAATTTTAAAATGTTTTAGAAATACAAAAATTACTTTTTGAAAATTATTGTAAGGAAGAAAATGCAATAGTCCTAAGCTACTGTCTAGTACTCATTTTAATCAATGTATATATATTTTTTGCTCTTTTTTTTAATTCGATGTATTTTCTATTTACATTTCAAATGATTTCCCCTTTCCTGGCTCCCAACTCCCCAAAAGTCCCATAAGCCCTCTTCCCTCCCCCTGTTTCCCCATCTACCCCTTCCCACTTCCCTGTTCTGGTATTGCCCTACACTGCTGCACTGAGTCTTTCCAGAACCAGGGACCACTCCTCCATTATTCTTGGACATCATTTGATATGTGGATTATGTCTTGGGTATTCCAAGTTTCTAGGCTAATATCCGCGTGAGTGCATACCATGATTGATCTTTTGAGGCTGGGTTACCTCACTTTGTATGATGTTCTCCATCTCCATCCATTTGTCTAAGAATTCCATGAATTCCTTGTTTTTAATGGCTGAATAGTACTCCATTGTGTATTTATACCACATTTTTTTGTATCCATTCCTCAGTTGAGGAATATAAATATAAATAGGGATGCTATGAACATAGTGGAGCATGTACCCTTATTATATGCTGGGGAATCCTCTGGGTATATGCCCAGGAGTGTTATAGCATGATCCTCTGGAAGTGACATGCCCAGTTTTCTGAGGAACTGCCAGACTGATTTCCAGAGTGGTTGTACCAGCTTGCAACCCCACCAGCAGTGGAGGAGTGTTCCTCTTTCTCCACACCCTCTCCAACACCTGCTGTCTCCTGAGTTTTTAATCTTAGCCATTCTGACTTGTGTAAGGTGAAATCTCAGGGTTGTTTTGATTTGCATTTCCCTAATGACTAATGATGTTGAACATTTTTTAAGATGCTTCTCAGCCACCCAAAGTTCTTTAGGGAAAAATTCTTTGTTTAGCTCTGTACTCCATTTTAATAGGATTATTTGGTTTTCTGGGGTGTAACTTCTTGAGTTCTTTGTATATATTAGATATTAGCCCTCTGTCAGATGAAGGGTTGGTGAAGATCTTTTCCCAATTTTTTGGTTGCCAATTTGTCCTTTTGATGGTGTCCTTTGCCCTACAGAAACTTTGTAATTTTGTGAGGTCCCATTTGTCAATTCTTGATCTTAGAGCATAAGGTATTGGTGTTCTGTTCAGGAATTTTCCCCTGTACTGAGTGCTCTTAACCGTGGAGCCATCTCTCCAGCAGTCAATATTTATTTTTAACTTTACAGGAAATATTACATTTTGTTTTAATTCTTCCTATATAGCATTAGATATTATATCTGATAATTGGAAATGAAATCTGTAAGTGTAAGATACTATGAAAATAATGCATTTGTCAGAAAAAAAAGAATGGTTGGTGTCCACAAAATGTTTCCTATAAACCACTTTGTTCCATCCATCTTTTCCAATTATAGGCGATTTGACAGATCAGTTGAAAAGTGGCGACACTTTCATTATGATATGAAGGTATTTAATCAGTGGCTGAATGAAGTTGAACAGTTTTTCAAAAAGACACAAAATCCTGAAAATTGGGAACATGCTAAGTACAAGTGGTATCTTAAGGTAAGACTTTTAAGATTTCCCTTTCCATGATGACTTTTTTTGCAACAATATTTTACATATTTCACTACTATGAGTTCAACGGAAAGAATGAATGAAATATATAATTCCTGGCATTTTTGATGCTCACTGAACGTGCTATAAAAATCATAGCAAGTGTGCCTGAAAATTGTGCTGTGACTGCTTTGAGAATGGATGAAAGCATCTCTCCCTAGGCACTACTGGTCCATCAGATGAACTGTGAAGTGTAACTACATCTGGGATGCAATAAATCAACTTACAGCAGGGAATATCATGGTTTAGGGCTCTCTCTCTCTCTCTCTCTCTCTCTCTCTCTCTGTGTGTGTGTGTGTGTGTGTGTATCTTATCTGTGTGTTTGTCTTATGTTGGAACTAGTCCAGAAGGAGAAGCTGTGGTATACTTAGTAGTAATGTTGTTGCTTCAAATATCCATCATGATAAAATTACAAGTCTCTTTCCCTTAAGACAATTTGTGGTGATATAGCAATATTTTTATACATCCTATTGACAAAATGCCTTCTGAGACAGACTAGAGGCCAAAACAATGTCGAGTTAATTGTTAGTACTTATTGACGTTTTCTGGTTTATGTCAATGGTAGTGCAACATATGGATTATAACCAGGGAATCATTTAATTTCAACTTGTTGTGTCTTTTAATGTGTAGATAAAATAAATTGAATTGTGGAGAATATAACTTAGTTGATTTAATATATTGATCTGGTCTAAGATATATGGTTTATTATATGAGGTCTTTAATGTATTTGTTCCTTTGTCTTTTGTTATTCATGTTGCCATTTTCATTCAAATGGGCTTAAAATGTAGCCAACACTTAATAACCAAAAAAATAATGATTAAAATGGCAAAGAAAATGGTAGTTCATATACAAATTTAAACATTTTAAAATTCTAGACTCAGTATGATATTACACTTTACAATTTTTTTCTCAAGTGTTCATCTAGCAAACTTATGTTCAGAAATTGAGCATTCAAGCATATATTAAATTACAAGCTACATAAAAATATTTTAATGGTCTTCTGTAGTTTTAAATTATCAATCCAATTTGTACATACAACAATGTTAATATACATTAAAGGAAAGTCATTAATTTATAATTTTCTGTCTTATAGAAGATGCATTCTGAATAGCACCAAAGTGAATGTGAAATTAAGGAAGCATAATGTGATTTCTGCCTGAAAGGCATATGTATATATACATATATATATATATGTATATATATATATGTATATATATATATATATATATTAATTACAGTCATATAAAGTATTCTTGAAGATATATTCAAATTTCATTACTTTTCAAAGATATCTGAAAAGGGATATATAATTCTATTTATAATATTAAAAATAAATATAATTATTTTTTATAAAATCACTGTGAATTCACTATAATGAAAAACAAGCAATAGAGAAGTAAAACTATAACTCCATTATAGTTTCAAGAGGTTGAATAATTCTGGCATAAGGGCTTTGTTTTTGCTATGTGCACCGCAATTGGTAGATTCTCTGTCTATAGTATGGACGTGACACTTTTTAAAGGTTTGGTTCCTTAGTGAGTTAACATGAGAATGAGAATGAGTTAGCATGAAGAAGAAGAAGCAGAGGGCTGCCTTGTCTGGCCTCAGTGGGAAAGGATGCAGTTAACCCATTAAGAATTGATGAATGAAAGGATGGGGACACCCTCTCAGAGGTGAAGTGGAGTGGGAGGGGGAGAAGAACTCTGCAGGGGTACTGTGACATTTGCAGTGTAAATAAAATAATTAATAAAACCATGAATTTTTGGTCAAGCATTTAATGTATGTGCTGAGGATACCTTTGTCTTCTCATTTATCTATTGATCATTTTATATAAATAGTATAATTTTCTTCAAATTTTAAAATGTTTCTGTCTTTACTTATTTTACTTAATCAATTTATGTCCTACTCACTGAACCCTCCAGGTCATACTCTCCTACAATCCTTTCCCCAGCCCCCACCCCTTCTCCTCTGAATTGGCGTGCTCCCTCTAGGTATCGACTCTGGCACTTGAAGTCTGTGAGGCTACACTGAGGTCAGACAAGGCAGCCCAGCTAGTAGAACATATCCCACAGACAGGTAACAGCTTTTGGGATAGCCTCTGTTCCAGCTGTTTGAGATGCACATGAAAACCAAGATGTATACCTGCTACATATAAATGGGGAGGCCTAGGTCCAGCCTGTGTATATTCTTTGGTTTTTGGTTCAGATGTTGATACCTACAAGGGTCCAGGTTAGTTGATACTGTTGGTCTTCCTGTGGACTTCCTATCCCCTTTGGGGCTCTCAAACCATCATCCTATTCTTCCATAAGAGTCTGTAAGCTCTATCCACTGTTTTGCAATGGGTGTCTGTCTGTATTTGTCCAGAATCAGTCTTTATTTTTCAGTAAGGAGCCAGTAAATGATTATATATTATCCCATATAAGATAGTAATGTCAGTCATTACTATTTTATCCATTTTCTTTTTGGTGCTTACCCTGGCCATAATTTATACAATTTTATTGTAAAGTTTAATGACATTTTTGGTTTATAATCTTTAAATATTTCCTTTTGGTGTATATTATTAATGGTATATATTGCTATTAATAATAATTTTATATATTATTAATGGTATATATTCACATTTTTTAGATGTGAAATTTGGGTAATGTTATACCTACCCTAGGTTTAATATGCTTTTCCTATCCCATCATAATGATGTAAAATATAGATATGCCAATTTTTAGTTTCTGTTATGAACTCAACCAACTGTGCACATTTTGGTTACATTTAGTTAATGTATTTTATTCTCAATAAGATTGCTATTTTAATGTATCTTTAAGTATCTTATAACTTTTAAATTTTGTTAGGTGTTGTGAATTTTAATTGATAAATGCTAAATAACTTGTTATTCAAATAAACTTTCTTAAGCTATCTTCTGAGACCAAGACAACAGTGTGAAACAATGTTATCTTTATAGATTTCCTTTCATACATATTTTTTTCGTATTCACCCTGCTAATTTTGTCTCACTACTGAGGAAAAGTACTTCTGTCTACTCTGATGCCTCTTAAATGATGGTTTGTTGCTGTTGCTGGTGGTGCTGGTAGTGGTTTTTTTGTTTGTTTGTTTGGTTGTTTTTTTGTTTGTTTGTTTTAAATCCATAGTGTCTGGCAATAAAAGTAAGACATCTGATCCAAAATGTAGTTTCTTTCCATATTCTTTCATAGTTTTCTCACACATACAAGCTGTCTATAACCTACCAGAACATTGGAAAACATTTTCTTATATGTTTTATTCTCTTTTCTACTAATCTGCCTTGTAATATCTAATCAACACCCCCACCATCCCCTTTGACTTTTAGTTCTATCTTCTGAAATCAAATTGCCTGCTGTTTTGAACATTCCTCATCTTATAGTATAGAAATCTGCCCAGATAGCAAGGTGGAAAAATTTATTACTCAGTCTTGTGATTGTTTCCTTTAGCTCTGTAATCATAGTACTTTGCCTTGTGTTCAGTGTCTTCAAAATCCTTCTTTCATACTTGTTACTTATTTTTTTTTATTTTATGTTCAAGTATGATGCTAAATTTTCTTTTTTTACAAGTTAGAAAATCAAATAACTAAAGATTTTGAGATTTTCCAATATATTATTATTAATGCAATCATGCAAGTTCCATGGAATGTTATATACTGATAGAATGTGGAGAAGTCCACACTTCCTAACAGTGTAGTTTATTAATTGTAATTGGTGAGTTCTTATCAATATGTTTGATACTCAATTTGAGAAGCAGTTAATATTTTAGTCTATTTCTTTACATACAAATAAATAAGAAATAAATTTATATATACCTAGGAAAGTATTCTTCTAGATGATGAGATGTTAGTGATATCACTAACCCTATAAAATTAAGCCTGTTTTCCTTTATTAAATATAAAATCTGCATTTATTATAAATCTCATGACTGTTTACTATTAATGAGTATACATTAATATTAATGAGGTTATATTTATAAAATTTAAAATTATTCTCAAATATCAGGAGCATAGGGTGACTTACTATTAAACATTATCAAAATAAAGCAGTTGGAGTAAGGATTGAAGAATTTTCTATTCATACAGACATATCTGGCTGAGATGGTTGGCACTTCTGTCTCTTCAGATTTCTAAGTTCTAAGAAGAAATGCTACTGTGGGTTTTCAGAATAAAAGTTGAATACCATGAATTTATGGAAATAACTCACATGGTGGCAGTATGAATCAGTACATTATCCTTTACCTTGGTTAAAATCTGGCCTATGTACATTAGAAAATGTAGAATGTTAAGATCTAGGCTGCTTTCAGCTAAACTGGAAAGAAAAAAACTAAAATATAAGTTGTTGTTAAATGATATTGAATTCTTACAGCTGCCAGGAGAACAAATAAAATTCACCATTGGGTTAAATATTTGCAAGTTCTGAATATTCTTTCTTTTAATGAAATAACAACCTGTTTGATTTTATGGAATAATGCTTTTTAGTGAACCCTTATACAATTTACAACACCTCCTGAAGAATATTGCCATGAGTATGTGTGAGGCTTTGAGTCTTAAAAAATTCCATTTGAGTTCACCATAGATACCCAACAAAGGGAAATTGAGGGGGGGCGGGGAGTGTGTATGGTGGAGGAGCATATACTTGAAGGCAGGGGGTAGGAGGAGGGGTTGGGGTTTTTTTGGGGAGGGGGAAAACCAGAAAAGGTTTTAGCACTTGAAATGTAATGAAGATTATATTCAATAAAAAAGAATTAAAAAAACAATGGTATTGTTTATATAAAATTGTAGAGTTTAAATCAATCATTGTAAAATTAAGTCCACACAGAAAGTAAATTATATATATATATATATAATTATTATATAATTATATATAATATATAATATTCAAGTGAGTTGATAACTGTTTTTAAAGGTAAAATGCAATTTTTCAATGTTAATTGTTTAGCAGGTATATTTTGCAATGAGATTGTGTTTACTGCTTGAAAATTTCAATTACATGGAGTTTATTTATGTATATTGGGGTAAATAAATTGAAATACAAGTTTGTAGTTTGTTAAATAATAAACTTGAATCACTGTAATAGGAAAATACTTATACCAAAATGAATTAAATGTAGCATGTTTCAGGACTTCTACCATCCTGTCAGTAACTATCAAAATACTTATAGAATAGGATTCTACTCTGGTTTATCTAATAGAGAACAATATGTGGATGAAATAGTAGGTATGCTTGTGTCTTGGTCTTGGAAAAGGCAGAGGAAAGCCTGCGTTCATGTTAAGGAGCAGCTGAGCCACACTTCCTTTCACCTTACCTTGGCATGATTGAAGAGAGTACTTTATAAACGGCCCAGGTCTGACAGCTTTAGATTCAAAACATACAAAGGAATAGAAAGACCTCATGCTACAAAGTTGGAGACAATGCTTTCTTGTTCTTAATGGGATGACTTAGAATTTTCAGTCTTCTACTGTCTCCACTTGCAGCCTATAAAGCTCTCTTATAGCAGAGACTGCTACTGAAAAGCCATTGACTTGTGCAAACCTGATGGCTGATGATTGAGTTGCATAGGTCATTGACTATATTTGCTGCAGTGGATGTGATTTCTATCTAGAATGGGCTTTAATATTTAATTAGACATATGCTCTCTTAAAGGACTATATGAGCTAACTGATATTCTATTAATACAGATTGATTGAAACACTCTTTTTTTTTAAAAGGCATATGGTGTAAAAAACTAAATTGGATACAAGAAAGCTTTGTATATAATCAGTTTATACAGTGCTGATTTTACCAGCTGGCTGGTGAGTTTGAAGCCTTCCTAACAGCCTTGCTGCTGATAGAAACTTTGATGGAAAAATCACTTGAGTAACTATTTCTGCCATCTGTTGCCCTTCATTGGGACCCTGGTGTTAAGAATAATTCATACATTGCTTGCCCTTTATTTTCCCCAGCAGTAATAAAATTTCATATGATTTCATTTTATGGTCACAAAACCTATCCTCTTTTCTGTAGCTAGAGGACATATACTAATACAAGGAAATTAACAAGAAAATTTACTGCTGGGGTATTTGGTTTTAGTCACTTGTTTTAGGTTCACAGCCATGTATAATGTATAATAAGATGAAGATACATTACAAAATGAGTGCTTAACTATTATTACCTGGTAGTGGTATGAGAATTTAGTGTCTTTTATTTTATTTTTGATTTTTGTTTTTGTTTTGTTTTGTTTTGTTTTGTTTTGAGAGAGAGAGAGTTTCTTTGGCTGTACTGGAACTTACTCTGTAGAGCAGGATGGCCTCAAACTCAGAGATCTGCCTGCTTCTGCCTCCCAAGTGCTGGGATTAAAGCCCTTTGCCACCATTGCCAGGCTCTGTCTTAATATAGTAAAAAATTTAGACACTTCCTTCTTATATTCTTCTATCATACAATACATCCTAACTTCGCAGTTTCCCCTCACTGCATTCCTCCTGGTCCGGTCCCCCAGCCCCAACCCCTGATACCTATCCTGTCTCCTAGATCCACTCTTCCTCCATTTACCTTTAGAAAAGAGCACACCTCCCTGGCAAACATGGCATTGCAAGTTAACAATATGACTAGGCACAAGTCCTCATTCTTATGTAAACAGTGCTAAGTATATTGCTGCTTAGAAAGTCTACTACAGCTTCTTGGCTCTCATGAATCTTTTCAGAAGTAGTAAATAACAGATTTATTGGAAATTTGGCACAGTGCAGAAATTCAGAGATGGGCTTTAAATCATAGGACTATCATAAATAAGTGTATTAAAATAATTGGATAATGTCAGTGGCTTGTTTTTAAAGTTATGTTGTCCAGTATGACATCTTTAAGATGACAAATTGTTTTACACTATTATTATAAAGAAGCAAGAACAACCATCAAAACAAACCATGATAACCACAGTAGTCCGGAGCTACTTAAAATGCAGGAAAGCCCAGTTGTTCCTAAGGGATTCCCCTTCTTAGCTTATGAAATTATCAAGAGCAACAGAAAAATGTGAAGCATTGTAATTACATATCTCAAATTTATAAAACTGAGAGCTAGTCACATCAACATAAAAGTAGTGAGAAACAGAAATTGTATTTAATCATGTGCATAATTTTGCACATGTCTATAAACAATGATTTGCAAAGAACACATTCTAGGCGTTTCTACATACACAGCTTGTGGTCATTTCTAATACATTTTTCTGAATTTACTATTAACTTTCCTTTCTTTTGTGAATACTAATAAATATAAGCTTCCCAGACTCTATGTCCCATTTCTATTTGCTTCTTTTCATTTCTTTCATGTATATCTCTAGTATAACTATTAAACATACATTTTGTTAAAAACTCTGCATTTTAAAGACAAACCTATCTTCCCTATGCACAGATATGAAGAAATATATGCACAAGATTGATTTTTCTCTAAATTAGCCCATTTACAAACTTAATGATATTATTACTTTATACTATTTGAAATATGTTTACATTCATCTATGCATATTTTCCCATTAAAATGGAAAACTTATTTTCCTCATCAACAATATGCATCAGTACATGAAACTACTTTTGTAAGACTTTAATTCCCAATATTTTTAGAATGCTCAAATGCATTAGGGGATTGTGTTTCATGGTACTATATCATTTACGCAAAACATCCTTTGTTTTTTTTTTCCTGTTGTAATTACCTTTTCTCCATATCCAAAACCCAAACATCTCACATTAAAGTGCTCTGACCAATTCCATGCCCATGGCATTGTCATATAGACTGGCAGTTTAACAATATAATGTTTCCATCATCTAATCCATTGAAACACATTTTAGAATTTTTCTCCATTTACTTATTTGAGGGTCCACAGTAAGTCTCATCCCACAGCATGCATGTTGAGTTCATAAGAGAACTTACAGGAATATAATCCTAGCAATATAACTCAACTGTTGAGGCTTGCTGATAAATTATTTTCACCACTGAGCCATTTTGTCAGCACTGAACCAAACTGTTAATGATCTAATTGAACAGAAATATTAATTGAGTCTAATGTGGATAAAGCATACTCTGCTAGCTACCAGGAACCCAGAGATTGATTAAAAAGCTGTTTTTCTTTAAAGAACTCACAGCCTTAGTATTTCAGTATATCAATGCTAAGTAAGGTCCAGTGCAGGGCAGTGTGTAGACACTCTGAAAATAGTACTTGATCCTGTCAAAGAAAACGTGCTTGTTTCTTTGTTTCTTTGTTTTCCAACTAGTAATGTCTCATGGCTCTTAATCATTCCTAATATTCTTGCATCACATGTCTGAAATTTACAGGCTCACTTGGGAAAACGTTGCTTGGGGAAGTAGTATGATCAGTAATGTGAAAAACAGCCCAAGGAAAGTGTAGTCTGAGAAAATCACACAAAGAAAAAGAAACTGTTCTAATATGGGTATAAATTTGGAAAAATGGTAAAATTGACAAATTATAGCAGAAGATTCTTGTTCACATTTGAGCGTGTTCAGGGCGAGCTGTTCGTCAAATTGAATAGCAAGTATACAGTTATAATAACAGCAAATCTTCCTACTACATAACTGAATTCTTTGTAGGAGCCAGAAATATGAATTATTTGCAAACACCATAGTATGTAAAATGTAAAACCCTTATTAATCAGAAATGGTTAATTGAGAGAATTCTATTGGCTGCTAACTCATACTGATGTCCTCTGAAAAAATAATAGAGGAAATATTCAAAGACATGAATAATGAAGAATTACTGACCATATATAATATTTACATACTTCTACACAGTGTCATTTTTGCATTTAGGTTTTTTTGGTCCCATTATCAATGTCTATTTTTTAGTACCTGGTTTTATTTTATTAATTTATAGCTCTATTGTTTTAATTCTGTCTCCTTATTTGATGTTTCATTTTACTTAAACTAGTTTTGAGAAGCATTTCAGAGAAGTTTAAATAACACATTTATATGCTGCCTGAGAATCCTGCATTTCATGAAGAATATTAAGCTCGTTCACTTTACAAGTAAATATATCACGTGAGGCACCACTCAGGGTACTTGCAATGTAATTAATTTTAATACAATATACAGCTTCTTGGTGGCATAAATTATCAACTTAATATTTTTATATATGAATAACAGATTAATAAAAGGAAGAAATTATGAAGCCAAATAACTCTAGCAACCTATTTTTTGTTAATAAAGTTTTAATAGAATCTCACAATATTTGTTTATTTATATATGGTCCACAGCTACTTGATGGCTACAAAGGAATGACTAGATCAGCACTCACCCTCAAAGTCATATGGCTTATATACTTCAAAACATTTTTTATTCTTTTTTTCTATATTCTTTGTTTATATTCCAAATTATTTCCCCATTCCTGGTTCCCCATCCCCATAAGTCCCATAAGCCCTCTTCCCTTCACCCATTCCCCAGTCAACCCCCTCCCACTCCTCTGCCCTGGTACTCCCCTACAATGCTGCATCAAGCCTTTCCAGGACCAGGGCCCTCCCCTTCCTTCCTCTTGGGAAGGATTTGATATGTTAATTGTGTTTTGGGTATTCAGAGCTTATGTCTCTAGCTCCACCTCAAAACATTTAATGTGGGACTGTTGACAGAAAAAATTTTTTGCTAACTTATACTTTAGAGGACATATTAATAAAATGTTAAGGTGCCCATTTATCCTCTAATTAATTTTTTGTTCTTGGCTATACATTGAAATAAAATTGGTCTATGTTCATAAATCAAATTGAAATTCATACTAACAAAAACATAGCAAATAAAAGTTTTCTTATTTAAATCAAATTTGAATTTATAGTATTAATTGAAATGGTTGATTCCTAAATTTTTATTTCATTAGACCATAATTATTTCACTTTTTATAAGATAGCCACAGATTTTGACATATGTACAAATAAGATCATAATGACATCAAGGTATTTAAAAAATCTATTGCCTTAAACATATATTTTGTATGTCAGAACTTTCAGAATACTTTAAGATTAAAATGTGGTATATCTACACAATGGAGTACTATTCAGCCATTAGAAACAATGAATTCATGAAATTCTTAGGCAAATGGATAGAGCTAGAGAACATCATACTAAGTGAGGTAACCCAGACTCAAAAGGTGAATCATGGTATGCACTCACTAATAAGTGGATATTAACCTAGAAAACTGGAATACCCAAAACATAATCCACACATCAAATGAGATACAAGAAGAAAGGAGGAGTGGTCCCTGGTTCAGGAAAGACTCAGTGAAGCAGTATTCGGCAAAACCAGAACGGGGAAGTGGGAGGGGGTGGGAGGGAGGACAGGGGAAGAGAAGGGGGCTTATGGGACTTTCGGGGAGTGGGGGGGGGCTAGAAAAGGGGAAATCTTTTGAAATGTAAATAAATTATATCGAATAAAAATTTTTTAAAAAAAGGAGCAAGCCAGTAAGAAAAAAAAAGATTAAAATCAAGTTTTTGAAATATATAATAAAATGTTGTTTATCAAAGACTTGAGAATCATTTAAATAGAATGAAATGGGTTGAATACTTTCGAAGAACACACAGCAAGTATTTCCTTGACAGCTCTTAGTGCACGTCTATTGGGTCCTTGAAAACTCATAATAGGACGCTAAATCAAATGACTATGATAAAAGCTTGTTCCATTTGTTCTGTCTGAACCTTCTCTCATGTCTGTGGTGCTAAACATAAGTCTCCCTCCGAGGCAGTGATATTATGTTATGAAGCTTCGGAACTCAAGGTAAAATAGCCTTGTCTATTCTAATGGGGATTCCTGGTCAGTCAGGAAGGTTTGCCTGCTGTGGTGGTTTGCTAGTATCCTGCCTGTTTGACATTTTACAATTTTTCTTTTTTCCAAACTCTTCTATTTCTCACCATGAGTATTGGTGAAAGAGATTTCTGTTGCTTTTAAATTAAGAACTCTAATAGGATATAAAAAGTCTTCAGATAATCTCCTCTACCCTGGTTGCTTTCATAAAGAAGGTGAAGTTCCCCTTGGAGAGACTGCAGAATATTACAATTTGTATGCAATGAACAGTTTCAAATACGTTAAGATTGATGTGCAATTTCTCTTTGACACAGGAGAAACAATTAGGATCCACTGCAGTCATATATCCCAGAGTCTCAATGTTGCTTCTACACTTTAAGTGTTGTTGGATCATTATGTGAGATTCATAATTTTGTCCTGTTGTAGCTGCTCCTGCATTAGCATCTAGTCTTAATTTATTATACCCTATTAAAAGTTTTTAGGTAATTTGTTCTTATTGATACTCAGACATTAAAATGTCGGCAGGCTGTGAAAGTGAATAAATTTAATGTGCCAGCATAATTCTCCAAATCTGGGCTTTACAACTAACCCTACAGACTCACATTGTATTATAAATCATTGTTAACACAGATTTATTTGAAGATATCATTTTACTGCTGAGTTTAAATAATGCATTTTTATGAAATTTCTCCCCCAGATTTCTATTTTTTTATGCTATAAGGTTGCTCTATACTTATAAATTGCATACATTTACTGGCTAGTAATAGATTGATGAAACATCTGTAACATAAAAAAAAATCACAATTGCCAAATACAATAAGCATCACAATATGGAAGCTTATAGTCACTCATTTAACATGTTTTCTATGATGAAAAACAGAAAACACTCCATTGCACAAATGTAGAGATTTACGTATTTAACAAGGACTATCCAAATATAAATGTTCAGGGCAATTTAATTAATATGATGACATAAAATATAATATCATTTTTAAAAAAAGAAATGTTGTTTAGTAAACTCTTTTAAAGTTTTTTTGAAATTTCATTAAAAGAGATACTATTAAACAAGGTTATCATGTTATGCAGAAAAGAGAAATAAGCAACTATCCTAGGTTATTCTATGCTGTTATAACAGAATACCTGTTATATATAATACCTGCAGATCATTATAATGTATAGAAATGTATTGGCTCACAGTTTGAAGCTGCAAAATTAAGGGTACTTGCAATGGAATGGTAGTAATCAAGAAACTAGCATCTAATAAGGGATGTTTTGTAGGTCATCACATGGCAAAATTTCAGAAAATGGAGAGAAGAAATAAAACTTGTACTTGTGATGTCTATAGTCCTACCTATAAGGTAGGGTCTTCACTGTCTCTACATTCCATGATTAATAATTTTATACTTGTAAGTATGTTCTTTTCTTTAATTAATCATTCCTTTCAGGGTTCTCAGTCGAGGGATGGGGCTACACATCCATTTCAAAGCTTTTAACCCAGAAGCCTGGTTTGTTTGTTCCTTGGTTGGTTTATTTTACTAGTGACTAACCTGCCTAGGCTTCCCTGGACTTACCCAGTTCTTGGAAATAGAGCTGTATTCCTTGTCTCCTGAACTGCCAATTTGAAGCCTGTCATGGAGTCAGCCTGCCTCTGTATATGTAGCAGAGGATGGTCTTGTTGGGCATCAAGGAGAGAAGAAGTCCTTGCTCCCATGAAGGCTTAGTGTCCCAGTGTAGGGGGAGGGTGGGAAAGTGGGAGTTGGTGAATGGGTGGGGGAACACCCTCATAGAAACAGTAGGAGGGGTGATAGGATGAGGGGTTCTTGGGGGGGAAATCGGGAAAAGGGATAACATTTGAAATGTAAATAAAAATATCCAATTAAAAACAAATCAAACACCTAAGAGCTACTAACTTTCAAAGAGGTAACCCACATATTACATTCTGGTTAACGATTTTTATGCTTTGGTTGGAAATAGCTCAATCTGTAAGGAATATATCAGAAAAGGTCACAAAAATGCATTTATACAATAGGAGCATGAAGGATTTTGCCATGAGTGATATATCCACTGGAAATTATCCCCCATTTGCAAATATTAAACTTAATGTATGATTTTGTTGCCAATGTTAGTGATAGCCATATCCCTAGCAATCCCAGTAAGCGTGGCTTAGACATCTGTCATCCATAAGCTAATCATTTATAGATGTATTTTTTTTGTTTTATTTCATCCTTGTTTTCTTTAATAATCAGCAAACTTTGGACAATTTGTAGGAAAATAAGTAAGTAATGTATTTTTATGCAGAGATAATGGGAAATATATTTGGAAAGTATTGGAAGCCAAAAGGATTAGGGTCTACTAACTCCCATTACCACCTCTTCCCTAGCCTTTCTTCTTCCTGTCTTCTTTCTAAATTTAATTTGTATGTTTTATTTTATTTGTATTTTTGATACTATATTTTAGTGACATCATTCTGACCTTACTTTCCCTCCCTCCAACCTACCCATATACCCCTCTTTGATTCTTTCAAATTCATGGCCTAAGTATTTATTCACTAATTGCTATTATTCATATATCTATACATATATGTGCATATATTCCTCATTAAGTCATCTATATAATTCTTCCTATAAGCCAAAAAAGAAAAACGAAAGTAGCAGTTGGTGTTCTAGTTTAGAAATTAGAAGAGAGTTAGAAATTCTAGTTTAGAAGTTAAAAGCAAACAACTTTATGTCTCTTCTAAACTTTTTCATTCCCAAAGGAAGCTTATCATCTATTATAACAAGATAATTTGAGAGACAGTGCAGGAGAACACAACATGGGGGGGGCAGTTTATAAGAACTGTTGTTCTGCATCTGCAAGCACCCATCCTTTTCCTTGTTTTTCTTTCTTTTTTATTTTTTGAGGAGTAAATTGTGTGCCAACAGGATAATTTAGTAGTTTGCAATGATGAACTATTGTCCTACACAGCTTTACTTGTGATAGTGGCTCAGCATCCCCCAGAGCTATAGTTTACTACACTTGAAATTTTTGGTTCAACCCCTAGCTGAACTACTAATTATTGGTATCTGTCTTGATCATCCCTCAGGAGAAAAGCTCTCAAGTGGAATCAATGACCAAATTATAGTGTATATCCTGGCTGTGGAAATTATTGAATTTTAGCCAATATTTTCCAGTCCTTCATTTATAATGTGAGAAAAGAATACAATGAGCCTCAGCCTGACGGCCCTGACTTGCCTATCTTAGCACATTCATGAGTGTATGTCAATATACGTACAGAATTGCTATCTTCAAACTTTATTTAGCCTCCTTAATGTGTCCATTTTACTACTGATAAAGAAAGGAATCAGAAAATAGTAGTGATTGTTTAACTTAGTTTCTTATGTACAATATTTACAATCATGAATGTAGAAAAAACATGAAGTGAAAATCAGCTTTTCATAGCCTATGAACTCAGTTGAATGTGTATTTTTTCATAGGACAAATGTATTAGAGACTCAATGAGGAAAATTTTGAAAAGAGAGGAAAGAAGGAAATCCACAGTCACCAAAGGGAAAAATCATTAAAAACCTCATTTTCATATAAATCATAGAGAATCCAATATACATTTAACATAATAGAAAATACGCATCAGCAGAAAGACACTGGTTCAACAGATGATCTAAAAATCCAAAGCTTTTACAATTAATGATGGGAACAAATATAGAGGGCCTCAGCCAGATATTATGCAGAGAGTTATTGGATCTCTGTAAATGGCATGTCTCCATCTAGTCCCTTCCCATAGAAGTCAGGGAACCTGCTAAAAAGGAGGCAGATAGTGTTAAGGGCCAGAGGGAAGGGAGGACACCAAAAAAAACAAGACCCTTTAAATCAACATGAGCAAAGCTCATATGAATACACATAGAACAAGACAGTACGTACAGTCTCTGCATGTCTGCATAGCAATGTCATCTTTGCATATATTATGACTTCCAGTTTACTGTTTTTGTGGGACTCCTGAGTATACAAATAAGCGGGTCTGTGTTCCTTGTACCTTCTCTTTCCTTCCATTTATTTTGTCGAACTTCAATGTGATATTTTTTGTGTATATCATATTTTACTTTATTATATTTTTAATGAAGAAAAGAATGGATAAAAATACTGAGCCAGAGCTGCTGAGGCAAAAATCTGAACTATCATTTATACCTTCTATGAGAGGGAAAACCATTTTTTTCCAATGGAGTAGCTTTGGATCTATCAACCACTTCAGGCCAGGTGGCATGCTAAGGAGTAGTTAACCAACATATAATGGGCTGTACAGGGTTTGTCATTTTATATTTTTTTGGCTGGCATTCTACTAATTGGTTTTCTTGTCTTTTGGAGGGTTTGCTGTTGTATTGCGTTTTTGTTTTGGAAAAGTAAAGTGGATTATCAGGAAGGAGGAAAGGATCTAGAAGGAATTCTGTGAGAAGAAGAAAATGATCAAAATATACTGAAGTTAAAATTTGTCTTAAAAATTAAAGAGCTTCCACTGTTTCTGTTGTTACATCTTCTCACCAAAAAAAAAACCACACAAATAGGATTTTATGTAGAACCCAGGCATATGAAAATAAATGCATATGTCGTTCATCTACTAAATCTACTAATCTCAAATTAGGGTCTATGGCTTGTTTCATAATATATTGTCTGCATAGTTATCATGAAATAGTCATTTCTTTGTCTTAGCAGTATTGTTTATTTAATTATTTGTCTATGCAAGTACTCCACAATTGAAGTACATGCTTGGCTTTAGATTCAATATTGGACTTTTGAAAGTATCTATAGATTCATGGGATTTTTAGTGTTTCAAACAACCTGAGTCATTTTGCTTTCAGTATAGTTCATCAAAGATTTATAGAGCCCCTACTATGTGCCAGATCATAACTCAGGAGTCAACAAATACTTTATTTATTAGCCACTATTCTTGTTTTAATAAAAAAAAGACTTTTTCACCTGAGAAGAAAACTGGTTGGAATATTATGTTATTAAAAACCTACTAGTAGCACAATGAAATCCAAAGCCATGAACAAGTTAAAAGAATGAAAACAATAGATTTTAGCTTTACAAAGCCAAACCATATTGTGTTTATCTGGGGTAGTACACAACAGCCCCAGATAAATCAGGTTTATCACTCAAACAGAGGACTACCAGAAACAAGTTTAGAGTGAGGAATATTTACTTTGAAAAACTTGTAGCCATTTATCTGCATTGATAAATTCCATGAAGTCTTCATATTAATATTATCAAATACAATAAATGAATATATAGGGTTTAAAAAGACACCTAGTCTGGGCTAGAGGGATAGCTCAGTCAGTGATTTTAACCCCAGCCCCCATGAGGAAAAGAGGGGCTCATGATAGCACATGTTTCTTTTTTTTCTTTTCTATATTGTTTGTTTATATTCCAAATGATTTTCCCTTTCCCGGTTTCCCCCTCCCCACAAGTTCCCTAAGCCCTCTTCCCTCCACCCATTCTCCTATCAACCCCCTCCTACTTCTCTGTCCTGGTAATCCCCTACAGTGCTGGAACAAGCCTTTTCAGGATCCAGGACCTGACACATATGTCTAATTCCAAATCTGAGAAGAGACAGGAGGATCCCTGGGATCCCATGGCTAGAAACTGTAATGTAATTGGTGAACCTGAAGTCCCAGTGAGAGACTCTCAAATAACAAGTACGATACGTAATGTTGATCTCTGGCACACACACACACACACACACACACACACACACACACACAGACTACGTGTATTAGATGCCACCATAAAATTAACTTTACTTATATAATGTAGCGCCTCTTATTCTTTTGTATTAGTATTATAAACAATAAGCTCAACCGGTAAGACTAATAAAAACTGCAGTTACAAAATAAATAATAAATAAATAATAATGCAAGGAAAATTTGCAATGACTATAATTTAAAAATCTGTTTTTCTGTAAGTGAAAATCACAGTTATTATTGGACTAATTCTAATGTAGGTGTGTGGTTACATTCATAGAAAAAGTAAATGCTTATTTTCTGGTAAAGTTTGCTGAAAATAAAGTTATATCACTTACTCAATCTATGTTTCCATTCCAGTAAACTTTGAATCCCAGATAAAGGAACCTTTATTAATTAATTTCCTTAAATTAATTTCCTAAGGCTAATATAAGAAAATATCATGAACATGCTATCTTTTTGTGAGACATATTTATTTACAACAGGCTATAGGCCAAAACTTTCATACAAAAGTTGTCACAAAAGGATGAGTTCTCTGAAGTCCCTTGAAGATCACTTATTGCCTCTTACTATTCTCTTGGGAGTCCTTTCTATAGAAGTATTTATATTTGCTTCTATTCTAATGGATTACTCCTTGTGTGTCTATCATTGTGTCATATTTAAATGCTTATTAGTATATTAGTAAGTCTGCAACTACAAGATTTTTGCAAGACCTCATTTTAACTTACTGAATCTATCTACAAAGATCCTACTTCTAAGTGGCATCATATTCTGAGATTGTAGGTAGATATGAATTTTGTGAGGGTGAAGTGCTATGTGTCACACTAATGCAAATCAGATGATTGCAATAGGTATCAGGAGATCATATATTCTAGAACAGTTAAAAATCATTTTGTTAACATAAAAAAATTAGCTGGGTTCTGATTAATTAAATAAGGTTTTCTATTAACAGAAATATTTTACTCCCATTCTTGCTGAATTTCTGCCCAGATCAGTCTCCTTTGAACAGGATGAAGGTCATCAATGTTAGGGTGCATGTCTTCTTCAATAATGACTCTCTTCAGCAGTATGTTGATTATGGGTCTTTGGTGGTCAATTCTCCTAACTTGTCTCTCTCTTTATGACAATAACTTTTCAAGGCATATGGCAAGAATGTTCTTGTGTATAAACTGGATGTTGTAGGAAATAATATCATTTTGAATATTTTAAAATAAATACCCTGTCATTTATAAGTTCTTTAGTCTTTAAATCAGTAGGTTTACTTTATCTTATACTATATTTAAAATAGAAACTAGTACTCTCTAAAAATAAAATAAAATCATCGATTGAGTAATAATCATTTCTTTATATCACATTCTTATGTGAAAATAAGCCAAAAGTGGTGGTAGTATGAATATAAAAGTAGCTTCATGAGGTATTGTCTTTTCAAATAAGTCATTATAATCCATTATAAGACATTGAATATTTTATTAATTCTAAATAGAAAGGTTTTTAATCCTAAATATATTAGAAATTCATAGGATTTATTATGTCATTGCATTTTAGATAAGATTTCACTTTGCAGAACTAAATGGCAACAGATTTACTATGTATACCTGGCTGGCTTCAAAATCACAATTCTTCTGCCTTAGCCTCCTGAATGCTGGTGTTTTAGGAATGAGCAATTATGACCAAATAAATTTGAATGTTTGTCTAAGAGAGAAAATTATAGCTTGAGTATAAAATATATCCAAACTGTACTGGCTGGTTTTGTGTGTCAAGTTGACACAGGCTGAAGTTATCACAGAAAAAATGAGCTTCAGGCGAGGAAATGCCTCCATGAGATCCAGCTGTAAGGCATTTTCCCAATCTGTGATCAAGAGGGAAGGGCCCCTTGTGGGTGGTGCCCTTCCTGGGCTGGTAGTCTTGGGTTCTATAAGAAAGCAAGTCAGTAAGAAATGCCCCCCCCCCATGGCTTCTGCATCAGCTCTTGCTTCTTGATCTACTTGAGTCCAGTCCTGACTTTCTTTGGTGATGAACAGCAATATGGAACTGTAAGCTGAAAAAACCCTTTCCTCCCCAACTTGCTTCTTGGTCATAATATTTGTGCAGGAATGTAAACCCCGACTAAGACATAAATGCTCTGATAAACACAAAGGTTCATGAAAATCTAAATAGGGAATTTACAAATAATTGTGCTTGGAAAAATGTTTCTTCTAAAAGATAAGAAAAAGAGAAATGAATATCTTCCTGGATTTTTATATTGTATGCCTCAACTGGAGATATTATTTTTATATAGATGAGAGTGGAAGTGAGAAAGCAATAAATGTGAGCAAGGGAACATTCTAAAATTTTAATTAACAAATTCAATTTCATCAGCACATGTACAGTATGTATAGAATCTATAATGATCCTGAAACCTGGTACGATTAAGTACTGGTAAATTGCTTTTTAAGTTCTAATAGTGTGACAGTTTATGTTCTGTATTATTTGTGTAGTAAAAAGACTTGCCAACATGAAAAACTCTGAAGACTTTGGGCTGTCGTCTGATTTTCCTTCTGCAAGTGCTAGGCTGCTTTTACATATTTCAGCAAGAACAGAAAGCCACCACTGAGTGAAATTCTTTTGATATCTACAGTAATAAGGTAGACGCCTGAAAGTATTATCCAGATTGTCATAAGCCTAATATTTCCTTACATTATATAGAAGTAGAAGACAGCATTAATGGCTAAATGCCATACTTAGCAATACTTTTCCATTGTTTAGGACTGGAAATGTGCCTGAAATATACATTTTTTCCAAAATAGTTTCTGTGATATTTGAAATCTGATAAGTAACCTATCAGTTTTATGTCATACTTTCAAATGTGAGCATGAATATTTAAAAATACAGGTAAATATTCAGAATAGATACTTTATCAATAGCAAGCAGGAGAACCAAGTTCCAGTGGTTTCATGAAAGACACACAGAGTCACACATGGTTGTTTTGTCAACCTTATCAATCCTTACTATTGTTGTTTCCTGATCTTTCAAATTTGGCATTTTGAGTATGGATATGATCTATGCACGCATTCCTATGGCCACATGTTTTGCAAAATCATATAAAGAAATTGAGAATTGAGGTAACTAATGAGTTCAACATCCTTGCTTCTTTTTCTAGGCTGCATCTAGTCACTGCTTTATTTGACTTGAACTATTAAAAACAGTCCTCTGCCATATTTATTGCACAAGGCAGCAGTCGAAGTCCACATAACTATTGTTTTCCACCTTCATATCGAACTTATAAGCAAGAAATGCATTTTAGTATCTATTTCTAAAATTTAATTTAAATTAGCCTTCATTTCCTTTGTCTTACTGCCATTTAAGGTCTGGGTCACCTCTGTTCTAGGGCCAGATCAGGCTATCAGGCTTTCCTCATGCTGTTGTTGCTACTGTTATCTTCAAATCCAATCTACCAATAGCCATACCAATAATCTCAAAATAATACGGAACATCTTACTAACCAATGGTCACTGAGGTAAGAATATGGCTAGATTTCAATGAGCGTAAAGTAGAAATGATATCTGGCAAATAAAGCACTATTATAGTACAATTATAATTTACTGTATAGAAATACAACTCCTGGTATCTGAATACCCTCCTAAATTCTACCTAGAGATGACAAGTTAATGACCTCCATCCTAGACTAGTAGAGACATCAAGGTGGAATAAGACAAAAGGACTGCTTGCTGTGCTAGATCACTATAAAGTAGTTACTCTTGAAAACATGCTGTCTCTTTCCTTCTTTTCATTTTGAAGTGTGCTACATGAAAACAAAAAGAGCATCTTTATTTGCTTTCGTACACTCAAGATTGATTTAGGGAAGGCATGTTTGAAAGAGAACCACAAAGGTCACACTAAAAGCACCATTAGTGCACAAAGATCAGGCTATTCAGCTTTTGGTTGAAATTAATGCACAAAGTATAAGGGTTGTGTAAAAATGACATGGATCTGTGAAAGCATATATAAAACAAATTATCAGGTTATGGTAGTAGAGTTGGGTGCGTTTGATTTTGTCTTTAAATTTAGTGTATTTGTGTTTGTGTGTGAATGTGTGTGTATGTGTGTTTTCAGATGAGAAAAATTAATGGTAATAACAATGTTAAATTGTGGAGTTACATCCGTGTTTCAAGTCTAGCTCCAGTCCTAAGAGAACTTGGAGAATGTACCACAGAAGACAGTTTATTTATTAATAGATGAGTATATATTCCACTACTTTCTAAAAGTACTACTGCATATTTCAAAACAGCCATGATAGTTATCAGAGTGCAAAGGTCATTTGACAACATAATTAACAGGAGAAATGTAAACATTTTATTATGTATCTAATCCATTTGTATTATTTAAGAAAATCTCAAATTATGTTACAATGTGTCAGTGGAGAAGTGGGTGATGATTCTTATATGTTAATAGTATTTACTCAAACTGCTAGCCAGAGCAATTCCTTATAGACAAAAGCAACTGCTTGATTGAGGTGTTTGTGCACATTCTCTTTGTCCTGTAGCTATCTGACTAAGACTACAACATGGAAGTGGTCTTCCATTTCACTTTTTGTATTAACAATTTCGACATTGAACTTCTGCTTTAAACTGGTTGTGTGTTTTATCCATTTCTGAGTTTTCATAGCAGTTTGTCCCCTCTAGTATGGGAAGTAGCATTGTATCAGAAGGTGACACGAATAAGACCATGACTCCCCTGGACTGTTTGCCTTGCATCCTGAGATAATAATTAAGCCATAGAGTAATTGAATCAGAGATTATCACTGTCATCCTAGTTGTTTCATCTGCTTTATGAATATATCAGTGGTTTTAGTTTCTGATTTTTTAGTGTGTTTTTACTGTTTTTAAAGTTATTCTTTATTTTAGAGACAAGGTCTGACTTTGTAGCTTAGAAACCTGAGAGCATCCTTCTGACTGCCTGAGAATTAAGTGCCAAAACTTCCAGCATTTTGCATCTAAAGGGAAATACCATTGTGGTCATTCTGTGTTTTGTGGTTTATATACAGAATAATTTTAAAGTTTCTTTATGGAATTGTTTTAATACTTATATTTTCAACTTTTGTGTATGTGTGAAACAGACTTTCACTGTGCAGACCAGACTGTCCTCACATTTACTCTGACCTTACCTCCTCTGCTTCCTAATTATTGAGATTATGGACATTTGCCATATGCTGACTATATAAACTCACTTCTAAGAATCAGTATTTTATTTCTAAGTGTATTCTCTGTTGTGAAGAGGAAATGAATCTGTCTACCTCTATTATTATGCTCTGCAAAACTACCATTGTACTTTGTCAGTGCATGTTAGAACAAATAATATAGTGAACTGGATTCCCTAATTCTCACTAAGTATTCCCTTGTTCCTTCACTTGAATAGATGAGAGAAATGAATAAATAACAAACATCATTCAAAATGTTGTTCTGTGACAAAAATATTAAAAGTTGTTCAATGGCTCAGTGGGTAAGAGAGCTGACTGCTTTTCTGAAGGTCCTGAGTTCAAATCCCAGCAACATATGGTGGCTCACAAACATCTGTAAGGAGATCAGATGCCCTCTTCTGGTGTGTCTGGAAACAGCTACAGTGTACTCACATAAAGCCCTGGATACCCAAGGCACAAATCACATAACAAATGACTGCCATGAAGAAGTATGGAGAGGGTCCTGATCCTGGAAAGGATTGATCTTGCATTGGCAGGGAATATAAGGATAGAGAAAAAGGAGGTAGGTGATTAGAGAAGGGATAGAGAGAAGAATGTTTATGAGACATATGGTGAGGGGGGATCCGGGAAAGGGGAAATCATTTGGAATGTAAACAAAGAATATAGAAAATAAAAATATTAAAACAAAACAAAACAAAACAAAAACAAAACAAACTGCAAAATTAAAAACAAACAAACAAAAAAAAAGTGTTCAGAGATTAAAAGTCCGTGAAGTGGTACTACTAAATGAGAAAAGGGTTTAGGTAAATGTAACCTTAGAAATAAGAGACATGGTAGTTTCCGCAAACATTTCCAAAGGTTTTAAGGAGCCAAAAACAAAATTTCATTCTAAATATCTGAACTGATACAGGAATCTAGATTCTCTTGGGTTGTACCTATAGAGTACTTAACCAAGGGTTGTGTAATATATGTTTTTCTAGAAGAGATTTATGACTGTAGTAATTTTGTAATTCATGGGCTTTAAGGACTCTGCATATAGTCAAGATGCTGGGAAGTAAGGACCTGAGGAGTACATGTGTGTGTGTGTGTGTGTGTGTGTGTGTGTGTGTGTGCGTGTGAGTGTGTGTGTGTGTGTGTGTGTGTGTGTGTGTATTACGGACGGTTGTGAGCCAACATGTACTATGTATTAGGCATGCTTAATACATAGAAAAATAATGAGTAAGAAAGGCAATGATAGTCTGCTTCTATTTTTTTGTTGGTTTTATTTTTATTCTTTACATTTATTTATTGGTGTGTTGCCGGGGGGTGGGGTGGTGGTGGTGGTGGTATATAATTAGCAGGACTCAGTTTTCTCTTTTTACCATACTGGTTCATCAGGTTATTAAAATTAGTGGTAGACACTCTTATCTGTCATAAATTCTGTTTTCTTTTTTATAATGGTACACATAGTACATGTCTCTGTCTTTGAGACAATATATCTCTCTGTGTTACATGTACTTCATTTTCTGGTTGTAGTGTCAACTCAATAGTGAACAGTACTTAAAATTAATAAGTAGCAATGTTTTTAATAAAATCAAATTTACAAAATAAGACCTGAAAGTAAAGAATTATCAGTAATTTACTCTCCTATAGCTAACACATACTAGTGGTGACCTTGATAATTGTTTCTCAAAGATGTTAGGTTTATTTATATCTTCTTAATTAATTAAGAAGCAAAAGAAACATGCGTGATATCAGCATTAAAGATTAAAAAGAAATGTGAAAGAAACTGGAGAGCTATATACAGAGAAGACTGAAAGAATTCAATTAAAAATGTGAAAATAAAATTTGGGGATATGATAAGAGGAATGGATAGCATACAGATGTTTGAAGTTCCTTAGCTTTCTATTATATTTTACTTAAAAAATTTACAAGCATAAATGAAAAATTCTCTTTAAAGATAATGGTAAAGTGTGGATTATAGAGTTAAATGCCTAAGGAGAGTATTATAGATTTCATGGGGGCAATACCAGAATACACCCACACCCCCACACACCCACCCCCACACACAATCAAACCAATAAGAGAGAAGCTCAGGAAGTTCAGGCCAACATTCCATTAGTACTGAAATTTGACACTTGTTCCATTAAAATTGAAATACTTGCCAAATTAACATTTTAATTTAGTGGAACTCCAATCAAACAGCTTTTGATGGTTTTAAAAGTAATTTAATACAAACATTCTTAAGAAGTAGTATGGTTTTAAGTTTACAAAAGAGAAAATAAGATGTATGTACTTCATTTTTATAAGAATTCGTTGCTTTGGCTCAATAAACAACATCTTTGAACTGGCTATTTACCTATGCCCTACACTATATAATTACATGCCACTTAGAGAGCCAACAGATAAGTATTAATTAATATAAATAATAATTTGAATTTAGGTCATTGAGCTTGTGATGGAAGATGTGTTTTACAAAGAGATGAAAACTAAAAAACAAAAATAACACTGTGGCTTAAATGTTTGTTAGAGTTTATATACACAAAAAGCAACTACCAATAAAGTTAAAGTAATAGCTACAAACATAGTAGAGCATGTGCCATTATTATATGTTGGAGCATCTTCTGGGTATATGCCCATGAGTGGTATAGCTTGGTCCTCAAGTAGTACTATGTCCAGTTTTCTGAGGAACCACCAAACTGATTTCCAGGGTGGTTTTACTAGCATGTCATCCCACCAGCAATGGACGAGTGTTCCTCTTTCTCCACATCCTTTCCAGCAACTGTTGTCTTCTTAAGTTTTTTATCTTAGCCATTCTGACAGGTACGAGGTGGAATCTCAAGTCCCTCAACAAAGGAATGGATACAGACAATGTTGTACATTTACCAAATGGAGTACTACTCAGCTAATAAAAAACAATGAATTCATGAAATTCTTAGGCAAATGGATGGAACTAGAAAATATCATCTGAGTGAGGTAACCCAATCACAAAAGTACACAGATAATTGGATATTAGTTGATAAGTAGATATTAGCCCAAAAGCTCAGAATACCCAAGATACAATTCACAGACTACTTGAAGCTCAAGAAGAAGGAAGACCAAAGTGTGGATACTTTGGTCCTTCTTAGAAGGGGGAAAAATACCCATGGCTCACAGCCAACCAATGGACTGAATGTAAGGTTCCCAATTGAGGAGCTAGAGAAAGGACCCAAGGAGCTGAAGAGTACCTACCAGTACCCCCAGAGCTCCCAGAGGAGAGACCATTGGTCATGTGAAGGATAGATTCCCCAGTGCAGGGAAATTTCAGGTCAGGAATGTGTGAGGTGGGTTGGTAAGTGGGGTGGGGGATGGGAGAGGGTTTTCTGGAGGGTAATGAGAAAGGGGATAACATTGGAAATGTAAATAAAGCAAATATCTAATAAAAAAGAAAATACATGACCATATTTTGAAAAATAACAACACACAAACAGTATACACAAAGAAGTTTCATCAAGGAAGAGTGACTAATAGATTATAAGCACAAGAAACAAAGTTCATCATTAGTAATAAATATACATATTTATTTAATACACAAACTATGACTGTGCTTGATTTGGTTTGTTTATGGAAACATTTCCCACTCAGTGACACATTATATTTCATCCTTGATTGGTCTGTTACTAGTTGGGGAGGACTAGGGAGGTCTAAGAGACAAATTGCACATTTACAGGTCAAACACCTTGTATCTACAAAATTAAAATCAAAGAAGTGACAGAATGCAGAATCACTACATTTTATAACTATATAGATGTTCAAACTCATGAAGGACTGTGGATTTTAAAAAAGAGTCACCTTGTTGCAGTCTTGAAAAGCAAGGTTTGTGAACCAACTTTAACAAAGAGAGAATTACTCATCAATTGAAAATTGCTGGAAAGGGCCAGAGGGAGGTTTTAATATAGGACTTGTGGTATGTTAAAATGTGGCAACAGTTCCATGGTGAGAGTACACATTTGTGAAGGAGTCCTGATATAGGGGACCAGCATAATGAAGCAAACAACAATTAGTACTTGGCACAGTCAGCCATATTTGCCCTACCTGGCTTTGGGTAGTCTTAATGTGTTTCCTTATTGATATAGCAGTCAATGTAATGAAGCTTTGTCATGTCTGCAACCTGTGGTTCACAACTCCTTTGGAGTCAACTGGCTTTTCACCCTGGTCAGGTAAGACCTATGGAAAACAGATATTTACAGTGAAATTAATAGCAGTATCAAAATTACAGTTATGAAGTAGCAACAAAAAAATTTTACAGTTCCTCACCACCATGAGGAAGTGTATTAAAGAATCCCAGCATGAGGAACACTGTGAATCACTGCTAAGAAATTTGCCTCTTCCTTCCCTGTTTATCAAGCTTGTCTCAGCACTAGTATCTCAACTTCACTGCTTTGCAACTATCCCACTATATTTCCATCATTTAAAAATCCTATAGTACACCATTGAAATTTGTTTACATTTGGTGACAAACAGATTTGAATAGCACCTTTATGAATTCAATTTATGTTACCTCATTTCCCCCAGGAATTTATGCTTGGGACTGGAAGCAAAACAGAACAGCTGGTTCTGGAATTACTGTAAACATTATTTTGCAGGTTAGAAATTTTAAACTAGACCTGGGAAAATGGATCCATTGATAAGATACTTGCAAAACAAATACTAGGACCTCAGAATTCCATATAAAAAAGTGCTGTGACCCCCATCTGTAATTACACTGCTGGAGAGACAGATAGATCAGGATATCTGGACTTTGGTGGATAGCTATTGTAGCTGAATTAATGTGCCCCACATTCAGTGTGATATCCTAGATCCAAATAAATAAATTAATAAGTAAACAAAGCCAAGAGCAACTGAGAATGATACCAAACATCAGGATAATGTACATACACACATACTCATCCATCCATAGATACCAGCATACACAAACAGACACACAGACACACAGACACACACACACACACACACACACACACAGCTTTATATTGTCTCTTAGACACAGCCGCTTTTCTTTGTTTCTTAGAATTCTTGAACTAGAATGAATCTTAATTCATTGGCAGCATATGCGATTAAATTTCCCCATGAGCTTCATATTGGTATTTTCACAGCAGAAATTAACTTGGATACAGTTACTACCCTTCAGAGAACTGTGTTCTGGAATAATTTTAACAAACATATGTAGCCCTTTAAAAATGTGTAAATCTTATCACGAAGAATGTTTGTCTCTTTTCACTTTGATTCCCACTGCTAGATCACTTCTGACTCAAACTTCCTGAGGGAGAGCTGATAGGGATAGAAGTGAATGGCTTTAAGAAATAAAGTACCAAAGATGCTATTCCATCCTGTAATACAATCACACAAAATGACCCTGAATGACATCTGTACTCTTGTCTCCTCGATTCTCCCACTGCTATGGTCCTGGTCAATTATAAAAATTGACATTTGAAGTAGGTGATTCTATAAAAGAGATGCCAAATTGGAGACGATTTATTTTTGAAACTGAGAGGATATAAACATATATATCCCCTGCCTCCAAAGTATGAAGGTTGAAAAGCAAGGGGGGCGTCTTCAAAGTGTCTAAAATATTGATTTGAGACATAGTTCTTCAAAAAAAAGCATCAGATTATATTTTCCTCAATAGTCCCCTTATCTTTCAGGTCTGTTCATATTGAACCTTGAAGTTTCTGGTTTTAAGGAAAGTTTTGTTTTAAAAGAGAAATTTCATGCTAGTATTGAATTCTCTATAGATACATAGATATTTAAGAGCAAACAAGAATCAGTAGAAAGCATACCCATTGGTATTTTTCTTAATAATGCAGTTACTGTGTGCTTTCTTTGGTTTTGTGCAGATCCCTGCTCCCCTCCCTTTCCTCAGATGTTGCCCCTGCTGAGTATTTATAAAGTCTGTTTCCAGTTGTTCTACTGATTTCAGAAGTGAAAATTCCAGATAGTCATGCCAGTACTGATTTTCAATACTCATTTAATGAATCCTCTAAGTATACTGACTTGAGGAAGGGACCAAAATCTCTAAAATGAATATATCCCACCCTATAGATATGTAAGTATATTCTATTATTGCAAACAAAATTTTATAACAGCTTGAACAAATGAAATAGAAAATATCACCAAAAGTGTTGATTTCTTCTCATAATGACATTTCTTGCATTTAAGCAAACAAATTTAAATGTATTAGCGATAGTACAGTAGTATCTTGCCTGATTATGATTTTCTGCATCAATGATTGATGTTCTTTGCCTATCATATAAGAACTGACTATAAGCTAAAATTACATATTTCAAATTGCATAAAGTGAACTCTCTCTCTCTCTCTCTCTCTCACTCACTCACACACACAAACACATACACACACACACACACACACACACACGCAAACAAGCACACACATACACACACACAAGGCAGTAGTAAAATTTCCTAGTAGAGTTAAGGAAAAGAATTACTGAATTTGGGCATAAACATCTAAAAAATGGAGACAAAAACATTTGCCTTCGTTTATCAAAGTGAGTCAAAAGACAGACCTATGTTTTTCTATGTTTGTCATGATAATACAAGTAAAAAACATCATGTGGTAGGTCAAGGATTTTTTTGATACATTATCTCACTGTGTAGCTCAGTGCAGTCATTCAGCCTCAGCCTGGCTACTATCATGCCACAGGCTAGATTCTAAATTTTAATTTAAAATATATCAAGGATGAATTTTCTTTTCTGGTTTCATTCCTTTTATCTATTGATAATTTAAATCATTGCTCTGGTTTTCATCTCAATTTGTTTAACGAAACATAATAGATTGTGGCACAAAAAAACGTTTGTTGTTTGAAATAGGTTTAACATATGAAATCTGAATTGTCAGTGACATTCATACTTAGAAAATTCCTTAGATGAAAGTTCGGCTAAACTAATTGAGAAAAAATGATTCAAGTTGTACACTGAGCAGTTTTGTCCCTCAAAAGTAAAACTTCCATTAATAATTTCTGCTAATTGAATTTACCACAACATTTTCATGACCAATTTAGTCTCATTATACATTTTTATCTCTCTTAGATAAAACATTCCTGCACTTCTGAATGTCAAGATGAAAGATGCATTCTGCTGTACAAAATATAAAATTAAGTGTGTGGTACAACATTATTCACAATTTGCTGATTCTTCAGTACTATGCATTTTAGGGCATATCTTTGTCATTTATATTCTACTTTTTATTATTGTCTCCATGTTTGAGGCTATATTGTTTTCTCTTCTTTGCATTTTTTTTTATTTTCTATATTCTTTGTTTACATTCCAAATGATTTCCCCTTTCCCGGCTCCTCCCTCCCCATAAGTCCCATAAGCCCTCTTCCTTCTCCCCATTCACCAGTCAACCCCTCATATTTCTCTGTCCTGGTAATCCCCTACAATGCTGGATCAAGCCTTTCCACAACCAGGGCCCTCTCCTTCCTTCCTTCTTGGGAATCATATGATATGTTAATTGTGTCTTGGGTATTCAGAGCTTCTGGACTAATTAATATCCACATATAAGTGGCTACATTACATGTGTATTCTTTTGTGGAGTGGGTTACATCACTTAGGATGATATTTTCCATTTCCAACCATTTGCCTAAAAATTTCATGAATTCATTGCTTTTAATTGCTGAGTAGTATTCCATTGTGTAAATATACCACATTTTCTGTATCCATTCCTCCATTGAGGAACATCTGGGTTCTTTCCAGCTTCTGGCTATTATAAATAGGGCTGCTATGAACATAGTGGAGGATGTGTCCTTATTACATGCTGGGGAATCCTCTGAGTATATGCCCAGGAGTGGTATAACAGGGTCCTCTGGAAGTGTCATGCCCAGTTTTCTGAGGAACCACCAGACTGATTACCAGAGTGGTTGTACCAACTTGCATTCCCACCAGCAATGGAGGAGTGTTCCTTTCTCCACATCCTCACCAACACCTTCTGTCTCCTGAGTTTTTAACTTTAGCCATTCTGACTGGTGTGAGGTGAAAATCTCAGGGTTGTTTTGATTTGCATTTCCCTAATGAATAATGATGTTGTACATTTCTCAAGGTGCTTCTTAGCCATTCAAAATTCTTCAGGTGAAAGTTCTTTGTTTAGCACTGTACCCCATTTTTAATAGTGTTATTTGGCTCTCTGGGGTCTAACTTCTTGAGTCATTTGTATATATTGGTTATTAGCCCTCTGTCAGATGTATAGTTGGTGAAGATCTTTTCCCAGTTTATTGGTTGTCATTTTGTCCTTTTGACTGTGTCCTTTGCCTTACAGAAACTTTGTAATTATATGTCAATTTGTCAATTTGTCAATTCTTGATCTTAGAGCATAAGCTATTGGTGTTCTGTTCAGAAACTTTTCCCCTGTGCCCATGTCCTCAAGGGTTTTCCCCAGTTTCCTTTCTATTAGTTTCATTGTGTCTGGTTTTACATGGAGGTCCTTGATCCACTTGGAGTTGAGGTTAGTACAAGGAGATAAGAATGGATCAATTTGCATCCTTCTACATGCTGCCCATTGAGCCAGCACCATTTGTTGAAAAGGCTATCCTTTTTCCATTGGAAGGTTTTAGCTCCATAAGGAGGTCAAAGGGATACAAATTGGAAAGAAAGAAGTCAAACTATCACTATTTACAGATGATATGATAGTCTACTTAAGTGACCCCAAAAACTCTACCAGAGAACTCCTACAGCTGATAAACAACTTCAGCAGAGTGGCTGGTTATAAAATCAACTCAAGCAAATCAGTTGCCTTCCTATACTCAAAGGATAACCAGGCTGAGAAAGAAATTAGAGAAATGACACCTTTCACAATAGCCACAAACAACATAAAATATCTTGGTGTGACTCTAACCAAACAAGTGAAAGATCTCTATGACAAGAACTTCAGGTCTCTGAAGAAGGAAATTGAAGAAGACCTCAGAAAATGGAAAAATCTTCCATGCTCATGAATTGGCAGGATTAATATAGTAAAAATGGCCATGTTGCCAAAAGCAATATACAGATTCAATGCAACCCCCATCAAAATCGCAGCTCAGTTCTTCATAGAGTTAGAAAAAGCAATTCTCAAATTCATCTGGAATAACAACAACAACAACAACAACAAACCAGGATAGCTAAAACTATTCTCAGCAGTACAAGAAATTCTGGGGGAATCAGTATCCCAGACCTCAAAAAGTACTACAGAGCAATAGTGTTAAAATCTGCATGGTATTAGTACAGTGACAGGCAGGTAGATCAATGGAATAGAATTGGAGACCCAGAAATGAACCCACATACCTATGGTCACTTGATCTTAGACAAAGGTGCTAAATCTTCTAAAAATTACTAAGTTTAGAATGAACAAAGTCTATGAATGAACTTTGTCTCATTTCTTAAGTCATACATATCCTTAGATTAACAATCACACACATACTTGGCAATTTCCCATTTTAAGGCTGAAACTACTCATAATCATTTATACTTTCATTTTCAATCATTATATTACTAATAGCATATGTACTTGTTTATATGAGTTCTTAATTATTGAATTTATTATATTCTTTTCTATCTCAGTAAATAATATTTGTTTGCATTAAAGGGAACTTGATAATTTTTAATTAGGTGCTTTCTATTTAGTAGAGAAATAGTTTCAAGATAAATGTAATCCTTTGAAAAATGTGCATTACACCTTGACTACATGAGTATTATACGTTAAATGTAGATTTACCACACATATGAATGATAATAATGAAGTACTAAATGTGCTAGTTAACTTTGTGCTGAGCAAAATGCCTGACACAGTCAACATAAGGAAGGAAAGGTTTATTTTGGCTCTGAGTATGAGAATATGTTCTATCATGGAGGGGGCATCATGGGAGCACACACTTGAGGCTACCATTATCAATATTATTGTTGTTTTTGCTGCTGCTGCTGCTGCTGTTGCTTCTGTTATTTTGAGACAGGGTTTCTTTTCTTTTCTTTTTCCCTTTATTGAATATTTTATCTATTTGCGCCTCAAATGCTCTCCCACTTCCCAGACTTTTCCTCAGAAACCCTCCATTCCATCTCCCCACCCCCTGACTCCATGAGGGGGCTCCCACACCCAACCACTCATTCCCACCTACCATGTATTTCCCTGGACTAGGGCATTGAGCCCCATAGGACAAAGGGCCTCTCCTCCCAGCAATGCCTGACAAGGCCATCCTTTGCTACATATGCAGCCAGATCCATGGGTCATTACATGAACACTCCTTGGTCAGTGGCCCAATCCCTGGGAACTCCAGGGATCTGGCCATCTGATATTGCTGCTCTTTCCATGGGACCGGAAATACCCCAGATCTCCCAGTCCTTTCTCCAACTCATCCATTGGCGACCCCATGCTCAGTCCAATGGTTTGCCTGTGAGCATCCACCTCTGCATCCCTCAAGATCTGACAGAGCCTCTCGGGAGATAGCTGCATCAGTCTCTCATCAGCAATCACCCTTAGCATCCAGAACACTGTTTTGGTTTTGTGTCTGTATTTGGGATCCCCAGGTGGGGGCAGTCTCTGGATGGCCCTTCTCCAAGTCTCTGGTCCACACCCTGTTTCCACATTTCCTCCTGTGAGTATTTTGTTACCCCCTTCTAAGAAGACACTTTGGTCTTCCTTCTTCTTGAGCTCCATGTGGTCTGTGGATTGTGTCTTGGGTATTCCGAGCTTCTGGGATACTATCCACTTATCTGTGATTGCATCCCATGTGTGTTCTTTTGTGACTGGGTTACCTCACTCATGATTATATTTTCTAAGTCCATCCATTTGCCTAAGAATTTCATGAAATCATTATTTTTAATAGCTGAGTAGTACTCCATTGTGTAAATATACCACATTTTCTGTATTCATTCCTCTGTTGAAGGACATCTGGGTTTCTATGTGTAGCCTGTATAGCCTTTCGATGTCCTTGAACTAGCTCTGAAGGCCAGGTTGCCTCTAACACCTCAAAGATCTTCACCTGCTGCTGCCTCTCAAATGCTGAGATTATAAGGCATATGCCTGCTTGAGACCATTGATCTTATTGTAGCAGTACAATTAATTTGAGACCTCAGCTAAATTTCTCCTTTTTCTTCAGTTCAGGACCCCAGCACATGGAAGGTGTTACCTACAGCTAATGTGGATCTTTCAACACCAACCTATCTAGCCTCAATTTTCTCTCAGAGGCATGCCTATAGGCTTTTGTCTTAAGTTATAGTAAATCAGCATGAAATGTGGGTCACAAACCCCTTGGGGATTGCATATCAGATATCCTAAATATCAAATATCCTACACATCATATTTTTACCTCGACTCCTAACAGTAGCAAAATTACAGTTATTAAGTAGTAAGGAAAAGAATTTAATGGTTGGGTTGGTCACCATAACATGAGGAACTGAATTAAAGGGTCACAGTATTAGGATGCATGAAAACGAGTGTTGTATATTATATCTGGGCAAGAATCTATATCACATTAAACATGATAGCCACCTTAACTACATATATATGTATAGTTATATATACATATATATGTATTTAATATAATATAAATATATGCGTATATATATATATTACTGCAAAGTAACATAACTTGCTTATATATGAAAATCTTCACTGTAAGACCTATTAGGTGTATCTTTACAAATTTACTTTCTTTCATTAGATCTTGCTTTCCTATTGCTAAAAATGACATAATTTTCATGTGATTTTATTAAAATTCATTGTTACATTAGTAAAAATTTGTAAAATATATGTTAATTAATCATTTCAGATTTTCATCACTAAAACCAGGTAAAATAACAGTTAATTAAAAATTAACAACAAAAGAATTAATAGATTAAAATTGTAGTTAATAAGCACCCAAGTGAAGACTATAGTTTAACTTTTTTTCTGAGAAAATATTGATGCTAGGTGTCTTAGGGTTTCCATTGCTGAGAAGAGACACCATGACCAAGGCATCTCCCATAACAGACAACATTTAATTGGGGCTGGCTTACAGGTCCAGAAGCTTAGTCAATTATCATCATGGCAGGAGCATGGCAACATCCAGGCAGATATAGTGCTGGAAAAGTAGCTGAGAATTCTACATCTTAATCTGAAGGTAGGCAGGAGAAGACGATCATCTACAGGCAGCTAGGAGGAAGCTTTCCTTTCACACTGGGCAGAGCCTAAGATTGGGTGAGCCTTAAAGCCCACCTCCACAGTGACACACTTCCTCCAGGAAGGTCACAGCACCTAGTAGTGGCACTCCCTGGGCCAAGAACACCATACTAAAGAAGATATATTTTGTCCATAGGTTAATGAGGAAAAAAACAGTAATGTTGTGTATTTTTTCCTATACTTTTGCATGTTTTGTGATTCCTTGTAACAGTTAAATTATAACATGCCCAATTTCACTGATACTTATTTACATATATATAAATACATAAAAATATATGAAGATGTATTACAAATTGCCTAGACAATACTATGTATTTAAAAATTCCTACAAACAGATTCAAGTATTATACATAATTTTTCAGATAATTCATTTTTTGATTTTTTTATTTTATCTTTGTATTTTTCCTCTTCCTCTACCCTTCAACTTCCCCTACATCCTCTGCCTCCCAGAACTCTTCTGCCTCTATTTCCATTCAGAAAATATTAGGACATTAAGAGGTAACAAAACAGAACCAAAACCAAGGCAAGGCATAAACCCTTACATTACGTTTTAACAAGGCAACCTAATAGGAGGCAAAGAGTCCCAAGAGCAGGCAAAGTGTCCCAAGAGTGGGCAAAAGGGGTCAGAGACACACCTATTCCCATTATTAGGAGTCCCACAAAAACATCAAGCTAACAGCCATAACATATACTTAGAGGATCTGGTACAGACCCATGCTGTCCTTGTGCTTGCTGCTGCAGTCTCTGCAAGCTCATATGAGCATTGCTTAGTTGACTTGGTGGACCTTGTTCTCTGGTTGTCCTGAATCCCCTCTGATTCTTCTGATATTTCTTGCACTTCTTCTGAGATGTTCCCTGAGTTCCAAGTAGAAGAACTCAATGGAATTCTACAATCTGCCTCTTTCTCTCTCTCTCTCTCTCTCTCTCTCTCTCTCTCTCTCTCTCTCTCTCTCTCTCTCTCTCTCTCTCTCTCTCTCTCTCTGTTTGGCTATTTGTCTCTGTACCTGATCATGTATTTCTAGAAGAAGCCTCTCTGATGATTACTGGACTGGGCAAGCCTACTGATCTATGACTATTATAGAATATCATTAGGAATCTTTTCACTGATTTTTTTCCTGTTGTCCTTGGTCCTACCCTAGATCTCTGGGATATCCAATCTAAAATCCCTGGCCATCCAGGCAGTATAGGGCATGAATTCTTTCTTATGCTATATGTCACAAGATAAGCCAAAGGTTTAGCTGTTCCTATAAGTTCTGTGCCATCATTTCCCCAGCTCATCTTGCAGGAAGGACAGATTGTAGCTCGAGGGATATGTGGCTGGTTTGGTGTCCAGATTTCTCTTTCCATAGCCTGCAGAGTATCTTCACATGCCAAAGAGACTAGAACATAGGGTGATATCTCCAAGCAGGGACCACCTCAACCCCTCTATGTTCAGTTAGCTATGTGGATGTAGTCCTCAGGAATGGGGCCCAATGCCAGGTTTGCAGAGTGACCTTCTTTCCTAAAATCAGCCTGAGATGTTTAAGGATCTCCATTGGAACCCCTCAGGCAACAAGTCAAAGGATTGCAACCCAATCCCAGTCCCACTACTGGAAGCCCTTCTTGGCTACAAAGATGGCTAGATCAGACTCTTTATCCTACATTGCTAGAAGTTCTCACTAGGGTCATTCACATATATTCCAAGAAAATTGCACTGCACTAGATTTCCATGCCATTCTTCAAGTGCCCCCCAATTTCAGTTGTTTTTGCCTACACTCTACCCTGCAATCTCTTCTCCCCTCTCTTAATCCCTCCCATTCTTGTTCCTACCTGCCTTCAGTTCACTTGTGAAATCTGCATTTATTAGTTTATCTATCAGATCATTTCTGGTTTCAAATATTACTATTATTATACAAAGAATGACATAGTTTGACTGTATTCACACTGAATTTTCAAATATAATACAGTAAATATAGTTTGAAAGAAGCATATTCTGTCCCAAAAATGCAGTGCTTTATGCATTTTATACAGTACTTCTCTTCCAGAGGCAATATTTTACACTGAGCAACTGTCAATATCTGAAGACCTATACTACTTGCATTTTCTGGGTAGAGACAGATAGTGCTAAACAGTCAACATGAAAACATCTCAAAACAAAAAATTATTATTCTGTTCTGATAGAAAGAAATTAATATGAGGAATTAGTTATGAGGCTTTTGAGGTCTTTATAATGCCAGACAAAGATGAATAAAGCAGATCAGAAGTAAACAGCATGGAAAGGGTCCAGTATCATCTCAAGAGTCTTAGTAACAAAAAGAGAAAGGAATATAGGAGGAATATAAAACCAGACAGACTATACTACTGATAGATCCATGGTGCTACTTAGGAATGGGTGTCAAGGGAACATTCTTTAAAGTGGATGCTTGAACCCCAGAGACTCCAACTCTTAATGAACGTACCTCACAAGAGAAACACTGATTCCTTTCTTCATACAGCCTGCTAATTAGTATTTCCTTGGCTATTTCTGATATGAATCAAACAAGAACAGGATTTGGAGAAATGTAACTTGGCACAGACAAACAATGAGTCATGTAGATTATGTCTTGGGTATTCCAAGTTTCTAGGCTAATATCCACTTATCAGTGAGTGCATACCATGATTGATCTTTTGAGACTGGGTTACCTCACTTAGTATGATGTTCTACAGCTCCATCCATTTGTCTAAGAATTTCATGAATTCATTTTTTCTAAAGGCTAAATTGTACTCCATTGTGTATATATACCACATTTTTTGTAGTGTAGGGCAATACCAGAACAGGGAAGTGGGAAGGGGTAATGGGGGAACAGGGGAAGGGAAGAGGGCTTATGGGACTTTATGGGAGTGGAGAACCAGGAAATGTGAAATCACTTGAAATGTAAATAAAAATATATCAAATAAAATAAAACAATGAGTCATATTATATAGAGAACGTCACCAAAATTAGAGTTAGGAGATGTCCAAATTTTTAACAGTGTTTTAGTAAGCAAGGTGTTCCAAGCTTCTTATGATTCCTCTTCCTTATCTTTCTCCTACTCCATCTTTCCTCTTCTATCTTTTTGTTTTTGTTTTGTTTTGTTTTGTTTTGTTTTTCAAGATAGAATTTCTCTGTATAGCCTTTGAGTGTATCGCTTTAGACCAGGCTGGCCTTGAACTCAGAGATCCACTTGTCTCCCTCATGAGTGCTGTTATTTAAGAGATATACTATCAGGCCTGGCTTGTTTTTATTTAAAAAATTTAAATAACAAAGTAATTATATTAAAAGTAACATATATAGCAGTAGTATAGCACAGATACCACTATGTATTGCATATAATAGTATCTCAGATATAGAAAATAGAAGGTACTTTCTGACATACACATCTTCAGAGAAACCCTTAAAAATTATCATTAGATATACTGAAATTGATTTGTTTGATGATTTTTCCTTATTTTTCTTTAAGGATTCAGAAGATGGTTTTTGTTTTTGTTTTTGTCCATTATCTTAATGTTAAGTACAAAAACACAAATTAAAAAGAGCAAAAGTGAATCTACACATAATAAAACAATGGACAGAAAAGACAGCACTCTAACATCAGTTAGAGCTGATCATGGCAACAATCTTTGTTCTACATAGAAATTAGGTAAGATAAGTAATATATGGAAGTTTGTCCTCCATGGCAATTCAAGAGAAGGGGCATGGGGGCATGCATAGATTGTACCATAAGATGGCTATATTTATTATTGCTGTTTAAATTTTTATTCTTCTTATTAATAAAACCTACAATAGTATCATCACATCATATTGTCAATATTTTCTTGGCTCATCAATATGACCTTATGCATGCAGACCTTCTGCTATTAATTATATTCTCCATTTTTTAAATAGATTTTATTTATGAATTTGGTATGGGAACACTGGCTCTATGTCATTCCCATGTCTACCTTTACAAACTTTTCCCTCCCATTCCCAATGCATGATCTTTTAATTTTAATTTTTACATATGTATGCACAAATTTATGTTTAACCTAGAAAGTTCATTTACCACATATATGCATGGTGTGCCCAGCTCTAATAGATATAGTTGCACTGTAGCCCTTAAACCTAAGTCTGAGAGACAAAACAAGGAAGAAGGGCAGAAAAATAGAAAAAGACAGAGATCCAAGATACTGTTTTGAGTCCCATGGATACCACTTGGAAAATTCCACATATGAACTCTTAACAGTTTATTTTCTTGAACAAGAACAACACAATGATAGCACCAGTTTGCACACCAGTACACAGATGGGAAATTCCACATGGTCACTCTCCTAGATGAAGAGTTACAGGAGATCAATGTCTGATGAGAGAGGAAGAAACAGTTATGAATCATTATAGATCTGTTGTATGTGAGTGATTTAAGCAGAATATGCCCAGCCAAATTGATTGCGTTTTATACTACTATAGTTAAATATTTGAAACTATATGAATAATGACACGAATGTTTCCCAATTGCAGTTGTAATATCTTACAGAATGCAATGATGACCAGTTCAGAGAAAATAACCACACTTAAATAGTTAAACAGAAAATAACTTCTATTTTCTTGATCCCATTCCAGGTATCACTTTGTTATAAATAAAAGATGATACATAAAATATCTGGGAATCTCAGAAATTTAATAAGTAGACAAACAAAAAAGTCATAAAATTTCAACTGACCACACATACCCCAGGAGTCACACATTCTTTAAGTGTAAAGAATGAAGTTATTAGCTGATGTGAATTAGGTGATAATATTCTTTTTAAATTCTGTAGGATCTTTCTTTGTACTTTCTAGCAAACTGCTGGAAGTCAATAAGAAAGCCTGGGTTCTTTAGATCTCAAGGGACAAATGTATAAAATAAATTATGTGTGGTGATAAACAATGTTTAATATAATCCTACATAGATCATTTAACTGCTCTTGTCCAGAAGTAATTTCCTAAACAGAGTATGAAAATCATTAACTGTAATGAGTCTCTGGTTTTGACAAATCCATGTCACCTTCAGGGACTTAGCCAACTCATGAGCTTCATTGCTTTAATATATCCTGTGATTCTGAATACAATGGTTAGTACTCAGAATGGTTATAATTAGTTATATAACTAATAAATGGTTATACACTTATTAATCAGAATTTGACATTTTAAGATAGAAATCTAGTTCATTGTCTAGACTTGAACCTAAGAAGTCATAAATGAATAAGTCTAAAAAGAATAAGTCAATCCAAGGATTCAAGAAAAGATCAATCAGCTTACCATAGAATAGAGAAAGGAGAATGAAGTGGGATAAAAGAGGAAGAATGTCTTTAGGAAAATTGGCAAGTATTGAAGCATATATTACAGAGCTTATGTGGGGCTAATTGTTTTTGAATATTATTTACTAGACCTGGATAAATATTCCTGGCATATTCATGCATGAAAAAACATCAAGTGAAAACTTAATAGGTCAAGGAGGCAATAAAGAGGGAAAGGGACCAATTATTTTCACTAGTCATCAAAGGCAATAAAGTAATCTACTTGGAACCAGCATGGAATGTTTAGGTTAATTATTAAACAGCAGTTTGTTATATAACCCAAGTGTTTCCCCCACCCTTCTCTTTTTGTTTCTCTCTTTCATTTCCTTTTGTGTGCTTTGAAAGATTTTGGAAGCAGAGCAATATAACTCTCAGTCTTGGATATCCTAGGCTTAACCTTACAATTGAGCCACCAGCCTGAGCTACAATAGTACTGAGATCTCATCTCCATAGATATAAGAGACTTCTGCAGTAAAATTTGAGCCAAGCCACCAATTAGATAGTTTAGTGGGCCAACAATATATTCAAAGGAGGGATGAACTTCAAACTTATCCTGCTTGTCTTTTGATTGGATATTTTCATTTTTGATTTTTTATATGTATGGGTTTTGGTTGTGTTTTATTTCCTTTTTAAATACTATGACTTTTCCTGTTTTGTGTTTGTTTTCCTATTTATTTGATAGAGAGAAATGCCTGGAGCTAGATAGGTGGGGGATTAGGAAGGACCTGGGATGACTTGGGGGAGGGGAAATTGTGATCAGGATACATTGTCTGAAAATATTTTCAATATAATAATTCAACCTATTGGTAGCATCCTAGTAACTATGGAGTACATGGTTATCTTCTCTCACTAAATATTTCCATTTGCTGAAATATGTTCTGCAAAATACTGAACCTCAAGATTCCAAACAAAAGGAAAAAAACAAGGTAAATGGTATTTTTGAATATCCCTCAGTTTTCTTCCCATGAGTAGAGACAGGAGAGAGATTTTAGCAATCCTGTGATTAGAAATTACCAGAAGACAAAACTAAACATTTTCAATTTTATGTCTCAAATATTAAAAAACATTATTACTTGACCCTAAAATGTACTACTCTCAAATTTGTAAATCACTACGTACACTGCATATTCATTCCCTGGACACATAATTGGGCACTAACAATGTACCAGGGACTGAGTTTGATTCTTAGAGTACCATAAAGTACAAAACAATTGTAACTTACAATAACTTTTTAAAAAGTCAGTAACATTTAATACTATGGAAGTCTAGTTCTGTGCTGAATGCTTATTTCTTTTAATTCTTTAAGCAATCCTAGAAAGATGTCTCAGTTGCTGTTTCCAAGGAACTGCTGAAGAAAATACAGCTTTGAGTCATTGAGATACAGGACCAAAATCAGAAAAGCATCAAGTGTCAGAGCAAGAGTTAAACTCCACTGGCCCCTTGTTCTGGAAAGACTCAATGCAACAGTATAGGGGAATACCAGAACAGGGAAGTGGGAAGGGGTAGATGGAGGAACAGGGGGAGGGAAGAGGGCTTATGGGACTTTCAGGGAGTGGGAACCCAGAAAAGGGAAAATCATTTGAAATGTAAATAAAAATATATCAATAAAGGAAAACAAACAAACAAAAAAAAACAAAAGAAAAGAAAAAAAAGAGTTAAACTCCAAAATGAACCTACCTTCAAAGCCAACATTGCATCCATGCATAGGATTTAAATATACTATAAAAGTTTCTTCAATTTTAAGCACTTGACCTCTTATTCAAAGCATGCAGAGTCAGAACACAGTGATTTATATGCCATTTCATCTTATATATAAATGAAACATTATTTGCAGACCACCAATCTATGAAATGTACCCACACTGAATTCCTCTCTTTAAGGGCAGACTTAATTTGAGGAATTGACTATGCCTGACTGCACAGGTAGGGGCAGAAGGAACCCAACTGGAAAGTTTAGACAGAATCTAGCAGATAATTAAACAGATGCCTCTTAAATGTTCACAAAAGTAATTCATTCGTAATCTGGGGACTGCCAGTGTTGATTCTTCCCATGGAAGTTGTGTGTGTGTGTGTGTATGTGTGTGTGTGTGTGTGTGTGTGTGTGTGTGTGTATGAGTGTGTGTGCTTTTTTATCTATGTCAGAGTACCACATGGTAACATACTTGTACATTGAAAAATGAAATTAATTGCTAATGTTTCATTTATCATGGAATCATGAGATATTTGGAGTAAAATTTCATTTTGCAAGGTACTTTTAAGTAATACCAAGGAATTTAATTATTTGAGCCACATCTGTTATTCACATTAAACCCATTTATGTGATTATTCTCTCTGCTGCTTCTTCTTGCTCTACTTGTTCATTCATTTATTCATTTATCAAGTATTTGCTGAGTGTGTACTTGTTTACCAGGTTGTATCACATGCACACCAATAGCAATTAGTGTGATATGACTTGAATGATGGCTCAGCAGTTAAGAAGACCTAGATTCAATTCCTGGAACCTATATAGTATTTCACAGCCATCCATAGTTTCATCTTTAAGGCATTTGATGAACTTTTCTTATTCTATATGTACCATGCACATATGTGGTGTACCTACTTACAAGAAAGTAAAATATTCATATACTTAAAATGGAATAAATATATTTAAAATTAAAGATGAGGCATTTTATATTTAAGAAGTTGATTTAGGGCTAGGGATTTAGTTCATTGCTAGAGCCCTTGCCTCACAGTCATGAGGCAATGCATTCAACCTTCAGAATCAAATTGAAAATCGATACCCAAATATGAAAATATGAAATAAACAGATATGTAGTATTTCAAATGAAAATGCTAAGAAGGTCCAGAGGAAAGATAAAACATTACTAGAAATGAATGTCTTATATATAGTAACCTGGGAAGATCCAGAGATCATTCATATACATTCAAATTATTAAGTAAGTATTGAGGAATTAGTAATTCCTAATATCAGTAATTCACTCTTTCTGTAATTTTTTTGTTTAAGGGATTTAGAAAATTGGAATTATTGTTTGGGGGAAAATAAATATATTTATCTGGGCTCCTAGAAATAATCCTAGTTACAGAGGGGAAGACTACAGATGAATATATAATTATGAAGTAGAAGCTAAGATGAAAACTAATACAATTACTATATAGATAAGTGAAATAGAAAAAATAAAAGAAACATTAGGATAGATGGCAAAGACAAATGCTTGGTTTTAGAATATGGGTAGGTGCAAAAGATTTTAAGAGCTCCTACCAATGTCATAAACATTGAAATTGGATGTGGGTTTGGAATTATGGGCTAAATGTCAACTTTGGAGATTAATCTTTATGAAGAAATTTAACTTATGTACCATTAGAGTGCATAAGACATGGTCTTTAAGATAGTGTCTTTTTGTTTCAAATTGTATTTTTTGATTCATTTGTCATGATAGTACAAAGGGAGCCTTTCACTGAGTTTTGTGACATGTCTTTAGTATGAGAAAAGTATATCTCTAAAAGAATTGTCCTTGACATATGCTGATCATAATGATGGACCACTCTTCCTGTGTTCTGGGATATAGTTGTTCTTTGGTGCTTAGTGAGGTTCTACAGCACTTCCACAGGAAAAGCAGAACATATACTCTGGTTTTTATAACTTGCTGAGGAAAGGACACAGGCCACGGGGACCAATGCTCTCATTCGGTACCATAGCTGCCCTTCATCACCTTCCTTCTCTGTCTATTTGTCTCTATTTCTCTTTCTGGCTCTCTCTGCCTCTCTTTGTAAACTTTTCTTCCTTTTTGAGGCTTCAAATTCTCTAGGCTTCAACTGTCATTTTGTTGTTCTTTTATGTAGACCGTATGCAAGTTATCTCACTTCACTTGTTCTTAGTGTCTGTATATGCCAAGTGGGTTGTTTTATAACATCTTTAACTCAAATGCTCAATGGTTCTGAGAGCTAACATTAATGTCTTCTTGGATGTCAGCCTTTTCAAGGTGTTTCTGGGAGTATCACTTGCTTTAAATAATGTAATCCACATCTTCTAAAAATACTCTTTATAATTGTACTTCCAATTTAGTTAACTCATCTGTTCAGAAGTAACAGTTTTGACATAGTTAAATTTTTATGTCTCAGAGGTTTTTTAATAACACATAACTGGAGAAAGAGTCTGATACTAATTGTGATGGTAGTAATTGCCAAAAGCTATATACATTTTGTTAACGTTAATCTTCCAAATATCTGCAAAATTCCATTTCATAAATAAATCCTCTAAAAGGTCCACAGTTGTTGTTTATGGAAGGCTGCATTTTAATTTTGACCTGCATTATCATTAGCATGTCAAATGTCCATCATTTCATATGTATGAGAGCTTGGTTCCCAAAACAGAGAGAAACTATTAGAATTATTGTAGAATATTTAGGAAGTAGAGCCTGGCTTTAGAAAGTGGACGACCAGGATAAAACATGAAGGTTTCTTACTCCAGGTACACTTTCTGGTAGTGGATGTAATGTGACCAGCTGGCCTTTAGCTCCTGATGACATGCCTCTCCACCATGAAAGACTATTAACACCTCAAGCAGTAGTCCAGGATGAACTATTCTGTTTTTTAATGATGAACTATTCTTTAAACTACTTCTTATTATATATTTTGTCACATCACACGAAAAGGTTATAATGTCTAGTTGCATCCAAAGTCACAGTTTCCCAACTACTCTCATTTTATCATATAAATCAACTAATGTGGAAACTTACAGTACAAGGTCTATGGTAGAAAGGATTACATAAAAGGAAAGAGTCTGATCATAATATCCTTGTTACTCTCTTGTGCAAAGTTTGTCTGCCTCCTAACTCATTTCACTCAAAGTATCTTCCATCACAGTCTCCTTGAAAATATTTGAGGCTAGGAGAATACATGAAGTAATATTTAGACGCACCACTTAAATTTGGGAGAGAGATACCTGAGCTATATAGTCAGGAGTAGGAAGCACAAGATTTTCCCAACCACAAAAGACGTCTCACATTTGCAGTTTTTTTTTTTTTATGTTAGACACAGTAATTAGTGTACTTTACAATGATTCTGTCCTAGAAGATTGCAGCTAATCAGACAAGGCGAGAATGACTAACTTCTGTTTAGTCTTTAGTTCATGTCTCTTTACTATATTTTCATATGGGAAACAAAAGGAAAATATTTATGAAATAGCTCACCACAGCAAATCTGTGCAGATTCAGATAAGACAATCACATTTATTAGAGAGAGAGAGAGAGAGAGAGAGAGAGAGAGATTGTGCATCCTTAGAATCCTCAAATTTATTGTTTTTTATTTCAGTTACCAAAAGGCAATCTTCTGCAAGTTAGCAAAAAAAGCGACAGATTAATGTGTAACATTTATAATATTCAGATTTTCAAGCTGTATATCTCACTGGGTTCATTAAAAATCTAGATTAGCATTGTTTACTACTGCTTGCACCTGGGTCAAGGTGCCATAGAGTAAAATCATCACAATAAAATTGCTATAAAACTGCACCAACAGTTCTTTTAAAGATTTGAACCAACAATCTGAGTATAGCATTGTAGGCAATTCTCAGCAATTATCTGTGCTGGTCAGGAGAAGTCGACTAAATTAAAAATACAGTCACCAGTGCATAATTGTTTCTAAATCAAACTTTTGGAGCAGTCAAACTAAATCAGGCTTTCACTAAGTGTTTGTTGAGTGAATACTGAATAAGAATATTCATGTAATCCACACTAAATTCACAGCTTCTGGGTCAGTACCTTGAGGAAATTGATGGGCATGGAATTACTTTCTTTTCTGAAATGTAATTCAATAATACCCCTTCCTTGTTTTAAATCCTTGAAGGTTTACCATGACCTCTAAGGAATCACCTGAAGTTCTCTAAGAGCTCAGGGTTAGAGAAATAATGTTGGTCAGTTGACCTCATTTGAGTAGCTATGACATACATTGCTTTAGCTGATATGATACATTTGTATTTAATTGGTGGACTACAAGTTTCTCACTAGTTTTACCAAAATGAAGGAAGCAAGCAAACAATAACAAGATCAAACTGTGATATCCAGTGTGTCCAGATGCTTAATTTCCTTCAGTACTTCCCTTTCGGTTTTACTTCCGGTTAGGTATCAGCAGGTTTTCTGTTATTTTTAGTCCAGTTGTTTGTTTGATTATTTGTTTTATTGCGATAGAGTCTCTCAGTATAGCCTAGAAGTCTTTATGGAGAACAGGGTAGCCTCAAACACACTGAGATCTCTGCCTGTCTGAGTGCTGGTTGAGTGTGTGATACATCACTCCTAGCTCATAGACTTGGCTAACATTACTTAAATGTTTTCAGCCTTGTATTCAAAAATAAACCCATTACATCCTCCATCTGAGTTAAGAATGCTGCCAGTGATGTTAAAATGCTGGTATAGTAAATAAAGATGGTTGGCATTTAGTTATGAAATTAAATTTTCTAAAAAAATAAGTGTACTGATTTCATTTCAGCTGTATATTAGTTTGTGATAAACAATAAAGGGGTTAGTGTACCTTAGTCTATCTTACTGCATCATATCTCCTTGTGTCTTTTTTTTTCTTTTTCCCTTTACACCCCCCCCCCCCGAGACAGGGTTTCTCTGTGTAGCCCTGACTGTCCTGGAACTCACTCTGTAGACCAGGCTGGCCTCTAACTCAGAAATCTGCCTCCCAGAGTGCTGGGATTAAAGGCATGTGCCACCACTGCCACCATCTGAATAGGAATTTGTCAGAAGTGTGATTCAAACCCAGACCTCCAGGGGATATTATGACCTGAATGCAGTGTCTTAGACCACCTGGCCATCTTGACAACTTCCTTGTGTCTTAGTTGGGGTTTTACTGCTGTGAACAGACACCATGACCAAGGCAAATCTTATAAGGACAGCGTTTAATTTGGACTGGCTTACAGGTTCAGAGGTTCAGTCCATTATCATCATGATGGGAGCATGGCAAGTCCAGACAGGCATGGTACAGGAGGAACTGAGAGTTCTACATCTTCTGAAGGCAAACAGGGGAAGACTTAACAGGCAACTAGGAGGAGGATCTGAAAGCCTACCCCTACTGTGACACACTTCCTCCAACAAGGTCACAGCTATTCCAACAAGATCACACCTCCTAATAGTGCCATTCCCTGGGCCAAGCACATACCAATCATCACAGCTCGTTACATGCTTTTAATTCCCATGCCTGCTTTATCTGTATACAGCATGTAGGTAACTGAACCAGGATTCCAATCTTCCCAAATTGGTTACTGCTTTAACAGAGGGAGAAGATCGAGTAACACAAACCTGTAAATATGGCAAAAATAAACAATTATATCCAATTTAAAAGTACAGTTACTTTTAAATTCTATTTTATCTTCCTCTTTAAAGTTTTCTGATGTGTAAAAATATGAACAGCAGGTCTGAACAATGCTTAGGTGAAGAGCTTTGATCTTTTTTTTTTCTATTCAAGATGTTCAATTTGCATTCTGCAAAAGATTCTCTGATAAACTCTGTGGTGAACATTACAGAATTAACCAAGGAAAAAACAAGTCTGCATTCAGTCAAGGGCTGGGAATGAACTGTTAAACATAGAAAGATTGTCTATTTAAAAATTATATTGATAATTATAAATGAAAAGTCCCCATCAATTCCTCTGTCATGCAGTCTGTATTTAGTGATGCAGGAAAAACATTTTTCACATCTGTCAAGCTAAATATCTTACTCTTCCAAAGATGACACTAACGTGATACCTTTAATACCAGGATTTATAAAATTTAATCTATCTGTAAGGCAAGTGCTAATGATATTTTATGAGGGAAATGTACATTGAAAAGCTAAACAACACAAGTAGCAACTCTTGTAAAAATCATATGCCCATCATAGCAGTCTTAAAGATATAAATGCCAGTGAATTCATTCTTCATTCATCATTTATCTGATCATCTGTCAAATATTTATTGCACATCTGTTACAGATGGCATGATGTGTGCTGAGGCTTCAGGTGTGGATCAGTTGTCCTGAAAAGCATATAGAATTGTGCTCAGAAAGCAGAGATGTGTTCACATAAGCTGAGGATTTTTCAGAGGACATTTGGAGATAGAATAGTAAGCAATAAAGAATAAACTAGCCATTTGTGGTACACAAACAGTTCAGCAATACTTAGGATAGTAACACCGTCATTTTTTGGAGGTGCACTTAAGTACTACATCAAACAAGCATATCATAATCTGTACATATTTTCATAAACAATATAGTAAAGTCAGATACATCAGGGATGCCATTTTGCTAACTTAGTGTTGTTCTTTAGCTGGTGTCATCTGTACACACCTGTGCCTTATTACAGACATTTGCCAGAGGTTGCTTCCAACTGGGGGGATGTCTGTGGGAAGAAATTATGATGAAAGGCAACCTGGAACTTTTCCTAATGGCGTCAAGTATTAATTCACAACTGCCTTGTCAGCATTCATTTTTCTTTAGCACAGTATTATGGTAAAGAATGTGCCTATGCATTTAGGGCTATAGAGAAATTGTAATAGAAGTAACATTTTTTCTTGTAGAATAGGAGGGTTTTTTGGGTTTTTTTTTTTTTATTCTATCATGCTGGTTTGGTGTAGGGCTTTGATGACTAGCTCCTGAACTTAATAAGCATGCATTCCCTAGTACAGCTGACTATAAATATGTATTGATGAGGTAATCTAGGTCTACTGTTCATTCATTGAGAAACAGATCTCTATAATGAGCTACTGTCACATTAGAAATGACTGAGAGAATAAGCAAATAGGAGAAATTGATTTCAACCAACTCACTAGATATATTATCAGCAGATTAATTTAATTCATTATGTTTCATAAAAAATTTTCAACTTCCAATTGAATCCTGTTATTCAACATTCAAAATTTGGATAAATAGTTTTCGTGTTCCAACTTTGTTCTAAATGCTAGAACTTGTATTTGGCAGTAGTTGTCTCTAATAAAAGATCTTCATTTAAGTGTCACACCTTTAGTTTGACACAGTTAAAGAAAATATGTGTCAGCCTCTCCGTGCAAAACTATGCTCTAAGAGCCTGTAGACACTGTGTCTATTGGATATTGCAGGCTGTGCGTGGAGTGGAATTCAGTCCAATCCATGATCCAGCAGAGCTTCAGCCCAGGATTTCTTTAGAGCCTTTGCTACACACAAAGTTGGCTGATGTGCCATTCAGCATCCCAGCAGCTCTTTCTCTTCACACTAGCAATGGCAAAGCTTTGTGCGGAGGCATTGCTGACTGTTCTGAGCTAAAATCATCAGTGTGGACCAGAAGGGGGTTTTGCACACCTTATTAAGGTAGGCAAGTGTGTCTGAGTGTGTGTGCGCCAAAAAGCGGAAGACATCTGTTGAGAGGAAAGTGCTCTTCCGTAGGTCTGGCAGCCTCTATATTAGTCTTCTATTCTGATGCAGGAGCGTGTGAGCAGTAGGTGGGAGGAGATGCTTTTGTACTTGGAAGGCTGAGTTCCGGATTAAGTGATATTGCAATAGCTAGTTAGAGGCAGAATAAAGAGCGGTAGATCAAAGCATTAACAAAAAAAAAATGCATCCTTCCATTAATTCTAGCAAGTTAAACCATATCAATTTAAGGGGAATTGAAAAAAAAAAATAACAGCAGTGAGGGCAAGTAGCCCAGATCTGTAAGGTCTTTGAGCCTCTCTGGTCTTTTCGCTTTTGAAGTCTCCTTCTTACAGATAATTCTTTTGGCTCCTCTGGAGGGGGCAATTCATATCCACTTCCCGCTCCTGCAACCTCTTTTTCTTCTATACTCAATCAGGGAACAATAGAGTTTAACAGTAACAGGCAACCCCCCTCTTGCCCGCCCCGAAGCATGTGCTCTCTTCTGCTTTAAAGATGTTTTGAAGAGACTCCTGCTAGGAAAATCCTGATGCCTGTGCGTTACACTGGCAATTAACTTTTAGTATCTGTGCTTACATTAAAATTTCTCTCTTTCTTCTTCACTAAAGCAGTCATTAAAATTCAATGTGAGTAGCATGAAACTTTATCATAAAACCTTGCTTTGCTTGGAGTACCTTGATTTTTTTTTTCTCAAGAAGGCTTTTCAGTATATGTAAGTGTATATATATTTCTTTGTGCCACCACACTAAGAAATAGTAGTTTGAACTTCAATGTAGCAGTTTCTCTATGGGAAAAAATAACTATTTTCAAAAGTTTGATTTGTAAAAGTTTTAAGATACAAGTTGTTTTTGACAGTCTTTCCCCATCAGTGCAACTTAAACATTGTATATCAGGTTTTAACCAAGTAATTTTACAATTCATGTATAGTTAAGTATGGAAATAGGATGATTTATGTTTTGTTATTGTAAAAGTTATTAAGTGAGGCTTTACTTTTAGTAAGAGTTTGAAAAGAGACAGGATTGGTAACTGGACTCAGAAGACCCTTTGCACTTTTCAGTTTTACAGTTATGGTTTCACCATCGCAAATGTCCCTGTCTGCATGCCTGAAAAGGCTATTTATAATGTATGCTGTGTTTCGATAAAGGTGAACAGTTACAGGCTCTCTATTGTACATTTGAATGCTGTAATTTTTTGTTATATTGTCTCTTCTCTCTCTTATGAAGTCTACTTTGGCAATAAAGCATGCTCAATAATAGGCTGACATTCAGCTTCCATGTTTTAAATTTAAATGCTATCAATGTTGATATTATATCTGGAATGTGTGGAGAGAAGAAGATACCAAGTTTTATTATTTAGATTTAAATTATAGAATTGCAGACTGATATTTCTCAATGCATTTTCATTATAGTTTCTGCCATGCAGGCAGTGTGAGGGCTTTCAGGAAGATGGAGTGGTGTAATTACCAGGTGCACACGTTCATTAATCCTTCCTGGCCAGAGAAAGCTTCAAGTTCTTCTCCAGTGGCCCATTCGTAAAGCTATAAATATCTAAATTGTGTCAGCCAAGAAATCACACAGAATGGTGGCTCTTTTTGAGTTCAATTTCATGCACTGTTGCTTTGGTCTTGTGAGGAAAACACTGAATTCTTTAGGATACTTGTGCTTATAAAGTTCCAAAAACAAATATCAAATCATTGGGTACTTAATTTAAAAATATATACCATTCTTTAACAAACTAAGATTATTGCATTAACAAGGAACATTGAATGTTTTAAGTTGCTTCTCTTGGGGCCTTGTTTGTATTTTGTGTGATCACGATTGGAACTGAGAGTTTGATATTTTCTTTTAATTTTTGGCTTAGTCTATCAGTGTCCGTAATGCTTCCAGTCTCGGTCCAGTTGTATTTGATTTGCTGCAGTGGAGAGTTTGATTGTATGTGGAAGCTATTAAGACTCGTTCAAAAATAATTAAGGGTTTCCTATAAGTGCCACTTTACTAATTAAACATTTCTTAATAAAGTAATTCTTATGGCATTTACTTTTCATATACTTCAAAAAGAGGAATATAAAATAATAAGACTAAAACCTATAATAAATAGTACACCTACAGTTTGTTTCTTCACACACACACACACACACACACACACACAGACACACACAATGTCTTAACTAAACAAGCATAGTTATCAGGATGGATACAGCTAGAAATGCATCTGATAAGTGTAATCAAAAATAACTTTACTTATAATGTGACTTACTTAATTTGAAATATATAATTTAATTCTGCCTGCCTCTCTGTGTGTGAGAACTAGAGAGAGAGAGAGAGAGAGTGTGTGTGTGTGTGTGTGTGTGTGTGTGTGTGTGTGCATGCGCATGAGAGAGAGTAAGAGTGAGCGAGTATCAAATCTATTTTACAGTTCTTGGTATTATCTATTCTCTAGAGCTATAGATCTAACCTTTCTAATGCTGTTAAAGAAAATATATAAAGTATATATGTATATTAATATTTTACTGAAATTTTAAAGGTGGCAAATATATTCAAACCTTTGATCCTTTCCTGCATTTGAATAAGCCACAGACTGGATATTTGGACACTATTTAGAGGCATATTGTCCAGAATGCTTAAAAATGTATTCTTTTGAATCTGACTTTATAAATTTTCTACTTTTAAAATATCAGTGATTAATATGATCTTAAAGCAAATGTTAAATAGCAAGACTTTTTATTATTACCAGTAAAAGGGCAAGACATATTTCTGTTTGAAATAAAATTTAAAAATGTATGCTTGTGTGAGTGTTTATGTGTATATTATATAAAAATATAAGTTAAGAGACAAATATAGGGACAAGAATTTTTGCCTTATTGCTTTAACTTTCTGAAAATACAGTTAAACCTTTAAGTATCTTACATCTCTAGGTTTCTTAGGCACTAATTGCCTAGTACAATGACCATATCCACGATAAATTATATCTTTCAGAGGAATAGAACTTGTCATCATTGAAAGTAAATTATTTTAAAGGAACAGTACTTACAACTTTTATAATATTTGAATGTATATATTCTCTCTAAAATCAAGTGATTCCTGGATTGGTGAGATTACACATTGTATAAACTCAATCCATGAGGACCTAGGTTTGAATCCTCAAAGACCATATAAGCCTGAATATTGTAGCTGTGTCTGTAATTCCAGAATTCCAATAATAGGATGAGAATGGAGAATCCTCTGAAGACTGCTTGTCAGCTTACCTAGGGTACACAGCAGTGAACAATAAGATACGGTCTTACATGAGGTGTAAGTGAAAGACCTGAACTGAATATTGTCCTCTGATTCCCACATGTATGTCACACACACACACACACACACACACACACACACATAGATACACACACACACACACACACACACATACACACACACACACACATAGATACACACACACACCATACTCACCATGCACATCATGCACACATATAAAATTTGATAATTGAAAAATCACTTTCTAGCATTTTTCTGAAGAACAGTGTCAGTGTGACCAATATGAGGTGTTTATGCTAAAGAAAATACTGATAAGCTATTCAGAAAACTATCCTACTTTGTTATTCTGTTAAGTGTGAAACTCTTTTAAAAATGAACTTCAGCTTGTGTTTCCTTTTTTGTATGTTTGCGAGCGCATTCTTACATGCATGTGTATAAGACAGATGCACTCAAAGGCCATGGCTGTCAAAATAGTAATTTGTCTGAATATTCAGGAAATCCCTCTTTGAAGATTTAAAGCAGTGGCTATTGCCTACACCATAAATGTAGAATTCAAAATTTACCTGAAAAAAATAATTATATATAATTTCTACCCTAAAGACATTTTCAAGTGTAGGAATACAAATACACACAATGATGATTCAGTGATGTCCTTATGGATCAGAGATGAAAAATAAACTTACATTAACCAAAAATATAACAAAAATAATTCTTGGTTTGTTGACATATGATGGATGTCTTCTCTATTATTAAAGGTTGTACATATTTGGATTGAATTTTTAAATGTATATCCATGTTAACTATTAAAGAGATTAAGGATTTTCCATAGCTTAGTTTTGTTTGTCAGTAGTAATGGAAATATAATTAACAGAATATTTTCATTTCATGTCCTAGAATAAAAGGTATAATTTCATGCCCTTTCTCTAATTCAATGCCTACATAAATGTAATCTATAAAACGGCCAGTTGAGAAAGCCCATTATAATTGTCACCTTTTCCTTTAATCCTGGCCAAATTCAGAAGATGAAGAAGGTAAAACACAGAAGATGAAGATGGAGGTTCACCACTTGATGAAAATAAATATATAAACAAAATATAAATCAGTTCTAGTCTCAGTCTCAACCACAGAAAATGAAAATCATATTAATTTCTTGTATAATCCAAATTTCGAGAATTGATAAGAAAAAGCAGATCTTTTTTCGCTTGATGGACGATTTTATTTTTAAATTCCTAGTTGAATGAAAATACTATTTTTAAAAACCAAGACAGTTTTCCTTCTTCTGTTAAATTTCTTCTAAATTGATTGTCACCCCTTTTTTAGGTTCTTAAAAAAAAAAGGTGAATTATCCCTAAATGCTCGATGAAACATGTTGAACAAAATGAAATTTTAGAGAGAAATATTTAATTCTTCTCCCCTTGCTTCTAGTATATTAGCATTTAGGTGGTTTATATTTATCCATCCATTTACAGCTAGACCTACCTTTCCCCAAAAGGAAGTTGTAGTAATGTAATTTAGATATGGCATAGCTCACTGCGTCCACATCATTGTCTCCTATCAGGTGCCAGTGCATAGGCTACGATTTTGTGAACTTATTTCGTACCCCATCTCTCTCATCTCACAGTTACCTTTCATGGTATTTACATCCTAAAATAATAAGCAAATAATATATACAGGTTATTCTCTGTTTTTCACTGGTACAGTGTCATCCCCCAAAGCTAGCTGAAATACCTTTCCCTTGGAGGTTGCTTCTACTGCCAAAGGCTGTGTGATCTTTGCAAAGGTGAAACTATATTTGCCCTAGTATTTACATCCTCATGTGTGTGAAGTCCATAATAGATGATGGCTGTTTATAGAAGTATAATTATTTGAGAACTTTTGCCCTTAGTTGAGAAATGCAGAATAATCTCTTTCACTATTCTAGACTTGTATGATATGAAGAAGTTAACTTTTCCTTTTCCCCATTCTCACAGTTTTGTTCTGTTACCGTTGTTTCCTGAAAATCTGACCTATGTTGCCACTTTTACATGAAGCAACAGCTCTGAATTTCTATCTAGCAGTACCTATGTTAAAGTTTACTCTAAAAGGGAAACTCACTTTAAATAGCACATAATGTTAGTAAGTAACTAATGTAAAATCAAGCCCTGATTGCCCAGGTTGAAATTCTTTGTTCTTAAATTGTGGATTCTATTTAATTTGTTATTGAAACATTGGTCACAGACAACAAATCTACTATATTGCACCATACACTCATAACATATTCATTATATAATAGGTTGTGAATAAATCTGTAGAAATGCCATTTGTATTGTGTTACAGATCAATAAATTATAAAAGTAGAAACATTAATACCTCAAAGAATAGCTATAAGGACTTATAAAATGTTACACATAAAGTACCAAGAATAAAAATGACAGTTATTTTGCTCATTAAATATGTGTTCTTTTCTGAATATTAGTTATTTTGAGTGTCTCATATAAACCACATGGTTGTAATGAGTATTAAATAATATAAATTTCCTGTGTAGAGAACAAGAGGTACTGATGTAAGAATTGAAATTTGTAATGGAAAAGAAAGGTCTTTAACTGAAGTCTCAGTAGATGACTCTATACTGTTGTCTGAATGTTTCCTTTTAGCTTTGAGTCATCAGAAGAAAACATTGGAGACATTTCTGCTAGACTCAGCAGATCAATTTAGCAAAGATGAATGGCAGCTTGCCTCAAATGTATTCAGTCAAAGCTGTCTTTTGCTAATTTCATATTTTGTAGTTCTTGTTGGAAATTAAAAGCTCCTTTTTATTCTTTTCTCATACATCTGACCGCAGCTTCTCCTCCTTTCACTCCTTTCATTCACCACCCCATCAACTCCTCTATCCCTAAGATCCACTGTTCTTCCCTTTCCTTCAGAAAAGAGCAGGCTTCCCAGGAGTATATTTAAAAACAGCATAACAGGCTGGGGAAGGCAATCCGGCAAGTGGAAAATTGTCCCTAAGGCAGAAAACAGAGTCAGACACAGTCCCTCTCCCACTGTTAGGAGTCCCATGAAAAACCCCAAGGTAAACAACTGCAACATATGTGCAGAAGACCTAGCCCAGACACACACACACAGGCTCTGTGGTTACTGCTTCAGACACTGAGCTCTGCTTCTCTTCTATGGGCTCATTCTTCTGGTGTTCCAAATCCCTCTGGCTTCTACAATTCTTCTCCCTCTTCATGAGCTCCGAGGGAGAGACCCAGTGAGAGATCTACATTTTGTGTTCTTTCTGCACCTAATGTCTGGCTGTGGATCTCTGCATCTGCTCCCATCAGCTGCCAAAGGAAGCCTCTCTGATGGTTGGGCAAGGCACTGATCTATGAAAAGCTCCTTTCATTAACTGACTAGTATAAAATAAAATTTGTCATTTTATTACCATAACTACATCAGAATATCCTGTGTGAAGACACTAGCCAAGTGAAATATTCTTGTTATAATGCTCAGAAACTATTTTAGCAGTTGTAAAATTGCTATGATTTATATTTAACAAATTGCGTGATTTGACATTTTTTTAGAAAAGTTATTGACTTTTGAAAAGAGTGTTTCAGAAGCATTCAAATGAATATGTTTTCTCCACTAGTACACATAAAATTAATTTAAAAATATTCTGCTAGAAGCCATACTCCACTAGTATTTCTATAAGGATTTATTCTAACTTATTTTATAAGCATGTACTCATTTATTAGGAATGTGTATGGCCTGACAGGGTATGGAGGAAATAGTAGATCATCTTTTACAAAGACTATTTTACTAAAAGGAGCAATAGCACGTTGTAGCTGGTCACATTACATCTACAGAGGAGATGTATGTAAAAATGATATTGGCGATCTGATACTTGTCCCATTTTATATACTTTAGGGTACCAGTACAAGAAATGTTGGGGCCCAGAGTTGGCTTTTTCCTAGCTCCGTTAAATAACATTAGAATCTCCTTCACAGACATGCCCAGGGCATTGCCTCTTATGTGAATCATTATGTTAATCATAATGATAAAGAAAAAAATAATAATGAAATAATAATAGTAGTAGTAGTAGTAATAGTAATAGGGGCAGGAGATTTTGTTACTCTCCATAAAAGAAAAGGTGAGGCAAACTATTTTATTTGGGGTTTAATGGTTCTTGGTATTTAGTTTACAGTCAGTGAATGTTTTATTTCGTCTTAACAACATCCCTTCTATCATGTAGATGCCATCATGATAAAAAGAGTTCTTTTTAACATCAAGCCTTCTGAGGTGTAGATGTCACTACAATGACCAGAATAAGGCCCAGAAAGGTTGTACAGCAATTCGAATTGACCATGATTGGTACTGTATCTGGTTTCCATGCTTGTCTCAGAGACTGTCCAGCTCTAAGACATGGGCATTACTTTAGGTCTTTTTTTTATCTGTATGCTGGAGTATTGCACATATCATAAAATACTATTTTCATAATTATTTAGCATGCAATGAATAAAACATCAATGCTTTTAAACATGGAAGATGCAAATCTTCATTACCAGACTGTGTGAAATATATACATACAACTACATATGTCATATTATGAAATAGTAAAATCACAAGTATTATAGAATAATTAATACTATTATATTACAATGTGCCCTGGTTAGTTAATTACAACTCACAGGATTTCCTTAACTTGAGTACTATTTCTATCCTATTGTGTATTTAATAAAAATAAAGCCAGCAACTTTGAATAATTCTTAAAATATGAAGTGTATTCATACATATATATATATACATAAATACATACACACACACACACACACACATATATATATGGCTATGTGTATGTCTACCTGTATATCCTTCCAACCATCTAACTAGTTCTCTGTGTGTCTCTCTCTCTTTGCCCCTCTCTCTTTCTCTTTCCTTCCTTCCCACCTTCCCTTTGTCTCTCAACTTCTATCTGTCCTTTCTTAAACTTTCTACATTTCCATGCTACCATTCTGCACTCTTTCCTTTTTCCTCATTCCATTTTCATACCTGTATATCTACATTTTCAGTTTCTGAAAACATTTTTGAAGTATGAGGTTAAAATGAATGCTAAAGAAGGAAGGAGAGGCCCCTGGTCCTGGAAAGGCTCAGTGCAGCAGTGTAGGGGAATACTAGGACAGGGAAGTGGGAAGGAGTGGATTGGGGAACAGGGGGAGGGAAGAGGGCTTATGGGACTTTCAGGTAGGGGGAATCAAGAAAAGGGGAAATCATTTGAAAGGTAAATAAAGAATATAGCAAATAAAAAAAAGAACACCAAACAGAAAAAAAATGTTTTCTTTTAATAAAACACCATACTGAGAATAAATGGCAAATGAGAGATCTATGCACACATGGAAATAATATTCTAAAATTATACAATAAAATATGGGAGTAATATGGTAGCCATGTAAACTTGCCGAATACTCATGTACATTGTTTTACATGATTCTTGTTATACTTTTCTGGTAATATTTCATATGCTTTCTACTAAAACAGTAAATGTCTTACAATTTGGTAAATATTCTATTATATTTTTCTTTTAACCTTAAATATAAGTTACCATAATTTCTAATTCTATTAAGAGTAATTAATACCTTTAATACTAGACAAACACATTGTCAGATCTTTTCAAATTTTGTTTTTACCAAGTTGTAAAATACTGGTATATTCCAATTAATATGCTTTTTAATTTATTTTATTCATTGTTTTTAAAAATAATCTATATATTTATCTAAAATGCAAATGCATATTCATGTAGAGATTATAAATTATAAGAGAGAGCTAAGGCCTTTTCTGTTTTGCTTTTTGCTTTTTGTATTTTTTTTCTACATTCTGGAGAACAATGTTCTCTTGGAGATTGAGGATATATAGTTTTGGTGAATTCATTGTTTCTATAAATACAAACACATTTGAACATAGTTCTTACTGTGCACTAGAGAAGGAGGCCTTCATAGCAATTTACAACTGCATTGAGAATGCTATGCTGAGCTATCTCTGGACACACACCCCCACTGACTCGCTGGAAATATTTTTTAAAAGAGATGCCAAGTGTTAGAAAATATATTTTAGTTGGAGATACAACCAGGTGTATTACAGTAAAAGGCCCAATGACTAAGTATATTGTAACTACTTACAGTATCTTTGGGTTTGTTTTTTTTTTTTTCTTTGATATGTCAAACATTGTGAAAATTCTGTCATTAGTTAGAGTCAGCAATATCCTCATGGTGCCTTTTTAGAATAATTTTATTCATTCTTTGATGTCACAATTATTTTATATTCACTCCAACTCCACTATTGTTTCAGCCACTGAGAAATTTGCTCATTACCTATTATATATTATTTATTAAATTATATTATATATTATTAAAATATATTATTTTAAAGAATATATATTTCAAAATGTGCATATTATTTTAGGAAGGCCAACATGTCCTAGCCTAATTGCATATATAATATATGATAAAGAGGGCTAAATTATCTCTTTAGCAATAATCATTTTATTTGTTTTCCTCTCTTTAATTTTTCATTGACCATAATATACTTGAGGGTATATTCATTTTGTCCTTTCTATGAGCTATCAGAATGAATCCTTACTTTCTGATATTATCCCCTTTTATTAGCTTTGAGTGATGGCATGATAAATTATTTCCATGCAATTCAGATTTCAAATTATTTACTATAAATGTTAATGTGAAAATGTCTCTGTGTCTCTAAAATATAGACGGCAAGTTTTGCTTTGTCTCTTTTTCTTCTATTACTCTCATGGTAAATTTGCTGACAATTACCATTAAGGCATGCAAAGAGAACAGGGTAATTATTCTTTTAAAACTCATGTAAGATTCCATATATTTACAATAGAGAAAAATTCAGCTTTAAAGGTGATGTATTTGAGAATATTTTATAGCAAAAGTAATATACTTCAGGGACACCTGTGGCAGCATTTGCTGTACTTGTGGCACTTAGATTTTCTTTTAGGGATTTCTTGATTTCCAGAGAATGCTGTGATATATCTTTGTAAATAGTAAATATAGAAAATCTATTAAAATATATTATTTGCCTAAAGTTTGTGGAAGATGATAGACTTAGTTTAATAGTTCATTGAATTACTATCGCTGTGGATATTAGGCTTAATAGTCCCATAGATTGGTTTGTACTGAATGCCCAATTAGTAAGTAATAGCCTTCCATATCTGGTAGAAACAGCATACAAGAATTTCCTTAAGCCTTTAACTATAGAGACACTCTGAAAGTCTACAACATGCAATTAGTTAACATTATTTGAATCACATCAGTTTAATGTACAGGATCAATTACTTTCCTAACAAATAGACCTAGTTTTATTTTTAGCAGTCCCTGTTTCAGGAGAGTGAACTGGGTTGGAGAAATGAACAGGAGGATATTTAAGATGAGTAGCTCAATCAACAGTTGCTATGGGAATTTAAGGAAGTACCTTTTCATAAAACTGCATCTACTTCGGAAAAGATTAGGGTTTGGAGAATAAAGTCAGCTATAGCCATCATATTCAATATTTATATTGAGATTCTTATATAATGATAGTTTTTAAAGAAAATAATTTTATTTATGAAGTTTAATGGAGATCTGCATGTCTTTTGACCTTTCACCTAAGGACAGAAACTTCTTTCCAAGTGTGTTTACATTTGTTTATTTTTTTTTTCATTTTTTTCTTTTCGTTATTTTATTTTCTATATTCTTTGTTTACATTCCAAATAACTTCCCCTTTAAGAAAAAAACTATTCCCCCCTCCCATATGTCCCATGTGTTTAGCACACAACATAAAATTTACATAAGCAACCCCTTATTTGCATAGTGTGTTGGACCCAAAAATGTTTACATTCTGTGAAATAGAAAAGGTAGTCTAAACAGTGTGATAAATATTATTTATTATACTTGAAAGAGAATGCAAAGAGACTGATGCTGAGTGGAGGGTCATTTGGAGAATGTCAGGTAAAAGATTTGATTAAATGCTGACTTAAGACTCAGGAGGAGTCTAGATCCCATGCACCTAGATAATAGTGGTAGTGTTATAGGCATTGATGATCATGATAACTATCAGACTCTTTGATAAGCAGTTATATGCACTGTGGTATTCCAAGAGCTATTCACTTGATTTTGAATTTAATATATCAACTAGTATCCTGAGTAGAGAAAATTAAATATCTTTCCCAAGGTTACTGGGAAAGAATAAAACAGTGAATTCTGACCCTGATTCTGTCTACATTCAAAGACTACATACTAGCTTATCTCCCTTTGTTGCTATATATATATATATAGTTTTTACAATATCTTGGAATAAATAAGATTTCTTTTACCTTATAATACCTGCATTAAGAATGAAAAGAAAATATTCACTATATTCATTACACAGTATTGACCTATATTTTCCTTCATCTTCAGTACCTTTCTATGCAGTATATAATATAGAGGTAGATTTCCCAAGGGAAATCAGGAAGTGTAAGTAATTGATGCAAATTTTAAAGTTTTTTTTTTCAAAATATCTTTTACTAAGTTTGAATGTTTAAAAGCAATTAAGGTTGATGAGGTAGGTAGGACATTTTCTACATAATCTTGAGACTTGATCTCTGTTGTGGGCTGCTAGCACTATCACTATTTGCTGAGGGTCTCCTTAGAGTAAGTATCCCCTTGTGCTGTTCTCTGATATTTTCTACAGGCTGAGGGGCTCAAAGAAGTTATTCTGCAAGGAGAGTCCTGACCTCATGTTCTGGGGTTACTGTCTCCACTCTCAGTAACCTCTAACATTCTTCTATAACACACATGCTGCTTTTTAATCTTCTTTGCATATACAAGCTTCTTCCTTGTTTTGTGTGTATAAATAGTGGTTGTGTATAGCATGCATGTGGAAGCCAGAGAACAACTTTGTGGAGTGAGTTATCTGCTTTCACCTTCAGATGGTTTCTGGGAAGTGATTTCCAGTTACTTGCTAGAATTGCAAAAGTGTTTTCTTACAAAAGCATTTGCAAGGCTCCTTGCATTTCACAGTTTTATCTGCAAAAGAGGTACTAGTTTCCATCAATATGTATTAGATAAAAGGATGAATGAATCAAGAGATTATCATACACATCAACTGTGTCTTTATCTCTATCTCTCCATTCTGCATTTTTGTCATTTTTCCATCTTCAAAGAAAACCTAAAGTTTCATCACTGCCCATGAAACAGAATCACACTCATTGAAAAGTGAAATTTGCACTTTGTACACATTGTCTGTTAATTACATGGAAAACTAAATATTGATGCTGAAACTGTTCAAGTGAGGGGGAAAAGGGAGGACAGAAGGGGAAAGAGAAAGAGAGAAAAAGAGAGAAAGCATATACACACACATGAGTGTGAATGTTTGTGCATGTGCTTGTCTATGTGCCTGAGTGTGTGCATGTGTGCCTGTGTGTGTGTGTGTCTGTGTGTCTGTCTGTGTTCAGTTCTTTATCAAATTGAATTCTGGATTTTTAAATTGTTAAAAATACTGAAAAATCCATCTTTAAAATAGGAACTAAATGCCTCAAGAAGCACAGAGATAAAAGAAAAATAACAATTGTTTTAGTTTTAATTTTTTATATACTAATGGCTTTTACCTACCAGCACACTGAAGAGGAAATTAACAATATTGAATTTTAAGTGTTAAATGTCACTGAACAACAAATAAAGGGATTAAGAGTGATAAGAACTATACTCCTATGTTCCTTTCATCAGAATATTCTCAAGAATATGAATTTTCTTGTTTTATAGTACATTATATCTGAATATCATGTTGTAAATTTAGGAATACGTCTGTAATTTCTACTTTTTCTTATAATCAATATAACATGAAAGGAGATGTGTCTAATATAACTTAATGACAACATATATCAAAATGAACTTTGAAAAGCAGTTTAATGACTTTTGATAACTGAATTTTCCAAGGTGGCATTACTGTTGAAATTTTAAGTGTTAAATATTCACATATGGTGCCATTTAAATATTTTCTTACCTATTTACTTACATAGTATGATCTTGTTAGGGGAGGGAGCATCCGGGAAAGGGGAAATCATTTGGAATGTAAACAAAGAATATAGAAAATAAAAATATTTTAAAAAAAAGAAACCTTAGAAAACAAATATTGGTTCACCATTTAAAAATAAATAATTTTAATAAATAAATTTAATTTGTTCTATTTAATGTTTTCAAGATTTTCGTTTTTAAACAACTCAGAAACAACTCAGTTAAACTTTATGAAGACACCAAAATCTTCTACATATAAGCATTATATTACTTCATGTCTCACATGTGGTGCATTAAAGTGTTGTCCTAAAATCTGACAACTCATCCATGATCTACAAATCAATTACTATGTTTTACCAGGTAACATTGGTAACATATAAACAGAAGGTAAAAATGAGTGTAGATTAAAGAGTTTTTATGTATTTTTCACTTGCATGTAGAAAATCTATTCATATTTTCTTAACCCTTTTGAAGAAAATAGACTTCTCAAAACGGATTAAAATAACAACTTTTAAAAAATATTTCTAGGATGAAACAAATAGTTGTTTCTAAATGATTTAGTACTGAGTTTGAGTATTTAAGGACAATTAAGGTGGATGAGGTATGAAAAAAATTTCCTAGATAGTCCCTTGAGACTAATTGTAGGCTGCTAGCTGTGTCAAAATTTGCTGAGTGTTTGCTTAGAGCAACTATTCCCTTGTGTACTTCTTTGCTATTTTGTACAGGCTCAGGTCTCTAAGAAAGTATTCTGCAAGGAGAGTCCTGCCCTCATGCTCTGGGGTTACTGCTACTACTCTCAGTAACCTGTATCACTATTCTATATCACAACTGCTTCTGTTTAATCTTCGTAATACATATAAACTCCTTTGTTTTGTGTGTATAGAATTTCTCTTTTCTCTCTCTCTCTCTCTCTCTCTCTCTCTCTCTCTCTCTCTCTCTCTCTCTCTCTCTCTCTCTCCCTATCTCTCATATTCTTACTGTTAAAATACAAGCCAATTTTTGACTGGGCTTTTACATGTTTTAGGTTTTATAATGAGATGCTCACAGAGTCATAAGGCAGTACAGATAATATGTATGTTCTAGCCACTCAGTTCTCTTAAGTACTATCTGAAATAGTGAGGGCAAATTGACATAAGCATCATATGAGTAAAGAAACTGCAGATCTCCCTTTGATTTCACTGTTTTCATGTACTAACTTTTACTGTAGGCCTGTACTGTCATTTCATGACATTTAATCGGATGAAAAGTTTCATACAATCAACATTAAATTCAAGATAGAGAACTGTAATTAAACAATAGCATGCATGACTATTTTATAAAATAATCATGAATATTTCAAAGGCCTTTCTTGCATTCCACAGCAAATGAAACAAAGATTTTAAAACTTACTAATCCTGTCTTTCTGGGCTGTAGTGCTGGCTTCCACTTCTAACTGTGCTAATTATGTTTATTTGACATTAAGACATACACAAACATGTAATTCCTTCATTCTGTATACATGTTGGCCTAATTACAATATTTATGGTGTCTTTGTAATAGGTATTGTTTTATTACTAAAACAATATGGTCAGCATAGTGGCAATAATCTAAATTGGAAAAGGTGCTGTGAGTACTTTGTCTCTAGTACGGAATATCTTGACGTTCTCATTTAATTTTCTCTTTTAGAAAAACATAACAGAATGCAAATTAATTGTACCATTATATTTTCCAGTATATATGATTCAATATTGAGCAGATATAGCAATTTAGGAGCTATTTTAGCTTTTATTGCTTCCCAAAATGTTTCTTTTAGAATCCTCACTCAATGATTTAATAAGTGATAGAACATCTGCATATCTTTTCCAACAGACTAATGATGATACCACCCAGAAAATTATAGACAATGCATTTCTTCTATTACACTGAAAATTATTCTAGTATTTATTAATTTGCATGCCATACCCTACCTCATATTCAGTGCAGGAATATAGCAAAATTGTAATTTCTTTTCATGTCTCCCTGTGGTCAGGTTCTAAAGACTGAGATTTTAAAGATCATGTTTGCCATGCAATAGTTGAAGTCACTTGGATAAAGTGAATAGTTTTTCCCAGTTCTTAGTATAGACCCACTGATCACTTTATATAAAATAGATATTTTCTATTCCTCGAGGATTATGAAATATTTTTAATGAGGTGAAGAATAGACATGAGTTGCTTTCAGTTAATCTCCATCATATAATGAATGTTAAGATGATTTAGAGAAAGAGTAGTGAAAAGTAGCAGGCAGATAGTCAACATTGAAGCACATAATGTGCTACTTGACTTTGAGCCTGATTTCCAATCCTCAAGCTAGTCTTACTGGTACATAATTGTTCTCAGTATTCTGGAACCAGAGGCGGGGAGATCTTTCAGTTTGAGGCCAGAGTGGTCTACACAGTGAGTTCTAAGAAATTCAGGGTTGTAGAGAAAACCATCTTTAAAAAAAGTAATTTAAGAAGTTTATGCAAATTGTTTTGTTTTCTGACTTTAGAAACAAAGATAGATGTAAGATGAATTGTGTAACTTTAAAATAGTTAATTTTTGCAAACACAATAACCCTGTTTCAAATTCTGGGAATCTGTTGGCTTGAGATAGAAGAGAGTAGTTGACATGAATATAGTCTACATGGTACATTAGTCTGAGGAGAAAATTTCATGCACCTATTAAATTTTGAGACAAACCCAAATCTGCCAAACCAGAATATGTGGTGATAGCACTCAGTAAATCATAACTAGTGATCATTGTGATCATATAAAGAAATAACTGAGAGCGTAGATTATGATAGACAGTCATATATAGGAATCACAGCAATGGTCATAGGCTATCTCTCCAGGAAAAATCACTATAGAGTTTTAAGGATTTTCATACAGTGGTTATTATGAAGATTGAAAACACCACAATGGACAGATCTAAGCTGTAACTGTTTCTCTCATAACCTTGAAATGGACTTGAAATCAATATTGAACTTGCCCTTCTAAGTCACTGAGGTAAGCAGTCAGATGCCATGTTTACTGGACAGATTAGCAGTGTCTCTGTGGAGAGCTTGTTTCACTGCTTAGACTCATACGTTTCCTTTATTGTTTTTTCACACATATGCAAATGTGGTGTGTGTGTGTATATTAGTGTGCATGTGTGCACATGCACAAATATAATCTATACTGTATGAATGATAATTAAGAGGTTTTAAAGGAGCATGTGTCCTTATTGAATGCTGGGGAATCCTCTGGGTATATACCCAGGACACTAAGTGAGGTAACCCAATCACAAAAGAACACACATGGAATGCAGTCACTGATAAGTGGATATTAGCCCAGAATCTCTGAATACCCAAGACACAATTAACATATCAAATGATTCACAAGAAGAAGGAAGGAGAGGCCCCTGGTCCTGGAAAGGCTTGATGCAGCACTGTAGGGATTGCCAGGACAAAGAAGTGGGAGGGGGTTGATTGGGGAATGGGCAGAGGAAAGAGGGTTTATGGGACTTATGGGGAGGGGGGAACCAGGAAAGGGGAAAGCATTTGGAATGTAAACAAAGAATATAGAAAATAAAAAAAAAGAAAATGAAAAAAAAAAGAAAAGAAAAGAGGTTTTGAAGGAATTTTTAACTTTGTAACTTAAGAATGTTCTGCACTGTTTTTAGTGTTATTTGATTGTTTTGTTAATGGCTATTAAATATTTACTTTTGTGCCATTGACATTTACTGATCAGATGTGAGGAATTGCTGAGAAAGCAATGCATATATCTGAATCTATATTATCAATTTTTATAATACAGATAGTACAACCTATCATTCTAAATGGCTTTAGCATACTTAAGAGGCTACAGCAAGCCATGTTACAGTATCGTTATAATCTTTGATAATGATTCTATAGATAATAGAATATTATTTTCTTTTTTTAAAGATTTATTTATTTGTTTTATGCATATGAGTACACCACCATTGCTTTCCTCAGACATACCAGAAGAGGACACCAGATCCCATTACAGATGGCTGTGAGCCACTATGTGGTTGCTGGGAATTGAACTCAGGACCTCTAGAAGACAAGAAGATGCTCTTAACCTCTGAGCCATTTCTCCAGGACAGAATATTATTTTCTAAATAGCAGAAGAAATAGGAAGAGTTTGCTATTGTCTGTAAGAGAATTAGATTTTGTATATTAAAGAATGGCTAATTTTAAGAAATCAGTTTGACTATCAGTAAAAGCTGACCCAGTGTTTTGAAGTGTTAGTCAATAAACAGGATGTGTCATGTTAATATCCAACCATCCATGGATATTTTTTAGAGCCTCCTCAGTCCTTGTTCATGTTTCCTTGTATTCTCCACTAATTTGCTTATTGAATATTTCTTTCTTAACTTCAACTGAAAACTGTGGAGTTTTTATTTTTTTAAGAAACATATGGCCTAATGAAAGTAACCTAAGTATAGAGGAAACACAGACCATACTTGGGAAATAATCAAGGCCAACAGAGATCATTTACTATGAATGGATTCAGTTTTCTCTTATTCATTGGATATCATACTTGGAAATATGCCTGGGATACTACTTATGAGGTAGAATGAGAAAACCTACCATTAGTAACCTTCTTCCAAATACAAGAAAATAAATGTTTAAAAGGTGTATTTAAGTGTCTAGAAAGTTGGGTCAGTGATTATGAGCACGTGATCCTTTTCCTCAGGATCTGCATTCAATTCCCAGCAACCATATTGAACAGTATGAAACCTCTTGTAACACCTCTGGCCTCAAAGTAGTGACTGCAGTTCAGACATAAACACAGGCACACATGCATGTATTTAAATAAAATAAAACTAACAACTACTTAAAGGAATGTGTTTAAGATATACATATTTGCCGATTGTTGATGGTTTTACGTGCATGATTTCTGGTTATTCTCAAATCTGGCAAATTAATTATCAGAAATATCAAGTATTTAAAAATAAATTACATGGTGCTCTTTGTTAGAAAATTCTTAGTAGTTTATAGAGTCAATTGTTTCTAGCACCATGGATTCTAAACAAGTTTAGTATGCTAATTCAAATTAATGTCCTAATTATAGGATGTTGTCCACAACCTAATGAATAAATTTCATATGTTTATTTTCATCGATCTTGATTTATTCAGTTTATGTGCATTATGGTGATTGGTGCAAATTAAATATTAATTAATATTAAATGAAGTATATTTTTAGTTGAAACTTAAAGTTAAATATTTGAACCTAAAATATTCAACTGCATTTGATTTGGTATAAAGCAGCTTTAAATAGCTAATGAAGCATGCATACAAATAAAAATTAGCAACTTATTAGGATGGTTATATAAATATCACTTATTCTCCCAAAGCATGATTTTTTTTCAGACACATTTTATTACTGTTTTAAGAGACAAACTTTTTCCATGTATTTCCATGTGGATATCTTTTGTCTTAGAGAACTTTTCATAAATGTTTTTATATGAATGCTATAGCTTATAGAGCTAGTGGACTATAATTTGAAAAGGCTATAAAAATATCTGAAATGAACTATAGGACTGGTAAAACAAAATTTGTTCTTGATCTAGCATAATGTTAGTTTTCATAATTATTGGAAACCTAACTTGTGTCAGGCACTATGCCATTAGTGAACAAAACAAAAACGATATACACATTGTACCCTCCTTTGAGTAGCAGAGAGTAAATACTAGCCTTAAAACATAAGAATAATTCATAGCATGCTATACAATGATACATTGTGGAAAGCAAGTAGAAGATCAAAGGATGAGCTTAAGCTTGGGTAGATTCTAACATTAGCATAGAGTGTGTCATGCTATTTCAAACTGAGAAGGTAGTTTTAGTGAAGACCTGAATGAAGGGGAAAAGTGAATCTTGTTTTTATCTCATGAACACTCATTTTGACCCAAGGTAACTTTAAACATAGACTACTTAAAACATCTGTTTTTTCTGCTTTCCCTAAGAATTAATGTGGTTTCGTTATAGGATATAGAGTCAGAGAGTTGTGGATGACATGAATGAGTTGATTCACCAACTGGGAAACCATTGTAATATTGTCTTCTTTCTCACTGAGTAAAACAAGATCCAATGGAGAGTTTTGTAGAGAGAAATCTGACATCATCATCTTTAAATGATTGGTGTTGGGTTTGGGATACCTGCAGTAAAAATTCAAGTTATACCGCAATTATAGTAATCTAAATAAAGAGGATAGTTACTAAGTAAGCTTAGAGTGGTAAAAAGAAATCCAGTTCTTGATGCATCTAAATGTAGAACCAACAAGAATTCTCTTGTGGACTGAATAAATGATATGGGAAATAAAGAGAATCATGAACAAGTCCGGGGTTCCTGCTTCATTTCCTTGAAAGATATCAAATTACCCCCTACTAACATGTTAAAGACTGTAGGTATAATGGACATATTCATCTGGCAGAGAGCATATTAGATTTGGAAATCTGTTATAATACTGTAGGGATACTGAGCAGGTAAGTGAATCGAAAACTTGAAAGTTCAGAGAAAATATGTCCAAGTCAGACATTTAAATTTAGAAATCCTTGGCATAAGATAACATTTAGAGTCATAAAAACAACTTCAAGAAAAATAATCTCATGGATAAGAAGGTAAAAATATACAATAGAAGATTTCTAATACTACTATATTAAGGATTGGATCAAATTAGCAAAGAAGATAGAAAAGGACAAATGGGATAGAGCAGAACATGTGTAGATATCTTAAAATCTGATGTTTTCTCTATAAATTCTACATTTTGTGGGTGCATCCCACTTTTTACTGCTTTTCAAATTACTGTAATCCCAAATGTTAACAAAGTAATAAAATGAGAAATCAATAGTTTTTACACAGAGCATGTTGATGCCTCCATACTGTAATATATGAAATTGGACAATTTAGTTCCAGAACATAAAGAAAGAAAGAAATCATAGGAAGGAGACCAGGCAGGCTATTTCCTGAGTTAACCACAATGTTAAAATCCCATGTCAATTTATCTATTCTAGCTAGGATTCAGATGTTAAATTGCTACCAAGATTTCTTAGTAGGGAAAAATATTGTGGGCATTTGTATCTGTAAGGCCACATAAAATTCCTCCAACAATAAAATGTGGTTAGAATAGTGTCTTGAAAAGGACTCTAATTGAGAGTCTAGAAACTTAAATTCTACCGAAGATTCTACTGCTGACTGATTGCATTAACTTCAAATCTATCATTAACCTCCTTGTGCCTCATTATCTTCATTTCACCAAATAGGAAAAATGAAATATTCCTCCTTCCCTACCTCACTTGGATGCTGTGAATTTAAATGTGTGTGAGAAGTGCTTGAGATGCATAAAATTTGATGGAGTGTTTTATTCATGAATTCAAGGCATCCGAAGTAATTTGACCATGATGGAAAGTTGCTTCCTTGCACTTTTTTTTCAGAGTGATTCTGTAATGGACCTGCCCACTTATGCAGTCTTTTACCTAATCCCAAGTGGAAAACAAACACAGATCTACCTTACAATATTAAGTATTCAATCTATTTCATTTTATATCCTTTTGTAACATTCATTATTTACCTACTTATTCACAGTGTGTTGAAAAACTGTACATAAAACTTTAAATATTAAATATGGTGAGTGGGCCTTCCATCTGTGTATTCTTCCGACATGTAAAATATGCTTTTGTAGCTGTAAACTCCATTGCTCTCTCAAATCCATGGAGTTATAGGCATATGTGCTTAGTGTAAAATGAGGAAACTGAGACATAATACTTCCTGTGTACTCCAGTGTAACACAAGTCAGGGTCTAGTTTTGAATAAATCTCTTAACTTGCAGGGTAGAATACCATAATACATATTTTGATCGCTGGCTAATATTATTATAGCTATTATGAATATTTACAAAATATGTCTGGTAAAACATCTAGAGAACAGCCAATTAATCATTTTTGATATTATTAACTTTTAAACTTGTTCTTGATCATCATACACCTTGTTTAAGAAACTCTTTGAGTAATAACTGATAACTTTGGCATTTCTCAATGTAATAATCAGATCAAAATATCCTATATACAGCTACCATATGACTGTGAGTTTGTATCTTACCCATCTATACTCAGTTTCTTTATCCTTAAAGTGAAGACAAAACTGAAAATCTACGTTGAATGTGCCAGATTTTGTTTTAGATGCTAAGTTGCATCAGGAAGAAAGCAAAGGTTCTAGCTCCCAAGACCTTATATGCAGTCTAGAAATTATACAGATTATTGATAATGTCTATACAATAGAAGAGTGAGCAACGTAGTAGAGTATAAATGTTATGTGAGGTGGAAAGAATGGTGAGATAGAAAGGGCAAAGTTCCAGTCAGTGGTGGCACATGCCTTTAATCTCAGCACTTGGGAGGCAGAGGCAGACGGATTTCTGACTTCTAGGCCAGCCTGGTCTACAGAGTGAGTTCAAGGATAGCCAGGGCTACACAGAGAAACCCTGTCTCAAAAGAAAAAAAAATTAAAGAAAGAAAGAAAAGAAAAGAAGAGAAGAGAAGAGAAGAGAAGAGAAGAGAAGAGAAGAGAAGAGAAGAGAAAAGAAAAGAAAAGAAAAGAAAAGAAAAGAAAAGAAGCCAGATGTGATGTTGCATGCCTTTAATCCCAGCATTTGGGAGGCAGAGGCAGGCAGATTTCGGAGTTCTAGGCCAGCCTGGTCTACATAGTGAGTTCCAGGATAGCCAGGACTACACAGAGAAACCCTGTCTCGAAAAACGAGAGAGAGAGAGAGAGAGAGAGAGAGAGAGAGAGAGAGAGAGAGAGAGAGAGAAGAAGAAAGAAAAGAAAGGAAAAGAAAAGAAAAGATTAAGTGTGGAAACATGAAAAACTGATTCTAGAGACGGATTTTGAATGAACGGAAATAGACAGAACATTCCAGACAAAAGGAAAAATCTGGGATCCTACCCATCTTGACATATTTCACAAAAGGATTAATGGAAAATCATCTGATTAGGGCCACATTCCAGGACATGGTGAATAATTTGGGGTTTAAAATATATTACTTATTATAAGGATATATTAATTGCACATATTAACATGGTGTGTACTATGTGTACTAATCAAATTCAAACATTTGTCATTTACTTCTTTCATTTCTGTACAAGTTACTTAGTGAAGTTTGAGTGATAAACAAATTGTCCAGGCTTCTGTGTCAGCCTTCAGTATCCTCCTCTTGTTAGAAATTCCCTGTAATATTATGTCTGTAAAGACTTTCCTGACATAGATGTCACTGGGACCTTCAAGAAAAGAGCATAGCTAAAACATAACAAGAACAAACCCACTTGTTCTAAAATCTGAAAGGTCTCTGGGACCATATTTTTTGAAATGACAATAAAAGACTAGAAGAAAGGATACTCTTTTTGACAATCTAACCAATCTTTAAAAAGTAAAAGTATTGTGTTACAGTTAAAAACTATCTGTAACTCTTCCTGCTTCCTAATACCTATCCTTGTAAATAGTTCAGAATCCTGGGACACAAAAAAAGAATCCAAGTTGAAAGTAAAATTTCCAAATGTAAGTACATATAATTTCAGTGAACCCTTAGACTTGGTAAGGCTGATTGAACTCAATGAGGTTCCATGTAGCAAGTTTATTTGTCTGTTCCATTGATCACTATGAATGCCAATCTGCTTCAGTAATTATGCTAGCCTTTAAATGAAAAAAAAAAGAGAATTGTGTTGTAAAGACATTCTTATAAAGCATTGGTAAAGCATCACACAAATTGTCATGTCATTTGGGCCACATCACAACAAGTATTAAATGTAGACAATTACTGCCTGGCTTTATGATTTTGTAACAAAATAGTTAATTACATGGCATTTTCAGTTTTATTGGATGCCTATATGACATTGCCTTTTATTGTCACCCAACAAAGCAATGGTGGATTCAAGAACTTGAGACTTGGCATCATGTCTTTTTACTATTGTGTAATGAGTTCCACAGCAACAATGTCTAAGCTAAATTTATAGCTTAGATATTACTTTCAAAGTTAAAATATATACTAATTTTAGTATAGAACTCAAAGGGGGAATGATACTTCCAGATAACTGCAGTACTTTATAAACCATTTTTATCTTTTCTGGAAAGTGCTAGATCTGGGGGGATATTAGATGATATTAACTGTCAGAGTGATTGAACTGCATAAATTTACATTAAATTTTTGTTTTATTTCATTTCACTTATAGACTTTATGCTTCAACCTCTTTCATAAAGACTTGGGTATTTTAAAGTATTCTCAGTGCCTGGTGCCTTGCTAATTGGCAAGTCGTGGGACTTGACACAAAGAGGAACTATAAAGGTTAGAAGATGGATGAGTTTAAACCCTAAGTTCCAATTGCAGTTTGGTCTGTCTCAAACAGATTTTCTTTAAAATGATGAATGTGAATGTTGAAGGGTGATAAATACCACCCGTAGGCTTTGGAGCCTAAATGTTGAATTTGACACTCAGAGTTTAAAGGCTTCATGAAATTTTCTCTAAAACTAATGTTCAAGCAATTTGGGTTTTACAGGCAGCTAAGATGTTTGAATGATGTAATTATTTTCAAACTGTAACCATAAAAATCTATGTTCAGAGAATTGGTACTTTGCATTTATAGAAAAGAATGTAAATGTCAATTGCTTAACTCTTTGGAATATAGTTTTTAAACTTATATACCAATTTATTACTATTTCATTTATGATTTTGCACCACAGGCTATATTTAGCAAAGAGATATTTGTTTTATTTTATTTATTTTTTAACTTTGCTCTTCTCTCGTGCATTATATCCAGAATGTAGTTTCCCTCACTCCATTCCTGACAATCCCTCCCTGCATCTTCCCTCTTCCCCAGACCAATTCCTCCTCTGTTTCCCTTGCTGCCCATGAAATTCTACCACACAGGGCCTACCGAGATACAATAAATTTCACACATCAGTAAAAAATGCAAAGGAATATATATGTATGAATGCCATTTAATTTTTCTCTTTAGACTATTTCTTGGCATTTATAAGATATATTTCATAAGAATCTTGTACTAATTTGGTAAACAAACTTATTTTTCTTGTTAAATATCACTTTTTTTAGTGGGATCAACATCACAAAATTTAATAGTTGCTTCTTCCGAAAATTCTTATAAAATATTCCAGTGAAAATAATAAGTATTGAAAAGGATTTCTACATAGCAAGTGGAAAGCAAATAGCCAAAGAGTTACTATACAGGAGAATTACCTATTTTCCTTATGTTTTGCATTGAATGGTAGTGGTTATAGCTAAAAGAAAAAAGTGGATAGTCTTTGTTTTCTTTGAAAGCATGCACAATGCACATAACTAGCTCTCTTGAACAACGTGATTGTGAACACATGTCTTTTCATTCATGGTCCAAATCAGCTTCTTACTATCATAGCACATAATTGGAGGTTTAAAAAATATGAATCACACTGAAGAAGCAAAATTACTTTGAAAACTACCTTAGATACAAATTGCCTAGTCTTTTGAGTATTTTAACGCAGCTGATGCATTTCTTATATTTATTTATTAAAGATAATATGTTGATCAGAGTAATGCTAAGCTTGTGTATGTTATAAACAAAAACACAGCTGGACTTTTTAGAACTGACATAGGTCAAGTTAACCATGTAAGAAACCTGTATTTTTTCCCTGAATTTCCCTTATTGAACATGAATCATTCCTTCAAGTGACCTGGCTCTACTTCTTCACCCTTTTGCTTTCCTTTGTACCTATGTTTGTATCCACTACTACTCTAGTAGGTGTAGCCATTGCTTCTTAATAAGATTACCAAAGGAAGTCCATAACATGGTTCTTCCCTACCCTCTGAACAGTTCTAGATACAAACAGAATCTTTAGAAACACTAAAACCCTACCTTTGTTCTATTATCTATAAGTCATTGGCTTACTCAAATTTGGTCAAGCACAAAGAAATTTCTAAAGTATTGTGTTTCACATTCACTGGAGTTTTCTTTTCCACCTAATATCATCCATTTCAGAAATACCGTGTACTATGTATGCTATTGGCACAATTCAGTTCTTGCTTCTGAACATGTTTTATTTTGAAAGAAAATCTTAGATTACAGAATCTGTATTCTGTTCTCATAATACCTCTTAAGAAACAGCCTTATCAAATAAGATACTTGAACCAAAAAATAAATAAGTAAACACACATATCACCCAAGGAGAAAATCTGCTTTTGTCTCTTTTGACTCTTCAAATGATTTAGTGTAACCTGGATGCTTGCATAGAACAGGTCTTTAAAAAACATTTATTGAACTGATTTAAACAATTTATAAACTATTGTCTGATATGTATTGACTAGTGAGCTCTCCACTGAGCTTTATTAGAGCTTTGCATTCATATAAATTTGAACAAAGTTTAACCATAATTTATAGTCCTAAATAGAAGAAATTCATTTTATTTCACTTCTTAGAAGACTTAAACCCTTTGAGACACAGTATTTGGTAGAAAAGAAGAGTCCAAGGAATGGAAGAAATTATTCAGACTGAATTTGTGTTAACCTTTGATCAAATTTGAGTAAGCCAATAACATATAGATAATAGAACAATGATAGGTTTTTACTGTTTCTGTGTTCTCTCTAATAAGAACTGTTTACTGGCTGGGGCAGAAACATATTATGGATTTAATTTAATAATCTTAATAAGAAGTGATGGCCACTTCTACTAGAATAGTAGTGGATACAAATATAGGTACAAAGGTAAGGAAAAGAGTAATGTGGTAGAACTAAGTCACTTATTTGAAGGAATCATTTATGGACAATAAGAAAGATTCAGGAAAAATCTAGGCTTCATGCTTACAATTGTAATAGAAGTTATTTTAAAAAAATTCAGCCACAAAAAGAAAAGTAAAAAAAAAAAAAAAAAAGTAAACTTTCTGTTTTTCAGCGAAATGGGCTAGAAAAGTTTTCTGCAAATTTTTAGCCACTTTTTTTTTTTGGCAAATTAATCTTTTAAAGCATCGGTTTCCTTATTCAAACTACAGAGGCTGATATTGCCAACTTCATAGGATGTGCTGTCATGAATAATGAAACAGAATTCATAGTTTGAAGAGTATTGGTGTTAGGTCTTCTTTGAAGGTCTGATAAAATTCTGCACTGAAGTCATCTGGTCCTGTGCTTTTTTTGGTTGGAAGTCTATCTATGGCTACTTCTATTTCTTTAGGGGTTATGGGACTGTTTAGATGATCTATTTGGTCCTGATTTAATTTTGGTATTTGGTATCTCTCTAGGAAATTGTCCATTTCTTCCAGATTTTCCAGCTGTGTTGAATATAGCCTTTTGTTGTAAGATCTGATGAATTTTTTTTGAATTTCCTTAGTTTCTATTGTTATATCCCCCTTTTCATTTCTAATTTTGTTAATTTGGATACTTTCTCTGTGCCCTTTGGTCAGTCTGGCTAAGGGTCTATTTATCTTGTTGATTTTCTCAAAGAACCAGCTCCTAGATTCGTTCATTCTTGGTATGGTTCTCTTTGTTTCTACTTGATTGATTTCAGCCCTGAGTTTGATGATTTCCTGTCTTCTTCTCCTCCTGGGTGAATTAGCTTCTTTTTGTTCCAGGGCTTTCACCTGTGCCATTAAGCTGCCAATCTATGCTCTCTCCCATATCTTTTTGGAGGCATTCAGGGCTATTTGTTTTCCTCTTAGCACTGCTCTCATTGTGTCCCAAAGATTTGGGTATGTTGTGCCTTCATTTTCATTAAATTCTAAAATGTCTCAGATTACTTTCTTTATTTCTTCTTTGGCCAACGTATCATTGAGTAGAATATTGTTCAGCCTCCATGTGTATGTGGGCTTTCTGTTGTTTTTGTTGCTATTGAAGACCACTCTTATTCCATAGTGATCTGATAGGAGGCATGGGATTAGTTCGATCTTCTTGTATTTGTTGAGGTCTGTCTTGAGACCAATTATATGGTCGATTTTGAAGAAGGTACCATGAGGTGCTGAGAAAAACGTATATTCTTTTGCATTAGGGTGAAATGTTCTATAAATATCAGTCAAATCCAATTGGTCCAAAGCTTCAATTAGTTTCACTGTGTCCCTGTTTAGTTTCTGTTTTCCTGATCGGTCCAGTGAGGAGAGTGGAGTGTTGAAGTCACCCACAATTATTGTTTTAGGTGCAATGTGTGCTTTGAGCTTCAGTAAAGTTTCTTTTACGAATGAGGGTGCCCTTGCAATTTGCACATAGATGTTCAGAATTGAAAGTTCTTCTTGGTGGATTTTTCCTTTGACCAGCAAGAAGTGTCCTTCCATGTCTCTTTTGATGACTTTAGGTTGAAAGTCAAATTTATCTGATATGAGAATGGCTACTCTGGCTTTTTTCCTGAGACCATTGGCTTGTAAAATTGTCTTCCAGCCTTTTACTCTAAGGTAGTTTTTGTCTTTGACACTGAGGTGTGTTTCCTGTATGCAGCAAAATGTAGGATCCTGTTTCCTTATCCAGTCTGTTAGTCTTTGTCTTTTTATAGGGGAATTGAGTCCATTGATGTTGTTATTTTTATATTTGAGTGGTTATCTTCTTTTGGGTTTGATGAAAGAAAGTTACTATCTTGCTTTTTCCAGGGTGTAGTTTCCCTCTTTGTATTGGAGTTTTCCTCCTATTATTCTTTGTAGAGCTGGGTTTGTGGAAAGGTATTGTGTAAATTTGGTTTTATCATGGAATATCTTGCTTTCTCCATCTATGGTGATTGAAAGTTTTGCTGGGTATAGTAATCTTGGCTGACATTTGTGTTCTCTAAGAGTCTGTATGAGATATTCCCAGGATCTTCTAGCTTTCATGGTCTCTGGTGAGAAGTCTGGTGTGATTCTGATAGGCCTTCCTTTATATGTTACTTGCCCTTTTTCTCTTACTGCCTTTAATATTCTTTCTTTGTTTAGTACATTTGGGGTTTTGATTATTATGTGACAGGAGGCATTTCTGCTCAGGTCCAGTCTATTTGGAGTTCTGTAGGCTTCTTGTATATTCATGGGCATCTCTCTCTTTAAGTTAGCGAAGTTTTCTTCAATAATTTTGTTGAAGATAATTGCTGGCCCTTTCAGTTGTAAATCTTCCCTCTCATCTATACCTATAATTCTTAGGTTTGGTCTTCTCATTGTGTGCTGGATTTCCTGGATGTTCTAGGATACAAGCTTTTTGCATTTTGCATTTTCTTTGACTGTTGAGTCAATGGTTTCTATGGTCTCTTTGCATCTGAGATTCTTTCTTCCATCTCTTGTATTCTGTTGTTGATATTTGCATCTATGGCCCCTGATTTCTTCCCAAGGTTTTCTATCTCCAAAGTTGTCTCCCTTTGTGATTTCTTAGTTGTTTCTACTTCTGTTTTTAGATCCAGGATGGTTTTGCTCGGTTCCTTCATTTGTTTGTTTGTGTTTTCCTTTAATTCTTTAAGAGATTTTTGTGTTTCCTCTTTCATGACTTCTGCCATTTGACTCACTTTCTCCTGCATTTCTTTGCATTTCTTCTTTATTGGCTTCTATCTCTTGAGCATTATTCTCCTGCATTTCTTTAAGTGATTTTTCTGTTTCCATTATACAGGTTTCTAGCTTATTCATGTTCCCCTGTATTTCTTTAAGAGATTCATTTATGTCCTTTTTGTGTTCTTCTAGCAGCATCATGACCAGTGATTTTAAATCCAAATCTTGTTTGTTCTGGTGTGTTGGCTTATCCAGGACTTGCTGATGCTGGAGAGTTTAGTTCAGATGTTGCCATATTGCCTAGATTTCTGTTAGTAGCATTCCTGCATTTGCCCTTTGCCATCATCTTATCTCTGAAGATAGTTGGTCTTGTCTCTGGCTGATGTTTGAGACTCCTGTGAGGCTGTAGGGCTATTTCTGCAACACTGGATGGCTGGGTTTCCCCTGTTACAGATTGCTGATGTGCTGTCCTCCTCTTGGGTGCCCTTGGAGCCCTAGTGTGCCTTGCCCCAGATTGTGACTGTGAACCAGATGGTGCTCATTTGCTCCTTCAGGGTGTGGTGATGGTCTATGCTGCGGGGACTTTTTCCGAGTGCTGATCACTGTGCCGGGCAGCTGCTCCCCCAATCGGGTTGGTGCACACAAGGCTAGCCTCGCTGCTCAGGCCCTGAGTCTAGGCAAAAGCCTGGCAGGCTTTGGCCTGAGCAATGTTCACCTTGGGCTATGACTCTTAACTGGTTCAGTCTGGTAGCCAAGATGGCTGTGCGCATGGGCTCCCTGAAAGTGCTGGGAGAGTCTGCCCGGCTCACAACCTCCTAGCCAGATTGGCACACAGATGGCCCACCGGACAGCCCAGGGACTGGGTGCAATCCAATGCCTGTCAGACTTAGACCCCAGCTATGTTAGCCTCGGGCTATGACTATTAGCCTGCTTTGCCTGCTAGAACTCTCTGGTGTCCCATAGTCAAAATGGTGGTGTATGTGCGCTGGGACAGACTGCTGGGCGAAGAACCTCCTGGTCAGGTTGGCACAACGATGCCCCCCACCCCTGAATAGCCCAGGGCCTGAGTGCAGGCCAATGCCTGTTGGTCTTAGACCCCCCTCCCGCCATGTTGGCCTCTGGGCTAAGTGTGCGTACCTCGGGGCTGTAGGTTCTCCCTGGCATCTGAGAGCCAAGATGGTGGAGAGTCTCTCATAACTGACTCATGATCATGATTTCTTAGAAGTGTTATGTATAAATTTCACACAAACTGCCATAAATGATACAGCAGTATATCTAAACTTGTTTGTGCATACAAAAGTTATATATGTATTATAGAAATAAAATTAATTTAAAAAGCATTGTTTGCTTAAGTATTCCCCTTTGTTTTTTTCATTTCTTTTCCTCTGCAAAGTACAATGCTCTACTTTTTGGCATATGTAGAATTTTCCCTTACAGAACAGAACATTGTTCTCCAAGCATGGTTCCCAGATCAGTATTACCCTTGAAGGATTACCCAAAATTACTAGCAATTGAGTGGTGGATCTCTGAGTGTGCTCACTACATCATTCAGATTCAGGCTCAGGTTGAAAGATCCACAAGAACCAACAAGCATCAATCAATAAGATGAGTTTGCCTCGTTAGCATAAATTTTAATCTTAAAATTACATATTACGACAAGGAAATCCACCTGTTTTTACTCCCTGATTTCTGTATGTGTATGTTGTGAATATGTAGAAAAAAGGACATCTATTTTCTGTGAAACCATGGGGAATTGAGCATTTCTCTTGTAAAAGTAGCTCACCTACTATTAAAGGTTCAAGCTTTTTTTCCACTGGTTTTAATTAGTAGACTTTAATACTGAGGTATTTTTATCTTTATGTGTTATATGAAAAAGAAAGAGGTGAATGCTCTTTAAGTTATAGACAAGAACTCTACTTAGTATGAGAAAAAAATTATCAGTTGCATATAATTTAAATAGCCTTCATTTATAAATATCACCACTAAAGTCTGCCTGAAAATGTTACCTTACTTTTGTAGATAAGAGCAAAATGGCTCACATAAAACAATATAATTTTCTACAAAAGTGCAGTTTATTTTTTCAGAAGGATTTAGAAAGTTATGGCAGTTGTACTGTAGTTACTATGATAATGAATAGGAAATGATAGAAGGATAGATTGATATCAAGGAATTTCACTGAATGGAGTAGTAAATGCTTGGCAGAGAGGACAGAATCTTAAATCAATTTTAATAAGAACAAATAGTTTTTAATCTTAGCCATTCTGACTGGTGTAAGGTGAAATCTCAGGGTTGTTTTGATTTGCATTTCCCTGATGACTAGTGAAGTTGAGCATTTTTTAAGATGTTTCTCCGCCATCCGAAGTTCTTCAGGTGAGAATTCCTTGTTTAACTCTGTACCCCATTTTTTAATAAGGCTATTTGGTTTTCTGGGGTCTAACTTCTTGAGTTCTTTGTATATATTGGATATTAGCCCTATATCTGATGTAGGGTTGGTGAAGATCTTTTCCCAATTTGTTGGTTGCCGATTTGTCCTTTTGATGGTATCCTTTGCCTTACAGAAACTTTGTAATTTTATGAGGTCCCATTTGTCAATTCTTGATCTTAGGGCATAAGTTATTGGTATTCTGTTCAGGAACTTTCCCCCTGTGCCGATGTCCTCAAGGGTCTTCCCCAGTTTCTTTTCTATTAGCTTCAGAGTGTCTGGTTTTACATGGAGGTCCTTGATCCACTTAGAGTTGAGCTTAGTACGAGGAGACAAGGATGGATCAATTCGCATTCTTCTGCATGCTGACCTCCAGTTGAACCAGCACCATTTGTTGAAAAGGCTATCTTTTTTCCATTGGATGCTTTCAGCCCCTTTGTCCAGGATCAAGTGGCCATAGGTGTGTGGGTTCATTTCTGGATCTTCAATCCTGTTCCATTGATCCGCCTGCCTGTCACTGTACCAATACCATGCAGTTTTTAACACTATTGCTCAGTAGTATTGCTTGAGGTCAGGGATACTGATTCCCCCAGAATTTCTTTTGTTGTTGAGAATAGTTTTAGCTATCCTGGGTTTTTTGTTATTCCAGATGAATTTGAGAATTGCTCTTTCTAACTCTATGAAGAATTGAGTTGGGATTTTGATTGGTATTGCATTGAATCTGTATATTGCTTTTGGCAAAATGGCCGACAGCAGATGTTGGCGAGGATGTGGAGAAAGAGGAACACTCCTCCACTGCTGGTGGGGTTGCAAATTAGTACAACCACTCTGGAAATCAGTCTGGCAGTCCCTCAGAAATCTGGGCATGTCACTTCCGAAAGATCCTGCTATACCACTCCTGGGCATATACCCAGAGGATTCCCCCGCATGTAATAAGGATACATGTTCCACTATGTTCATAGCAGCCCTATTTATAATAGCCAGAAGCTGGAAAGAACCCAGGTATCCCTCAACAGAAGAATGGATGCAAAAAATGTGGTATATATACACAATGGAGTACTATTCAGCCATTAGAAACAATGAATTCATGAAATTCTTAGGCAAATGGATGAAGCTGGAGAATATCATACTAAGTGAGGTAACCCAGTCTCAAAATACCAATAATGGTCTGCACTCACTAATAAGTGCATATTAGCTTGGAAAACTGGAATATGCAAAACATAATCCACACTTCAAATGAGGTACAAGAAGAACGGAGGAGTGGCCCCTAGTTCTGGAAAGACCCAGTGTAGCAGTATAAGACAAAACCAGAATAGGGAAGTGGGAAGGGATGGGTGGGAGAACAGAGGGAGGGAAGGGGGCTTATGTGACTTTCGGGGAGTGGGGAACCAGAAAAGGGGAAATCATTTGAAATGTAAATAAAAATATATTGAATAAAATTTAAAAAAAAATTAAAAAAAAAAGAAAAAGAAAAGAAAAGTTAACAGAAAAAAAATAAGAACAAATAAATTACAATAGACATCATGTATCTAAGTTCCATGATATAAATACTATTCTTCAATATGCTTTTGACTTTCATAATTCACAGTACATAATATAGGCTCTTAAGAAATAAATAAGCAGTAGATAAATTGAGTATGAAAAATATCCAAGGACATTTCAAAGACATTATACATTGTGGAAGACTATTATGAACAATGTCTTAGAGGAATAGTGAAGAAATAACAAAAGTTGACTAGAGAAGTAAAGAAAGATAGTTCAAAACATGAAGAGCATTACAAGTTGGAAAGACTGAAAGAAGACTTGTTGGTGAATTAGGATGTTTGCAATCCTACTTAAAGATGTAAGGAAGCGGGCAGAGAAGGAAAGTGAGTGCTGTATTTAAGTGAAGAGGAAAGAGGATGAAAGACAAAGGTTTAGGGAGGATGTAGGAAGAAGCCTGGAACTTTAGGTATTAGATGTGGACAGTTAGATATTGGTTACACAATTGCCATCAGCAGAGCACTTCAGAATAAGCTAGATGCCTTTGTAAAGCTCTAGCCCTTCCATTTCTTCTTAGAATATATGGCTATGAGTTTACATGGGTAGTCTACATTTTCTTAAATGGCTGTCCCAAGATGACATATAGGCATATCAGTTTATCCACCCATCTCCAGGCCTTTGTTTCCCTGGAAGCTCTGGGGGATCTGGTTGGTTAATATTGTTTTTCTTCCTATGAGATTGTAAACACCTTCAGTTTCTTCAGTCCTTTCTCTTAACTTCTCCATTGGGGACCCCATGTTCAGTTCAATGGTTGGCTGTGAGCATCCCCTCTGTATTTGTAAGGCTCTGGCAGGTCCTCTCAGGAGACAGTTATATCAGGCTTCTTTCAGAAAGTCTTTCCAGCATCCACAAGAGTGCCCGGGTTTGGTGACTGTATACAGATTGAATCCCCAGGTGGGGCCAGTGTCTGGATGGCCTTTCCTTCAGTCTCTGCTCTATACTTTATCTCCATATTTGATCCTGTAAATATTTTGTTTCTCTTCTCGGAAAAATGAGGCACCCACACTTTTGTCTTCCTTCTTCTTTAGCTACATGTGGTCTGTGAATCGTATTGTGGGTATTCAGAGCTTTACACTAATATCCATTTGTCAGTGAGTGCATACCATGTGTATTCTTTTGTGATTGGGATACCTCACTCACGATGATATTTTCTAGTTCCATCCATTTGGGCTAAGCCATCAGCCGAGTACACATGGCTCCAGTTGAATATGCAGCAGAGAACTGCCTTGTCAGGCATCAATGGGAGGAAAGGTTCTTGATCCTATGAAGGCTCAATGCCCCAGTGTAAAGAAATCGAGGGCAGGGAGGTAGGAATGGGATAGGTGGAGGAGCACCCTATAGAAGCAGGGGAAGGGAGAATAGAATATGGGGTTTCTGGGAGGGAGAAGCTGGGAAAGGGGATAACATTTATAATGTAAATAAAGAAAATATCCAATAATGAAAATAAAATAAAAGATTTTAGAAGATGTAGATCATTATCAACTTATACTAAGCAGGTGATATTATTCAGCCAAATTTGAGAATATCACTTCATACAGCTTAGCTTATATATTAGAAGAAATTCCTGGAGAAACATTAACGCCAAAAGATGATAAGCTACTTAAACATATCCAGCCTTACCAAGGAATGGGGTTCAGGATGTGTCACAGAGAATGAACAAAAATACAGGGGCCTCTGATCTCTATTTGTGATTAAATCAACAGTCCTTACCCCTTATTTCAAAGTGATAGGACTAAAATCATGTGAATTGAAGAAGCCCTAAAACATGTTACTTACTTTATTAGTCCTTCACCATATCACTGTGATCTTTGGAGTTTTGTCCTTTGCCTATTTTTTTAACCTGCCTCTCACCAGTGAGACTGAAAGAACAGTTAGCACACTTTTGAAAAACTTACTTGAAAATAAAGGGTTATGGGAAAAATACATTTGTTATCAGATTTATCATGTTTAAGACTCAGAACCTTCTTTCCATCTCCTCACTTACCTTTGGCATTATGCAGGAAACAGAAAGAACATGGGGATTGAGCAAGCAGCTTACTTTTTAAGTCAGGCCCAGTGCCATCACTTGTAGGTAGGGACTTCAGAAGCAGGAATGATAAGAACATCCCACTGAGCTGAACCAAGATAAAGAGCTGTTAAAATATTAAATCAGTCCTTCAGCCTCTGTCCCCTAAGTATGAATACTCATAGTTGTACTGATTAGAAAACAAGATAAATGCTTCTTTGTGACTATACACTTTCTTGGCTTATTATTTTCATATCTTGTGGTATTATTTCCAAATATATTATACATAACAACCATCGATATCACTGCACTCAGGGATAGAACAAACATTTATATAGCTACACTTGACAAAGAAAGGGGACTTAGAAACTTCATATCATTCTGTATAATTCATTAATTACCAAATAATATTCATATGCCCAGGCTTGTTTCCTACCTAGTGTACTAGATCCATTTGTAATGATGATCATAAATTCTAATCTAAATGTCACAATGTGACTGCAGTTTGGAGTCAGGCAGCCAGATTTTCAGAAATTTGGTTTGTTTTATAATTGTGAAGTGTGTATAAATCAGGGAGGAAAAGGGTTGGTTGCTATTAATGTACATTTCAAGCCCATCAATCTTGTATGGGTTGCTAATCAGCCAGTGTGGCTCATTAACCACCTTAGAGTATCAGAATATGGTTCCAAGTCACCCTGACAACTGGAGATATTGCCAAGAGAATGTGTATGAATCCAGTTATATTAAATGGAAACAAATAGCCTTAAGTCTTCATTACAAAGGGAATCAAGAATGGACTTTATGAGGCCCAAGGCAAGTTCATGTAAAATCATTTCACCTTTCTCCCCTACGTTCATAAAACTTTAGAAATTCATTCTAACCCTCTAGACACTTGTACATGCTTCATATGTGGGTAATCAAAATACAATGTAGTCAAGAGTAGACTTTTTACCCTTTAAATTCCATTATCTATTATACATTATTTCATGCTTTAGAAATTGACAAAATACCCTCATTCCAAATAATAACAGGTGATAGATAGGTTAAAAACCTATCCTTAACAGTATTAGTAAAAGTGGGGTGAAGTCAGTCACTAGCCCTATGGAAACTTTCTAGATGAAGAGAGTGAAGAAATAAGACAGATAGGAAAACCAAGAAAGACTTTTTATAATGAAATACTGGTAGATACAAACCAGACTTGATTCCAACAAGATTGAGTGAGTTTCTAGGAGTCAAAGGATGTACCCCTATGCTTGATACAGGACTATGGAACTAAAGATTAGTTTTCTTCCTTATGGGCAAGCATTTCAGAAAGCATCAGATGGAAGAACAAGGAAATTCTTCACACATGAGAACTCTCTTCACTTTAGGAAATGTTGCAGACTAAGAATTGATTTATGGGAATCTAGTCTGGCTCAGCTCTATTTTAGAACCAATATTAACACAAAATAGTGCTATGAGCTCTTGCATTGTTGACCATGGAAAGTTCAATACACATATATTTGTCTTGCAAATAGAGTGGCCTTAAGATAATTTACTGCTTGGTAACTGTCAATTCTTGAGGGTCAGGGAACTTACTTCCTGCTCTAATCTCTAAGGGTCTTGACACTGTAGAATGGTCATTTTCACACCTGAACCTGATTGAAAATTATATGAAAATCCTGGGGAAATTCTTATCACAAGAATACACCTTTAGAGTTTTTAATAAGGTAGCCTTGTGGTCAAGCCTAAGAATTTACATTGAGTACATATACAATTTATGATTAATGATCATCCTCAAAAAAAATCACATTTTGAGAACTAATCCTCTAGGGATGCATCAACTAACACATTTTCCTAGTGTTTTGTTTTTGTTTTTGTTTTTGTTTTTTGGAACCACTCTAATTGGTAGAACTAGTTTTAGCAAGTGATATCTTACTCCTTCCACAGACTGGTACTGTTATTTTTGGAGAAGGAAAGTCAACTTGGAAGAGTTAGTCATGCATTTTATACAATTAACAAAACAGAAGCATTTATGTTTAGAAAAAGTATAGATCTTCAGTCTCAATCTGTGTTAATAAAGTTAAATAGTAAGCTTTGCTATGTATATAGTACTCTGTATCTACGTTTCCCCAATTAATAATTCAACATATGGCTTTTTCATAGGTGTAATGTTAGTAGAAAGCCTTGCAAGCGGCAAAGCCATAGGTTTGAGTGCCAGAAAGTTAGTATACCATGCTCTAACACACTATTGATATTTTTAAAACAGCTATTTTATAAATATATATCTTTAGATGATTTCAAAACAAGGAAACAAAATGAATGCCTATAGCCAAGGACTCAGGGTCTTGTTAAAATGTGTATCTCTGAGATGTACTAAGAAGTACTTACTGCTACTACATTTGTACATGTTTTTAGTGATCATTTTATTAATTTACATTTCAAATGATATCCACCTTCCTGGTTTCCTCTCCACAAAACCTCCATCCTACCTCCCCTCCACTTTGCCTCTATGAAGGTGCTCCTCCACCCACTTATCCACTCCTATCTCACCACTCAAGCCACACTAGGACCAAGGGCCTCCCATCCAATTGATGCCAAATAAAGCAATCCTCTGCTTCATATGTAGCTGGAACCATGGATCCCTCTATGTATACTCTTTCATTGGCAGTTTAGTCCGTGGGAGCTCAGGGGAGGGGTGATCAAGTTAGTTGATATTATTGTTCTTCCTATGGGGTTGTAATCACCTTCAGCTCCTTCAGCCCATTCCCTAACTCTTCCTTTGGGGTTTCCAGGCTCAGTCCAATGGTTGGATGTGAACATCTTCATCTGACTTAGTGATGGCAGAGCCTCTCAAAGGACAGACATACCTAGCTCCCATATGCAGCCACATCTTGGCATCAACAATTGTATTGGAGTTTGGTGTCTGCACATGGGATGGATCCTTAGGTGGTACAGTCTCTGAATGTCCTTTCCTTCAGTCCCTGCTCCAATTGTTGTCCCTGCCTTTCTTTGGATAGGAACAATTACGGGTTAAAAATTTTGAGATGGGTGGGTGACCTCACCCCACAACTGGTGGCCATGCCTATCTACTGTAGGTGGCCTCTACAGATCTTATTTCCCCTTTGTTGGGTATTTTGGCTAATGACATCCCTTTTGGATCCTGGGAGCTTCTCATATCCCTTATGTCTGGTACTTTCTTTTGGCTAGTGGCTAGTAGGTGTTAATCGCTACATTTTAAATTGGTTTTCCATAAATTCTGAGATTCTGTCTATCTAAAATTACCTGATAAGAAATGAGAAATAAATAATAAATAATTCCTGTATCACATCCATATGGAAGATGTTCATTCAAATACATCTGAAAACAAGCTAATTGATAAAATATCCTTTCTTTCCAGCACATTTCTTAAGCACCCAAAAGACAGCCATTTACTCCACTGTGATACTATGATATATGCTATGCATAAATGATGTTCTGTTAAACTTATCTAGCAGTCACTGTTCTCTCAAAATGTCTTCAGGAATTCTGTGCTCATTTTACCTACACACTGCTTTCAATTGAAAGAGGTTAAACAATTAAGGATATAGAAACATGAGAATAGCAATATAAGATTTATGAAGGGGCTCACTTATTTAGATGGTGCTTTGACAGTTAAATATATTTGTGGAAACCTAGGATCTGGAAATCTTGTCCTTTTGAAATGAGGGTCTACAAATTGTACATTGGTGAATATTGGTTTAAGAGATAACATCCATTTGTAAACAAATGCATACCATTTTTATCTTTCTGGATCTGTATTATCTCAGGATGATTTTGTGTGTGTGTTGCACTAGTTTGCCTGCAAATTTTGTGATGATACTTTTCACAGTAGAGTAATATTCCATTGTGAAAATGAGCCACATTTTCTTTTTGTTTATTTTATTCAATATATTCTTTAATTACATTTCAAATGATTTCTTTATTCTGTTGAGGAATATCTAGATTATTTCTAGACTCTGGATAAGATAAATAAAGCCACAATGAATGTGATGGTGCAAGTGTCCTTGTGGTAAAATGGAAAAGCCTTTGTGTACATATCCAAGAGTTCTATAGCTGGATTGGATTCTCATCTTTCTGAGGAACCACAACAATGATTTCCAATGTGGTTGTACAAGTTTGCAATTCCATCAGCAATGGAGGCATGTTCCTCTTGCTCCACATCTTCCCCAGCATGAGCTGTTACTTGTGTTATAAATCTTAGCAATTCTGGCAGGTGTAAGATAGAATCAAATAATACTTTTGGTTTGCATTTTTCTGATGATTAAAGATGTTGAATATTTTGTTAATTGTTTCTCAGACATTTGAGAGTCCTCTATTGATAATTATCTGTTTAGATATGTATCACATTTTTATTTGGATTAGTTTTTGATATATATTTTTAACTATTTTGGATATTAGTATTCAATCTTGTAAAAATGTGGCAAAAACCTTTTCCCATTTTGTATGCTGTCTCTGTATCTGAATGAAAATGTTCTCTGCCTTTTTATAGAAGCTTTTCCGTTTCATGAAGACTCCTTTATTAATTGATATTAGTGCTTGCATTATCAGTGTTCTGTTTAAGAAGCTGTCTCCTGCACCAGTGCATTCAAGGCTGTGTCCCACTTTCTCATCTATTTGATTCAGTGTATCTGTATTGATTTCGAGGTTTTGTTTTGTTTTTTCCCCCACTGGGATTTCATTCTCATGCAGGGTGAAAAGTATAGCTTTATTGGGATTCTTCTACATGCAGACATCCAGCTTAATGAGGACCATTTGTTGAGGATGCTATTTATTCCTAGGGTGTGTTTCTGAAATCTTTATCAAAACTCAGATGTCCACAGGTGTATGAATTTGTGTTAGGACTTCAATTTCATTGCACTGTTCAACATGTCTGATTTTATGCAAATACTATGTGGTTCTTATCTGTATTTATATAATAAAATTTGAAAATGGAAATTCTGAGACCTCTAGCAGTTCTTCTGTTGTTTAGAGTTATTTTAATTATTCTGGTTTTATAGTTTTTCCTTATGAAATTGAGAATTGCCATTTCAAGGTCGGTGAATTTCTGTGTTGACATTTTGGTGGGGATTACGTTGAGTCTATAGATTGATTTTGGTAAGATGGTCATTTTTACTATGTTAATCCTATCAATCCATGAGCATGGGTGATGTTTTTGTCTTCTACTATCATCCCCAATTTCTTTAAAATAGACGTCTACTCCAGATTATCCAGTTTCCAATGGTCATAAGTCATTACATTATCAGTTGTATGCTAATGATATCAGGATATTTAATAACTTAAATATCTTCTAAGGCTAAATATAATTGACAATTGTATATTCCAATTTTACTATTAAGATGCGGCTATAAATTAAATGTTTTTCAGCTAAATAAAATATGGGATTTGGATTTATTTCATCTAAAATTAAACAATGTTAAAATTTTAATAATAAGAAAAAAGTATTATTATTTATGCTTAGGCAATTAAAAATTGGAGGAAACTTTTACTTACCATATACATACTTATCCAAAATCTAAAAGAATTAAGAAAAAGAATTATATAATTGTTAATATTTTATAGATATGGCAGAAGAAAATATAATGAAATATATATCCTGTAATAAAATTATTTGGAAATGAGTGAATATTGTAACAGCATGAGGTCAAAGTTTGATAATGAATTTCAGTTTTAATCATGCTCCAGAAATTAAAATTAGACTGAAAAAACTGCAGGGAATTTTGTGAAATTGGAGTAAAAATTATACAGAATAAAAGCACACAGTGGAGTTGATCTACCATAGCAGTTTCTTATTTTTTAAAGATCTTACTCATATATATATGTATATACATATACATATATATATGAGATATTGATACATATATGTATATATGATATTGATACATATATGTATATGTATGCTTGTATGTATGTATATATACATATATACATACATATTATATATACATATATACATATAACACACATACACATATATACACACACACACACATATATATATATATATGTGTGTGTGTGTGTGTGTGTGTGTGTGTGTGTGTGTGTGTGTGTGAAATGATGATGAGTACATTATAGCTATTTTCAGACACACCAGAAGAAGGCATCAGATCCCATTACAGATGGTTGTGAGCCACCATGTGGTTGCTGGGAATTGAACTCAGGACCTCTGAAAGAGCAGTCAGTGCTCTACACAGGTGAACCATGTCTCCATCCCACAGTTTCTTATTTTTCAATCAATTAATTTATTTATTGATCCCTCCCAGTCCTCCTTTACAGAATTCCTCCCTCTTCTTCTCTTAGAGAGTAGCCACACCATCTGGTACACCCTCCTGCCCCAAGTGGTTCATTAGCTCTGGAGGATTAGGTGTATCTTCTCCCACTAAGGCCAGAAAAGGCAGCCTCTGCTACATATGTGCCAGAGGCCTCAGACCAGCTGTGTTTTCCCTTTGGTTGATAGTTCAGTCTCTGGGAGCTGCCAGGGCTCCAGGTTAGTTGACACTGTTGTTCTACCTGTGGGGTTGTCATTCCCTTCAGTTCCTTCAATTCTTCCCCTAATTCTTCCATAGGATTCCAAACCTCATTCCAATATTTGGCTGTGAGCATCTGCATCTGTCTCAGTCACCTCCTGGTAGAGCCTCTCAGAGGGCTGCCATAGCAGTGTCTTTTAAGATGACTGACTTCCTCTTGTTTATAAGAAAATAATAAGTTAGGTTTTGAAATGCCAGACTGTAAATCCTGGAAATTGTTTGTGGAAAAGTATGGCCCATGAAATTATATCATTTCCTTTGAGGTCCTGGAAAGTCATTTTTGTTTTCTGTACTTTATTGCTTAAGAGATGCATGGCGCTGATAACATCTCTGAAAACAGATATGCTCAACTTTGATATGATGCAATTATGAATCATTATTTCCTGTTCACATACAAATTGGATCACAATGTTACACCTACTCATATCAACTTAATTGTTAAATTACTTTCATGGCAAAAATTGCCCTGATAAAAAGTTAAATAATTGAAACCTAGCCGTGATTTTGTTTTAATCAACTGTAGATAGTTTACTTTAGCTTGGCTCCCATTTGTCTTTCAAATCTTTTATCAGAAAACTTACATAACACTATTTCAGCTATAATAGTCTGAAATGTCTGGGGAACTCACAGCTAAAACAGTTGCTGTATTTGCGCATATGATCACCAGGTATCTACTTTCCTTGAAAGGATATACTAAAAACCTTGACAGAAAGCAGTAGTTTCTTTAGAATGATATTGATTTGGGGTCTTATTAAGAGCACCACATCACACCAAAATCTACAAAATACTATGCACTAGCAAATATTGAGAGAATAAAATAGGTTCCATATACTATTTCTAAATTCCAATGTCATGTCTGCTTTTTCAAAGCTTTTCCAAAACCTAAAGTACAAGGATAACAATATCTCTTCCTAATTTTGTGATACTGACATACATTCACTTTTATAAAATATATACTCCTTACTATGAAATACCCAATCCATTAAAAATATATTGTGTGTTCCCAAATGAGCATGGCATACTTGCTTCCTATGAATTTTGTAAGCACACAGCAGAGTATCATTGCTGCTCCTTGACGGCAGTAGAATTTCTATTCCATTGTCTGTCTGCTTTCTTATATATTCCCCATGTAATGACCATTTCCTTCTCTAAATCACTATCTACAGAACAAAACCAGTAGTATCCTAAGTGAATGTGATGGGAATACATCATAAGGCCTTATTTCAGATCTGCTAAATCAGAAATAGTTGGGCTGAAGTCTAGCAGTACTCATTTTAATAAGTCTTCTAAGTGATTGGATGCACACTAATGTCTGAGAACCACTGGTCTAGAGCATTATTTTATGACCTTCTTCTAGCAATTATTAGATTGAATCACAGGGACAGAATCTCCTTGAATCTCAAGAACATTTATTTGCCATCTCTGTCTTCAGGGCATAGTACTCTATTTAGCCCATAAATAAACCACAATAAATGCTTTCTGTGCCAATAAATATGTTAATCAAATATATTGTTTCTGCCCTTGAGGTGTCTGAATTTTGTTTGCAGAAGAAAATATTGCACTTTAGAGTAAAGATAGAATAACTTATTGCCATATATAATGAAATAATATGTGTTGTGTAATATATGCTATGTTCTACTATATAGGCAAAAACTGATATGAGGTTTCTAACTAAAGTTTACTGGTGAGTCACCTAAAGAAAGGCTTGTTAAAATATCGGGGGAGGGAAGAAATGCAAAAGGATTATAGTTTTTTAATAAAAAAAAAAGGACTCTTATAAACAGATACAAACTGATGAATGTGAATAGATTATGTGAAGAACAAATAGGGCTTGACATAGAATGTTAGTCTATACATCAAGACTTGATAAAACTACAAAGATATATTGTATGTAGAAAATTATATTGAGCATAGGTATATATGAAGGAGAATATAGTTTTAAATAGAGCTTGACTAGACAAGAATTTTATGTAACACATATCTCTAGAAAATGTATTCTACTATTAGCCTGTCACAAAAAACATACAGTTTTGATGTATTAGCTTCTTTAGAAATCCAAAGTTAAGTTGTGACTTATTGCTTTAACAAACTGGTCATAATTCATTATTCTATCACTTACAACTCGTTGTTTTATAGTCATATTTATTAAAATAATATTTTTGTAATAATACTTTTAGAAATAGCAGTTACTATGCCTTATTTAACTCTTAGGTATTATAATTATCACAAATTATTCAAAGAAATAGGCCCATTTTTCTTTGGAATATGTGAATGAGAAAAGATTGGAACATATGCTTCTACCTAGATTACAATAAAATGTGAGTTGAGTTCTTGTCTTTTAAAACTTTATTTCAGCTACTTGGTGCATATATTCATGTCCTATCAGATCATTCTGAACTGATACATGTTCATGTGGAAATATGACTTTATTGAGTTATTTACACATTTATGTTTTGGGTGTATAGTAGCTATATAATATACAAGGTGTTGTTTCTTAAATGAACATGACTACAAGAGTTCAGTTTAGGCATTTAAGTGAACACTGTCTTTAAAAATTCCATTTATGTACATCTGAATTTGAATACTTCCACTGGACAACTCAGAGATGCACAATTCTATCTTTAGCTTCTAACATAATACCATCTGCCTCTTCTTTCTCAGATACAAGGAATAGCAATTTTATAAAGTCAGGTCACATTCTAGAATTAAGAGTGGTAAACACTCTACCAACAGATAAATCCAGGAACTTAAAATGTGTTTTTTTATGAGAATTAGAATGTCTTTCTTGTGCTTATGTTGGCACTTGGCATGCAGCATTATGCTTTCTCTCATGACTAAGCTAATCATGTGGAAATGAAGTCATTGATCACTCCTTCAGTGTATAAATGCTATCAACTGGGAAAAGTAGCAGAAAATGCACTCTCCAGTTACTGTTTGAAAGAAGAGAACAGTATGGGAAGTTGTGTTTATCACAAATCAATGGAACTACTTTATGCTTTCTGGGCCAAATAGTTTTTGTAACTTCAAAGTCAAAAATTTTCAGTTTGCATAGTGAAATAATGAAATCTACTTGAGTTGAATTTGAGTAGGTGCTGAATATCTCATGTAGTAATTAGTTAGGAATAAGCCCAAGGAATTAGTGGAGGAAGGATGGAGGAAGAGAGTATTGGGAGAGAGAACTGGAACCAGTGAGGGACATCTCTAGGACTAGACAGAAACCTAGGACAATGGAAACTTTCAGGAATCTAGAAGGATGACCCTATGTAAAACTGCTAGCAAATAGGGGAATATGGAGCCTGAAATGGCTATCTCTGGTAACCAGAAAGACTATAAATGAAGGTATTGGTTAAAAAATCCCAGCCATAAAATATTGAACCCACAATTAACCAATCTAGATTGGAGCCTATTATAACTATCATCTAAGGGGGTTCACCAAGTAACTAATAGGATCAGATGCAGAGAGCCACAGTCAAACATTAGGTAGGTCTTGGGGAATCCTCTGAAGGAAGGAAGGAAGGAAGGATGGAGGAGCCAGAGGGGTTAAGCACACCATAAGAAAACATACTCAGTCAACTAACCTGGTCTCTCAGGGGCCCACAAAAAGTTACCCTCCATACAGAAAGTATTCATGAGATGGACCTAGGCCCTCTGCACATGTATAATAGTTGTGCAACTCATTCTTCAGGTGACCAGGGACTGTCTTTGCCCCTGTTGCCTGTTTTTGGATCCCTTTCCTCTAACTGGGATGCCCTTTCTAGCCACAAAAGGAGAAGATGCCTTTTGTCTACTGATACTTGATATGCCAAGATAGATTGATATCCATGGGAGTCCCACACACACACATACACTTATGCTAAGGTGAAAGGGAGGACTGCAGAATACAGGTGAGGTACAGGGGGAGAGAGAGCCTGGGAGGAGAGAAAGGAGGGATAGTTGCAATCAGAGTGTAAAGTAAATAAATGAGCACTAAGGACAGTACTCAGCTACCATGCACAGAGTGCGGGTTAGATTCCCAATACAAAAGAAAGCTGAAAGTGGCAGTTCATCCCTATAAGCCCAGAACTCAGGAGGTGGAACTGAAGAGTCAAGACTATGGTAATCCTAAACTATAGAAGTGTTCCAGTCAAGCAACAATGACATATGATACTTTGTCTGAAAAAAGAAAACAAAACAAAAAAAGCAAGCAATGAAACAAACATGAAAAAAAACATATTTGAATGTAGTGAAAGAAATGCCTAATAGGCACTACTCTGCCAGTAGTGGGAAAATAAATAAAATCTTGATGGTGAGAATTATTTTCTAAAATAGCTAAGGCTTTATTTCAGAATAAAAAGGATGTGAAACATACATTATAACATTATACATTATAATATAGTACATATTGAAAAATCATTATTGGAGAGCTGCTGAGTTTTTAGGAATATAATCTTCAATGAGCTATTGGATATATACGGGTAGTGGTAAAGAGTCAATTCTTCAAGAATGAATTGCATGTGAGGCTATTAATGATTCCATAGATGGCTCTATACTCATGAACACACTGGAAGCACTACGTGGATTTAATTGTTTTAAAAACAAGCATGTAATCGCGGGGGAATAGTAGTGGAGTATATAGAAGAATTAGAAAGGAAGGAGTAGGGACAGACTTGATCAAAGCATATTATATGCATGCATGAAAAATTTCAACAATAAAAAATTGAAAAGGAAAATCTTAATGTGCATGATTGATTTTCTTTACCTGGTATATATGACAGGTTCAATATGTTTGATGATATTTGGATATGTTTGTTAATAAATTACCCAACTTATCTCTGTAAAACTGGATCTCAGTAAGAGGGAGAAGGAACTGGGAGGAGCAAGTGGAAGGAAAATAGTCATCAGAATATAATTGCGTGAAAAAAATCTATTTTTCAATAAAAAATAATGAAAAATACTCACAAATCTCATCTAACATTTATATGTTTATATTGTAGCAATAGAAGCAGAATAATTCTGTTTAAGTGCAGTACTCTCCAAATACGATATCATATTATAATAACTATTAGGTTCATGTTCCATGGATTTTATAATTTCTCATCTGAAAATTCAACACAAAACCTTATAGTTGTCTCTTGCTTAATTTATATCACATACTAGAGAAACATTTCCAAAATATCAAGTTCATTGTCCATCCTCAGCATGTTTACAATAAGTGACAAAAAAAAACATCAGTCTAAAAGTGCTCAGTAGTGGAAAAGGGAGAGATTCACAGAAAGAAATATATTACTTTAAGAATGGTCAACAAATCTAGTTTTCTTTTAAAAAATGAACATTTGAAATGATTCTTCTACATCTGATATAATTTGATTTGATAATTTCTGCAATTGTATTTTCTTTAATAAATTTTGCATGACATTAGTGATTATTACATCAAATATTACCTTGTTCTAATCTCTTTTTCAGTCTAGGAAATAAAAGAATCAAATGAATTTCTCATTTTCTCCCATTATTGATCCATACCTCTTTGGATATTATTGTGATTCATTTTGCCATGGCATAGTAAGTTAGCATTTGGAGAAGAGACCATGTATCTATGTCCACTGACTATACAGAATTTTCAATAAAAATGAAACACATCACATTGTTCTACTGTGTGCATGGAATCTCAAGATGCTGCAACCTGTACTGTAGCTGTTGCTTCTGCTCAGGCAAATAGAATGGACATAAGTAACATTCAAATACCAAGTAAGCAAGGGAGCTCCTGCAGATGCAGATAACATGAAACATTAATTAACAAATAAGTATTACCATTGAGAACATAAAATGGCATTGCTTCATGAGCTGAATCTTTGAGAACAGATAAGCATAGTAAAAAAATTATGAAGCTCACTATTGATATTAATTTGTATAACTTTTCAAGTTAAAGTACTTTAGAAGTATGTTCTTGCTATATAAATACAGATTGGAAGCATTTATATTTTATGAAAACAATGATAATGATTCTTGGTGGCATGATATATGTTCTTTACAGCATTCAATCAACTTTACAACTGTTTTAAAATGCCACCTGCATTCTTAACTGACATAAAACTTTTGTCTGGTACAAAAAGCCCTTAAAATAGCTATAAGGATTATAGAAAAAAATTCTGCTGTGGTTATTTTCAAGACAGGGTTTCTCTGTGTAGCCCTGGCTGTCCTGGAACTCACTCTGTAGACCACGCTGGCCTCAAACTCAGAAATCTGCTTGCCTCTGCCTCCCAGAGTGCTGGGATTACAGGCGTGTGCTACCACTGCCCTAAGGGTAGATGCCCCAGTATAGGAGAATGACAGGACAGGGAAGCAGGAGTAGGTGGATTGGTGTGTGCAGTGGCGGGGGGCGGGTATGGGATTTTCAGTGGGGGGGGGGGGAAGAAACTAGGAAAGGGGACAACATTTGAAATGTAATAAAAGAATATATCTAAGAAAAAAGCAGAACTGTAACTTTCTATGTACTATTCTTTTTCTAATTAATAATGAAAATTGACCAAAAGCTATTAAAATTATATGTAACTATATTATGGGATAAAATTGTCCATATATTTTTAAAAATAGCTATAAGGAGACCAAAGAGAATATGGATAGAGTTGCCAACTAACATTTTCAGAGATAACTTCCTATAAGTATTTACATATATTAAGCATCTGTTATTACGTGATTATAAAATTTATAGTAGATTAAAAACCATGCTTTTCAGTCATCATACTGTATTCTTTACTCTCCTTGTCATTTTGTTTATAGAATTAACTCCATTTTGTCTAATAACTGATTCTATTAGGTATATCAAATATCATTCAGAAAAACCTACTTTATCCTGTTAATCTAATAATTTTTTCTGATTTCATACTGATTAGAAGTAATGTGGCTTCAATTAATATTAATTAATATATTTTATTCTCTTTCTGAGAATTTGGACAAGTTTCACTGTAAAGAGGAATTCCTTAAGAACAAATATTTTTATCCTTTTATTTTCTTTCTACATTTTGTTTTACTTGTTTTGTGTCTATTTGTTTGTTTATGTCTCTCTGTGTATGTGTATGTACAAACGTGATAGTACACATGTCTGAGGACAACTTGGAGGAATCTGTTATTTCTTTCTTCCACATGGGTCCTGAGAATTGAATTCACACCACTAACATTGGTGGCCAGTACCCTTATTCACCATCTCACCAGCTTTCCTTCCACATTTTCAAACATGATGATCAAGTTCTGTTATATGCATAACCATATATATTCATCCAAACTTACCTTGGATATACATGTTGTTGGAAATTTTTGCAACTATAAAACTTCACATAAAATTTGACAATGGTATCTTGCTTGTGCCATATGTATAACTTTACTTGGTTCTGTTCTCCATTTTTTATTCTTTCATGAAGGAATCTATTTCAGAAGTTGAAGAAATGGATAAAAGATACCTAATCTTTGTCTAAGAAAATCTTTTAATAACTGAATACCATTTATCATGGGTACTAATTGTAAGTTGTCAGTCATCAAACCTTATCCTTATGTTTTTCTAAAATTAAGAGGCCATCCACATCACTCACTCTTGTAACATTACTGCTCAATTATGTTTCCAGTGCTGTGATTTGTCAACAGTCACTGTCATGTTTAGTTTCCTATGTCAGCTTGACTGATACAGCAATGAAGAGTAGACGCATATATCATTGAACATATTAGTAGATCAGGGAGATATTATGTGATGGTGAATTTCATGTTGGAATAGGTACACCTGACAAGACACATTACTTTCTATTGAGAGGACCTCACCCAGTCTCACAAAAATGTTACTGGCACAAAAAGGATGTCCTTCCTTGAACAGAGCATTTCGTATGCTTGATTGGTTTCAGACAGGGACATGGACTTTTCTTGCAAGTAGACCCAAATGGAAATTAGCACTTGTGGCCTCTCAAACGCATTGCTTCTCATACTGGAACTATACTGACAATTCTTATGAGTCTCTACCTTACTCGTTCACACTGCATTTTTTCCACTTACTAGTCAACAACACTTCATATGTGAATCCAATATATTTTTCCATACTTTAATTGTGTTTCTTCAGAGAACCATGACAAATTTATCCCCATCCATTTTTCTATTGCAAAAAAAAGAGCTTCACAATTAAGAGTCACCCACCTGTTGGTCATGTGCACTAGTTAATAGACACAGGAATCAATTAAAATAAGTTTGGTCATGGAACTATATAGAGTTTTCTATTGAGGAGCATAGAGCTTCTATGTTTGGGATCAATCCATAAGGTATTTAAATGTCACAGAAAATGGTTAATCCGATCCCTGATTAGACCCATACTTTGATTCTTGAATTAAAAAAATGCACCACTAAAGTATTACTTCCCTTTGATATGCCTGCCATCTTAGGAGTCTCCAAAGAATACTGGAAAGGTGATTTTTCCATTTGCCTAAAATGGTTTGTCTGTTAGGTTTAAATGTAGATGTGAGATTTGGTATGAAAATATGAAATTACTTCGCAAAGGTAGCAAAGAAACAGTTTCTTATGCTTCCATTTACCTGCATGTTGATGACATTTCTCAAATAGAGATCTTGAACTAAAGAGACTGGATGAAAAGAGAATATCAGATATAAATATGGTGAAAGTTATAGATGTGTAGAGAAATGGATGAAATGAAGTAAAATATAACTGAAACTTACTTTTAATGCCTTGTTCTCTCAATGATATAGGAAATATTTGCTTACATATAATTATTATAAACTATAAACACTATAGAGGATCATATATTTTAACATCTTCTCATACATATGAAGAAACTGAGGCATGGAGATACTTTATTGATCTAATAGTCAGCACAAGTATGTTTTAAATCATTAAATCCAGATGATGATATAATTGTATGCTAGAGTTGCATGTTTCCAACATTTTTAAAGTCCACATTTAATCACATCTGAAGGCTTTCAATTAGTAATGTTACTTCAGGAAGAAATGCCATATTGCCATAGAACTGACTTTTTTAAAATCATGAATTGATTTTGATAACTTAAAAATTTGTAATATTTATCATTTTGAAATTTAATCATATTAGAATCTAGATGCTTCATGAAAATATATTCAATGAGTTCCTCCTTTGACTCTGAACTGATCTTATAATTAATGCTATACATTATCCTTTCATTATATGCTAAATTATAAAATATGACTTAAGGACAGTATAATGACACAAAGTTCTGAAATGCAATTTATAACAATGAAAATGTGCAGAGCTGTGAATGACAGCTAAATTTGAATAGATTGTAGGAATGTTGTGGAACATGAATAATGAAGCATTTCAACTCAAGTTTTTGGCTAAGTCATTAATATGATTGTTTTAGAACAAATTATGCATCGATCATGAAGGGAATAAGTGTGTAGAAAGGCAAACATTTGTATTGCATGAAATAATTAAATTGAAAACTAGTTTTACACATTAATTCAGAAAATTTCTAATTAAATCACTTAAAGTGTCACAAATAGGCTTATTAATTTTAAGCTATAATTGTTACAGATGAATTTAAGCTGCTAATGTAAGTTTTCTTAGGGCAATTTAGTTTAAATTTTTATTATATGCTAAATTTTCATTATCCAATAATAGTTATTATGTAGTACTTACTGTGTACAAAAATAATTCAGTGAGATATTTTCAAACAAGCTTCCACTTTTACAATTCTCATTTGAGGTGTTTCTCTATACATTTGAATGCACTAGGGAGGCATTTTGATTGATACAATAAGAATTTGACTCCATTGGCATTGAGCTATGACTAAGGAACTATAGTTCTTGGATTATTTGAATAGATCCTCACTATGCTACTATATGCCTAAAGGGATGGAAGTCCTGTTTATCAGGGAGGGTCTTTAGAACCTTAATTGATTTAAAAATGGAGGTTGTAATACATGTGTGGGTATTTTGTGAGTATACATTTATGTTAGAGCCATGGGGATGGAGAGATAGGGAGAAAATGCTAGTGAGAGAATAGAAGAGAGAAGGTGTGAAAGAGACAAATGTAAAGCAAATAAATGATCAATAACTATGATATGATAGTATTTTTATTGATGTCTCAAATGAATAAACATAATCTCTCCATCAAAGAATATGTAGAGGATCACACTTTAGCCCCTGTAGTGATCCTCATCGTTCACTCCTTTCTTTATTAAAGGATATTCTCTGACTTTTCCTTTTCAAGTGCTGTCCATGTCATTCCTACCACGAACTTTGAGGAGGCATTGCAATGGCTAGTTCTATCTGTGGCAGCTGATACCCAAAGATGTAGTCGCTAAATAAGAAAAGAGTACAACCATTGCAGGCTTAGCTGTCATTTCTTTCTGTGGGCAATATATACGTTACTCAGGAGTCTTCTTTCCCTAAAAGGGACATGAAACATTTGCATAAAGAGTATAGTTTCTGAGGCTGAAGCATCCGGATCAGATAGCTATAGTTTTCATTTTATACCCAGACTAACAAATAATTCCTTTTACTTATGCAGATATATGTAAAGGATCTTCTTTTTCACATATAAATATCAAGCCAAGTGGAGTCAGAGACAAAAGTTACAAGCTAAGTACTTTGGAAATGTCTGTATGTTTTATTAAACCACAATTTGGGACACTTGATTTTTGTAAAGATAAATGTTCATAAAGGATAGTCATTAGAGTTACTCTGAAGAGATCAATCACTCCTTCAAACTTTAGGTATTGATTGTTTTGCAAAATATACTTGAAATGTCCTCAGAAATGTATGACATAACTTTCAAGACAACACATTTATTTCTGTTTATTTTCAGTTAATTCAGAGCATCACTGGCTAAAGAAAGATTCCTCTTTGGAAAGGTAAAGGCTTTTAGAATGTACACAAAGAATATAGAAAATAAATTAAAAAATTAAAAAAAGAAAGGAAAAATAAAAAGGAGAAGATAAAAAATCATTTAATGCTGTACTACCTGTTGATAGTACATGTATCACTCTACTATTATCCAAATTTATTTAAGTGTTGGCAACTGTTGGACAGCAGTGAAATATTTTCCATACCGTATCATTTTAAAAATAACTGCTTCTGGTTATTTTTGTTTTCACACACACACACACACACACACACACACACACACACACACAGTGATAAACGGATACACAGAAACACAAATAGAGCAGTGAGGGTAGCACAATGTTTTATCAATGTAGCTGAAAACAAGTAGGTTATTATACTTTAAGAAAGAAAAAACTAAAGATAAACATAAAAGAAACAAAAAATGAAAACAAGGGTTAGTAGAGGAAAGATTGTGCCATGGTTTCTTGCTTTCTTGTGAGGTGAATGTATGTGCAGTCTCTGTCTAAAAGGATCTATGTGAAAGTATTACACAATCCCATTTCCTTCTTCCTCACTATTCTTTCCCTGTATTTCCTTCTGTCTCTGTCTCTATCTGTTTCTCTCACCTACTTGCATCTCAATCACTAATGCAGAAAGTAAAGTGATCTTACAAAAAATATGCCCTGAGATTTGGCATACCCTCTGTATTTTTCAAAGATGGTCTTTTTAAGTAAATTTTCCTAGGGCAATATTTTAGAGATAAATTTCTCAAAAGATACAATATTTGTTTCTTTTGGTCTAATTATTGACATGGAATTAATTGCAAAATTTGATTAGAAATATATTAGAAAGAAGTAAATGTACCAAATACAGGAGTAATATAAAATTAGATCAGATTTATTTACATAGGAGGTCAGGTGGTGACAAAATGAATATAAAGTAAAATAGCTTATTATACATCTCTGGTTCATTCATGCAAATCCAAGAAGGAAAGAGTCATCAGTATAAGATACATTTGTAACACCACTTCATTCCCCAAAGCAATTTTCATATAGCATTCACTCTGCAGGGTCTAGATATGCCTCACAAATTCGTGGCTCAAACTTTCTATATGCACAGCAATATACTCAAGAATAATTGTAAAGATGATGATTCTGTAACTTTTTAATGGCCCAAATCATTAGCAAAGATTAAAATTATATTCTACATTCTATATTTACCAAGGCAATAAAATAGACTAATCTATTTTAAAGGGGCTTTAAAGTGAAGAGAATGAAACAAACAAAATGATTTTGATTTAAGTCTCATAAAAATATAAGTTAATCAAATGTTTCTATTTTATGAGTTCACTGATTGAAGTAATTATATTTAGCCCAGGGAGAATGGAAGAATGTAATGTATGGGTACAGGATTGCATCTATAAAATGTTTTATTTGAGGAAATTCTACTAAGCAACTGTTGTGTGCAAAATATTATGCTAGGAGCAAATGATGCCCAAATAATGTTGGGATTACATTCTGTTGGGGTAGAATATGAGTATGAGTAAACCAACAATGAATAAGAAATATTAATACCTCTATTTTTTTTTATTTGATATAATTTATTTACATTTCAAATGATTTCCCCTTTTCTAGCCCCCCCCCACTCCCCGAAAGTCCCGTAAGCCCCCTTCTCTTCCCCTGTCCTCCCTCCCACCCCTTCCCAGTTCCCCGTTCTGGTTTTGCCAAATACTGTTTCACTGAGTCTTTCCAGAACCAGGGACCACTCCTGCTTTCTTCTTGTATCTCATTTGATGTGTGGATTATGTTTTGGGTATTCCAGTTTTCTAGGTTAATAACCACTTATTAGTGAGTGCATACCATGATTCACCTTTTGAGTCTGGGTTACCTCACTTAGTATGATGTTCTCTAGCTCCATCCATTTGCCTAAGAATTTCATGAATTCATTGTTTCTAATGGCTGAATAGTACTCCATTGTGTAGATATACCACATTTTTTGTATCCACTCTTCTGTTGAGGGATACCTGGGTTCTTTCCAGCATCTGGCAATTATAAATAGGGCTGCTATGAACATAGTAGAGCATGTATCCTTATTACATGGTGGGGAATCCTCTGGGTATATGCCCAGGAGTGGTATAGCAGGATCTTCTGGAAGTGAGGTGCCCAGTTTTCGGAGGAACCGCCAGACTGCTTTCCAGAGTGGTTGTACCAATTTGCAACCCCACCAGCAGTGGAGGAGTGTTCCTCTTTCTCCGCACCCTCTCCAACACCTGCTGTCTCCTGAATTTTTAATCTTAGCCATTCTGACTGGTGTAAGATGAAATCTTAGGGTTGTTTTGATTTGCATTTCCCTAATGACTAATGAAGTGGAGCATTTTTTAAGATGCTTCTCCGCCATCCGAAGTTCTTCAGGTGAGAATTCTTTGTTTAACTCTGTACCCCATTTTTTAATAGGGTTGTTCGGTTTTCTGGAGTCTAACTTCTTGAGTTCTTTATATATATTGGATATTAGCCCTCTATCTGATGTAGGATTGGTGAAGATCTTTTCCCAATTTGTTGGTTGCCGATCTGTCCTCTTGATGGTGTCCTTTGCCTTACAGAAACTCTGTAACCTTATGAGGCCCCATTTGTCAATTCTTGCTCTTAGAGCATACGCTATTGGTGTTCTGTTCAGAAACTTTCTCCCTGTACCGATGTCCTCAAGGGTCTTCCCCAGTTTCTTTTCTATTAGCTTCAGAGTGTCTGGCTTTATGTGGAGGTCCTTGATCCATTTGGATTTGAGCTTAGTACAAGGAGACAAGGATGGATCAATTCGCATTCTTCTGCATGCTGACCTCCAGTTGAACCAGCACCATTTGTTGAAAAGGCTATCTTTTTTCCATTGGATGTTTTCAGCCTCTTTGTCGAGGATCAAGTGGCCATAGGTGTGTGGGTTCATTTCTGGATCTTCAATCCTGTTCCATTGATCCTCCTGCCTGTCACTGTACCAATACCATGCAGTTTTTAACACTATTGCTCTGTAGTATTGCTTGAGGTCAGGGATACTGATTCCCCCAGATTTTCTTTTGTTGCTGAGAATAGTTTTAGCTATCCTGGGTTTTTTGTTGTTCCAGATGAATTTGATAATTGCTCTTTCTAACTCTGTGAAGAATTGAGTTGGGATTTTGATGGGTATTGCATTGAATCTGTATAGTGCTTTAGGCAAAATGGCCATTTTAACTATATTGATTCTACCGATCCATGAGCATGGGAGGTTTTCCCATTTTTTGAGGTCTTCTTCCATTTCCTTCTTCAGAGTCTTGAAGTTCTTGCCATACAGATCTTTCGCATGTTTGGTAAGAGTCACCCCAAGATACTTTATACTGTTTGTGGCTATTGTGAAGGGGGTCATTTCCCTAATTTCTTTCTCAGCCTGTTTATCCTTTGAGTATAGGAAGGCCACTGATTTGCTTGAGTTGATTTTGTAACCTGCCACTTTGCTGAAGTTGTTTATCAGCTGTAGGAGCTCTCTAGTGGAGTTCTTTGGGTCACTTAGGTAGACGATCATGTCGTCTGCAAATAATGATAGTTTGACTTCCTCCTTTCCAATTTGTATCCCTTTGACCTCCTTATGTTGTCGAATTGCCCGAGCTAGTACCTCAAGTACAATATTGAAAAGATAAGGAGAAAGGGGGCAGCCTTGTCTGGTCCCTGATTTCAGTGGGATTGCTTCAAGTTTCTCTCCGTTTAGTTTGATGCTGGCTACCGGTTTGCTGTATATTGCTTTTACTATGTTTAGGTATGGGCCTTGAATTCCTGTTCTCTCCAAGACTTTAAGCATGAAAGGATGCTGAATTTTGTCAAATGCTTTTTCAGCATCCAATGAAATGACCATGTGGTTTTGTTCTTTGAGTTTGTTTATGTAGTGGATTGTATTGATGGATTTCCGTATATTGAACCAACCCTGCATTCCCGGGATAAAGCCTACTTGATCATGGTGGATGATCGTTTTGATGTGTTCTTGGATTCGGTTGGCAAGAATTTTGTTGAGTATTTTTGCATCGATGTTCATAAGGGAAATTGGTCTGAAGTTCTCTTTCTTTGTTGGATCTTTGTGTGGCTTTGGTATCAGCGTAATTGTGGCTTCGTAGAAGGAATTGGGTAGTGTTCCTTCTGTTTCTATTTTGTGGAATAGTTTGAAGAGTATTGGTGTTAACTCTTCTTTGAAGGTCTGGTAGAATTCTGCACTGAAACCATCTGGTCCTGTGCTTTTTTTGGTTGGAAGACTTTCTATGACTCCTTCTATTTCTTTAGGCTTTATGGGACTGTTTAGATGGTCTAGTTGGTCCTGATTTAATTTTGGTATTTGGTATCTGTCAAGGAAATTGTCCATTTCCTCCAGATTCTCCAGTTGTGTTGAGTACAGGCTCTTGTAGTAGGATCTGATGATTTTTTGGATTTCCTCAGTTTCCGTTGTTATGTCTCCCTTTTCATTTCTAAGTTTGTTAATTTGGATACTTTCTCTGTGCCCTTTGGTCAGTCTGGCTAAGGGTTTATCTATCTTGTTGATTTTCTCAAAGAACCAGCTCCTAGTTTTGTTGATTTTTTGTATGGTTCTCTTTGTTTCTACTTGATTGATTTCGGCCCTGAGTTTGATGATTTCCTGCCTTCTACTCCTCCTGGGTGAAATAGCTTCTTTTTGTTCTAGGGCTTTCAGGTGTGTCATTAAGTTGGTAATGTATGCTCTCTCCATTTTCTTTTTGGAGGCACTCAGGGCTATGAGTTTTCCTCTTAGCACTGCTTTCATTGTGTCCCATAGATTTGGGTATGTTGTGTTTTCATTTTCATTGTGTTCTAAAAAGTCTTTAATTTCTTTCTTTATTTCTTCCTTGACCAAGGTGTCATTGAGTAGAGTATTGTTCAATTTCCACGTGTATGTGGGTTTTCTGTTGTTTCTGTTGCTATTGAAGACCACTTTTATTCCATAGTGATCAGATAGGAGGCATGGGATTAGTTCTATCTTTTTATATTTGTTGAGGTCTGTCTTGTGACCAATTATATGGTCGATTTTGGAGAAGGTACCATGAGGTGCTGAAAAAAAGGTATATTCTTTTGTTTTAGGATAGAATGTTCTATATATATCAGTTAAGTCTAATTGGTCCAAAGCTTCAATTAGTTTCATTGTGTCCTTGTTTAGTTTCTGTTTTCCTGATCGGTCCATTGAGGAAAGTGCAGTGTTGAAGTCACCCACAATTATTGTGTTAGGTGTAATGTGTGCTTTGAGTTTTAATAGAGTTTCTTTTATGAAAGAGGGTGCCCTTGCATTTGGAGCATAGATGTTCAGGATTGAGAGTTCTTCTTGTTGTATTTTTCCTTTGACCAGCAAGAAGTGTCCCTCAGAGTCTCTTTTGATGACTTTGGGTTGAAAGTCAATTTTATCTGATATTAAAATGGCTACTCCAGCTTGTTTCCTGAGACCATTTGCTTGTAAAATTGTCTTCCAGCCTTTTACTCTAAGGTAGTGTTTGTCTTTGACCCTGAGGTGTGTTTCCTGTAAGCAGCAAAATGTAGGGTCCTGTTTACGTATCCAGTCAGTTAGTCTGTGTCTTTTTATTGGGGCATTGAGTCCATTGATGTTAAGAGATATTAAGGAATAGTGATTGTTACTTCCTATCATTTTTGACGTTATTTTTTAAATTTGATTGCTTAACTTCTTTTGGGTTTGATGAGAGGTTACTATCTTGCTTTTTTCAGGGTGGAGTTTCCCTCCTTGTATTGGTGTTGTCCTCCTATTATCCTTTTTAGGGCTGGGTTTGTGGATAGATATTGGGTGAACTTGGTTTTGTCGTGAAATATCTTAGTTTCTCCATCTATGGTGATTGAGAGTTTTGCTGGATATAGTAGTTTTGGTTGGCATTTGTGTTCTCTTAGAGTCTGCATGAGATCTGCCCAGGACCTTCTAGCCTTCATAGTCTCAGGTGAAAAGTCTGCTGTGATTCTGATAGGTCTTCCTTTATATGTTACTTGGCCTTTTTCTCTTACTGCCTTTAGTATTCTTTCTTTGTTTAGAACATTTGGTGTTTTGATTATTATGTGACGGGAAGTATTTCTGTTCTGGTCCAGTCTGTTTGGAGTTCTGTAGGCTTCTTGTATATTCATGGGCATCTCTCTCTTTAGGTTAGGGAAGTTTTCTTCCATAATTTTATTGAAGATATTTGCTGGCCCTTTAAGTTGTAAATCTTCACTCTCATCTATGCCTATAATCCTTAGGTTTGGTCTTCTCATTGTGTCCTGGATTTCCTGGATATTTTGGGTTACAAGCTTTTTGCACTTTGCATTTTCTTTAACTGTTGAGTCCATGGTTTCTATGGAATCTTCAGCATCTGAGATTCTTTCTTCTATCTCTTGTATTCTGTTGTTGATATTTGCATCTCTGTCCCCTGATTTCTTCCCAAGGCTTTCTATCTCCAAAGTTGTCTCCCTTTCAGTTTTCTTAGTTGTTTCTACTTCTGATTTTAGATCCTGGATGGTTTTGCTTAGCTCCTTCCCTTGCATGTTTGTGTTTTCCTGTAATTCTTTAAGAGATTTTTGTGTTCTCTCTTTCATGAGCTCAGCCTGTTGACCAAAGTTCTCCTGTATTTCTTTAAGAGATTTTTGTGTTTCGTCTTTCATGACCTCAGCCTGTTGAGCAAAGTTCTCCTGTATTTCTTTAAGTGTTTTTTGCATTTCCTCCTTGTTGGCTTTTGTATTCTCCTGGATTTCTTTCAATGATTTTTGTGTTTCCCTTGCAAGGGCTTCTAACTTTTGATCCATTTTCTCCTCAATGCCCTTCATGTGTTCCTGTACCAGCATCATGACCAGTGATTTTAAATCCAAATCTTGTTTTACTGGTGTGATGGGGTATCCAGGACTTGCTGGTAGAGGAGAATTTGGTTCGGATGTTGCCATATTGCCTTGATTTCTGTTAGTGACGTTTCTGCGTTTGCCTTTTGCCATCTAGCTCTCACTGGTGTTACTTGGTCTTGTCAGTGCTGGACTCACCAGTGCAAGCTGCCCCTTCCCCGTTGGCCTCTGGTGCACAGCTTACACTCTGCACTGCCTATAGACAGGGTGCTGTTGTCCAGGCTGTTCAGATCCCGAAGCAGGCACCTGAGGGCTCCCGCTGGGGCCCGCAGGATTTATTGGAGCACACCGACTTCTCCCAGCTGGCCGCCCGGAAGCCCCCACTAGCCTCTTGAGGGACCTGGAGATGTGGCGGCCACCCAGGCTGATCTGAAGCGGAGAGAGTTGAGCTGGGGGCTTCTGCCTGAGGCCTTGCCCCAGATTGTGTCTGTGGACCAGGTGGAACCCGTGTGCACCCCCAGGGAGCTCCGAAGGTGAATGTTGCTGTGACCTCCCCTGTGGTCCGCTCACTCCGCTGGGCAGCCGATTTCCCCAACCGGGCTGGCGCACACTAGGTTAGCCTTGTCGCCTGGGCCCTGAGTCCAGGCAAACGCCTGGGAGGCCAAGGTCCGAGCAAAGTTCCCCTAGGGCTATGTCTGTTATTTGGGTCCGCCAGGTGACCCGGATGGCAGGCGTGCGCGTCCGTGCTCTGCGAAAGCACCGGGAGAGTCTGTTGTGCTAATAACCTCCTGGGCTGGTTGACACACAGATGGCCCACCAAGCCGCCCAGTTCTTGGGGTCAGTCCTGTGCCTTTTGGGGCCTAGACCCCCGTTTTGTTAGCCTCAGGCTACGCTTGTTAGCAGTCTCTGCCCTCCCGAGCACTCTGGCTCCTGTAGGCAAAATGGCGGCGCGTGCACCGGCCGGGGCAAAAAAAAAAAAAAAACTCCTGGCTGGGTTGGCGCCCCGATGGCCACTCGAACAGCCCAGGGCCTGGGTGCAGGCCAACGCCCGTCTGGCTCCGACCCCTGCGGTGTTGGGCCTAGGATTATGTTTGGGTACCTCAGTCTGACCGATCTCTGGAGCCCGGGATCAAGATGGCGGTGAGTCTCTCCTGACTGGCGGGCAGCCGAGTTCTGAAGTGGCTTCCGTGCAGCGAAAGGCTCCGCAGAACCGCAGTTGCTTGCCGCCCGGCTGGTCAGCGAAGGTCAGTGGTCGTGGGCGCAGGGCCTAACTGGACCCTGTGTCGCCTTGGTTCCACCGCTGATGGCCCTTCAGCTGGAGCAGCCACTGCTACTGCCGCCGCCGCCGCCGCCGCCGCCCCCCCCCATATTAATACCTCTATGTTGAACCATACTCCATTTCTTTGTCATTGTAGTCAAGTCAATACTAGGTTAAGGTACTCTTATGAAGAGTTTATTGATAGAAAACAACAATGGACATATGATCATTATGGTACCTGACTGAAAAATAAAATTTCAGTCATCTGAATTTCATTTTATAATCTGAATCGGTAAAACAACGGTAATGAAAATTATTATTTTGTAGAACAGACTGACATGTGAATATATTTATCTTCATAACTTGATATTTAAGCTTTATTTTTCTTTTTGAGAAATATATATAATTTCCTATTTTGGTTGGCATTTACTCACTTATATAATGTAAATTACAAATGGATGCCAAAAGTACCAATATAACAAGCCAATGTGTGTTTATTTAGTTACACAATTTCCATTTTATGTATGTGTATATATATACATGATATGAACATATATAAAACAATCTCTTGAGACCTTTTCATTTCCTTCTTTGAGATCATATTACTCTAAAAAATATTTTGAATTTATAAACATGTTCCTACAGTATTTTCATGTTAAACTTTTGCCATAAATAAGTTACTAGCATTATAATAAATATTCAAACTAATTTTCATATTATCTTAATTGGTGAAATGTGGGGATGAAAATATGACATAGTCTAAATATAGGGAAAGAATAGATAGATATTCTAGCATTTTATTCAGAATTTTTTGAGAATCATTTGAAAAAATTGTTCCTTGCTAGTAAACAGACCAAAGACTTCATTAATACAGCTAAAGTATGTGTTACGGTCAAATATCTTTACATAACTGAGTATTAAGTCAACATTAGGAAAGGCTCAGTGCAGCAGTGTAGGGCAATACCAGAACAGGGAAGTGGGAAGGGGTGGATGGGGCAACTGGGGAAGGGAAGAGAGTTTATCCCTCTTTTGGGACTTTTAGGGAGTGGGGATCCAGGAAAGGGGAAATCATTTGAAATGTAAATAAAAAATATATCGAATAAAACAAAGAAGTCATTTCTCATAGATGTTTATATATAATGCATTTAGAGTTTCTTTTCCTTTATATGGTACCTGTATCTTTTTATTTCTATCTTTATTGTTGAAACTCTTATTTGAAATTTTGATCTTTATAAATATTCCAGTAACATTCACCTAAATAGCTATTTCTAAATAGGCTTTTAAAAATAATGCTCTGTTTTTAGCAAGATCAAGCCCACTGAAGCCATAGCTATTACCTTTCTGTTACATTTTTGACAGTAATACTTGGTAAACTACAAACATGGAAATACATATTATATGCAAAATAAATGATTGGAAAATTATCAGTCATCTGTATTTGATGTAAAATCTAAGAAAATCCTACTGGTTTTAATAATGACTTATTGGCTCTTATGTAGACAAATAGATGTATGTTCTTATTTTAAGTAGTGCATTCAGTTGACTAATAAGTCCTATGGTGAATTTTATTATACACTTAACTATCTTGTACCTGAGTTCTCCAAAGATACATATACAAGCTTAGTTTTATTTTCTGACAGGATAATAGTTTTGTTGTTGTTCTTTTATTGCTGTTACTGTTGTATACAGGCCTCTCACTATTAATAAAATATTTGACAGCCACACTTTTATTTTCCTGTTTTTTGCTGCATAGGTTTCTTAGAATTATCTTTATAATCTACATGAGAGATCATGGAAAAGTTTTTAATATGTATTCATGGGTTATTAAAATTGGAAACAATTTATATGTTTTGAATTCCAGGAACTCTTCTGAGGACTGTTGAGCACCAGTGGCTGCTGTACTTTGAGTTCTTACAAGGCCATATGTGCTGAAATTTTCTTGAAGTAATTCTGTATTCAGATAGGCATGAGTTCATACTTTCATTTTTAAATTTAGCTATGAGCTTAAGAGTATTTTTGAAGCTTATTACAGTAAGTTTACAAGGGTGATTAAGTATGATTAGACATATAAATATAGCATAAATACCAAGATCTGTAAAAGGTGGTTCTTGACTTTTAGAAGCTTTTAATCCTTTTAAGATTAACAGGCAGGCAGACATATCATTTGTGAAGCATAGAATTCATTGTTAGCTGCTAATATTGTCAATATGAATAAGGAGTATTTCACTGTATAGAGGTATTATCAAAACAAGTTATAAACAAGCATTTAAAAAAACAATGTAAAAGGAACAGAAATTAAAATGAACAATTGATACTTATTTTCCAAATTTTTTTTTATATTTACAAAGCTTGTAGTATAGTAGTTTTTATTTCTCTATGATAAAAAGAAATAGAAGACACTTTGAAATGATTGCTGTTATTCCTGTTCAGATTTTACGCATAATTTAATGGGCACATACTATTAGGCCAAAAGCTCATTCTAGACCACTAGAGAGAATTTTAAATGATTCATAAACATACTTTCTTTAGAAAATAATTAGGAATTTCATAGGGAGAGAAATACGCATTTTAAGCACCTAATGAGTATTTGAACTATTTACTTAAAATAACTTCAATGAAAACATATTTAGTGTATTTTATTATATTGTATTATATTTATTACTATGAGTAAACTATAATTTATCATGGTGAATTATGTCGATTATTCTCACCATGGTGATGCAGAATAAGGAATATTTTAAGTTTGGGGCCACAGTGGGCATCATAATGGAGACTCTGCATCAGGAATAATGATCATAATAATGATATGAAGAAGAGGAAACACTAAAAAAGAGATGAAACACTAAAAAGACTGAAGAAGAGGAGGAGGAAGAAGAGATGGAAGAGGAAGAGGGGAAGGAGGGTAGGGGAGGGAGGAGAGGTAGGAAGAAGAGAAGGAAAAATAGGTCTTGGTCTCCTTTGGAACGAACCTTCTATAATCTAAACACTTCCCATATGATCTTATGTCCCCACTGGAGTCCAAGTCTTCAAACCATGAGCAGTGAAAGCTTTAATTATACCATTATTCTTGGACACATCATTCTTAAAGAACTAAAATAATATTAGCAGTGGTAATGTCTGTTGCTATCACAACCTATACCTGGCACTACATCAACCAAGCTCTGTTCCTTAAATATCTTTCCAGTTAAGATATTTAATCCTCAGTCACTTTTAGTAATACAGGGCTCTCTAGTGTTCATATCTGTCTCAATAGAAAACCCTTGGGGCAAATATACCTTTCTAAACAAACAAATGAACAAACAAACAAGCAATTGATAGACACAAATCAAAGAACAACTGGAATCTGGTGAACTGGACTCTTTTTTGCAGGTGGAGAAACTGTTGTGTGCCAGAAACTCTTACTCTATACAGATTAACTAGGTGGAATATTGCATAAGATACAGCTGAATCAAGGGACCAGAATTAGCTAATCTCCAAAAGTGGCAGATTCTGTAGGGGAACAATCTTCGGGGCAGAAATATCTGGGTGGAGGGTGGGGTTAGAGAAAGCTGCAGAGTATATTTTCGTCCCAAATTACCAGCATTCACACTTGGACCAAGAAAGATAGCTTTATCATCTCACTGAGCCTCACAGAGGCCTTGATGATGCTTTTCCAATTTTTCATCCATCTGAATATTGAGTGTGTGTGTGTGTGTGTGTGTGTGTGTGTGTGTGTGTGTGTGTGCGCTTGTGTATATCTGCCCACACCTTAGGCAAATATTTGGCTTCTATCTATGCTAGTGACTGCTGTACTTTGCATGAAGGTACATTGCCTCTTAAAATATTTTTGCTCTATTGCTCTTTACTCCTGATTCTCACTAAAACTTTTGCTAAAGTCAGCTAAGAATATCTACACCATAGCCTCTAAGTAAACTAGTCTTTCACATTCAACCTCCACCCCATACAAAATATCAAGGCAAGATCAAATGCATTCAAACTTTTTCTGCCATAGAAAAATAATAATACCAGCTTTTAGTGACTGAAGTTAAAATACTCCTTTCCATCAGAAATCAAATCAGCATCATTTCTACTGTGTGCAATCTTACCAGCATTCCTCCTTCTGGATCCTTATTGCAGTGTCCTTTTAAACTGTACTTATAGTATCTCAGGATTTCTCTAGCCGCATTCTCCAATTAGTTTCTACAAACTTACTGCTCACCAATTCATGTCAACAGATATATAATCCAGTCCCAATTACTTTGTACCAATTTTCTGACTCCCTTTCCCACTATTCTAACAAGATATACTAAGGTAGAAACCTGTATCCTCGAGGCTGTAGGGTAGGAAGAAAAAGGCAGGTCCTTGAAGTTCATTGCCCAGCCATCCAGCCAAGCTAATCCAATCAGTGAGGCCCAACTTCAGTGAGAGACACTGCCTGATTCTTAACATAATTGGAGTGTGATAGAGGAAGTCACCTCATAATGATCTTTGGCATCCAAACACACAAGAATAAATACAACACATCCCTAAAACATAATCTATTGAATACTCACGCTGAAGCAATGATGACAATATATTATGAAAGGGGAGAAATCCCTCCAAAATGAATACATATATTTTAAGAAATAGAAATGAATGAATAAAATAGATGAAATATATATAAAGATGCCAAAGTACTGGAAAATAACTCTTTCAAAAGTAATGCTATTCTGTAATTAGTACTTGCTTCTGTTTTCTCATTTCACTTGTTTATTTGTTAAAATTGTCTACTAAGCCCTCCTTAAGAAGCAGAGGAGAGTTCCCCTTAAATTATGTCAGAGGCAGTCTGATGTTTTCTAACTCAATAACAAAATGGGGAAATGGAAGGAGACCTAGAAGGAACATTGTCTGAAAAGTTTCCAGTTTGTGATATTACAACTTAAACAGAAAACATGAGAGTTCAAAGAATGTCTCAAAAAAGTAGAATAAATGAGTGACTTCTGGTGCGGCTATGTGCTTCCTGAGCTTTGCTGTGAGCCTGCTGGCATGCAAAGATCTGCTTATGGTTCTGTTAGCCTAAAGCATGTTACCATGACCAAGATAATTCTGGAAGATAATTTAAACCACTGGAAACAGAACTCAGAGCATGTCTCTAAAGATATTCTTTTCATCTTGACCCTGAATCATAGCATGAGACAACCTGTCATGGATATTGCTGTTCCCTGAGCAAACTCTATCTGTTCCAATAATAAAAAATATGCTCTTTAAAATTCCATATACGAAGGAGAATTCTGCTCAATATTTTATGGATAATGACCATTAATGTTTTCTCAAAATCTGAGAAGATATGTGATTTAAGGTTTTTCTCTTATAAATATAATTATCATTAATAAATATGAAAACATCTAATCTATAGTTATCAGTGTTCTATGACAACTATAAGAATTCTTTGGCAAATGTTTCTACTCTTTGTTGTAATGTCTTGCTTTCACTTCTTTATTCAATCCATATTCTCAGAATATGAACTTTTAAAATTATAATCTGTAATTTGAATTACTTGTTTAAACAACAGCACTGCTAATGCTTTAATAATATGCTTTCAAATATGTGTTTCAATATCATGATTATTAACCATTGATTATAAAATGTGTGTGTTAAATATGACCATTTGAAATGTTTTAAACCTGAGAATGCAGATGGCTTGCAGTTTAATTCAGTCACTAGGCTACCTGTAGAGATTGGACCTGCCAAAAAATATCTTAAGCAGTCTTTTGAGGATAGTAAAATATGGACATTTTCCAGAGCATTGGTTTCTAAAGCTTCCATTATGTCTTCTGTTGATATTTAGGATTTAGTTACAATATTTATTCTGCATCTGAGCTAAGCTGTTTTGATCAATCATATTTTGTATGTTTTGTAATAAAACACTTCAGATTTTACTTTCAGATGTTTTAGGATTGAACAGTAATGCTAATTTTATGGTCAGAAACAAAAGAATCGATTGTTTGGGAATTGTCTCTGCCTCATAACTGAGATAATAATCTATTTTATGGCTATGAATCAGGAAACTTTCTTCTTCAGAGACAATCTGTGCGTTTAAACAGTCACCAATGGAGAATAGTTGACTATATAAAGACATTCCAATCTATGACAAAAACTTCAGTACATAATGCCATTTATCAATAATAATAACCATATTATTGTGCTTTAATGTCCAGAATATAGTTATTCTTACATACCTTCATATATTTTATCAAAAGGTGACATACATATGGGTCTCCTACAATATCTTGACTTTACAGGATAATAATAAGGTGCAGGAATAGATGTTAGTAGTAAATTTACATACCATTCCTCCAATTATAATCCAGAGGAGTATATCATTGAAGAATCTAAAGCAATTCTTCAATGATAGCTGTGATAACTTAAATTTCATTTTTATCAAGCTCTTATAAGAAATATTGCCAAATACATTTTCTTCATTATTATAAGTGTTACATTCCTCTCACTGTAGCTAAGCAGAGAGAGGGAAAGGGAGAGAGAGAGCAAAGGAGGGAGGGAGAGAGAGGGAAAGAGAGAGACAGAGACAGAGAGACAGACAGACAGACAGAGAGACAGAGAGACAGAGACAGAGAGAGAAACAAAGAGACAGAGAGAGAAAAACCTGATAGAACATTTTTGTTACTGTACAAAATGCTAAACACAATTAATGTGTAAGGAACAAAATATTAATTTTGGCTGAGTGTTTTAAGCTTTTTCTCTGATTGGCCTTTCTACTTTTGTACCTGTGACAAGTAATCATGCCATGGCAAAAAATGCAGAAAAGTCACTAAGGGATTCAATGTCAAAGTTAAAAAAAATGTAGGCTTGGGGATCCAGAGGTTGACTTAAAGGGCACATCTTAGTAACTTAATCCTACTACCGCTCTTTACAGATTTTTATTTTGCCTCTATTTTATATTCACCTCTTCTCACAATCATTCCCCAATCCTTCCTCTCCTTCTCCTCTCAGCAGGTTGGAATACCCTGGATATTCTCCACCCCCACCCCACAACCTCCAACCCCTGGCACTTCAAGTTTCTGCAGAGCTAGGTGTATCCTCTCCCACTGAGGCCAGAAAAAGCAGCCCGGTTAGAAGATCAGATACATGTACAGGCAACAGCTTTTGGGATAACCCCTGCTCCAGTTGTTCGTGACCTACATGAAGGCCAAACTGCACATCTGCTACATATGAGCAGGGAGGCTTAGGTCCAGCCTATGTATATTAGTCTATACATCTAAAAGCCTCTACCTCATAGCCAGAATATAAACTAAAATTCATGACAAATGGGGGAATTTCAGATCAAATTATAGTACTTCTTTAATAAAAAATTTTCCATAATCAGAAGTTATAAATCAATCTTTGATTTTAAATTATATTCTTTCTTTGTCATTGGTAACCACTTTAGGCAGCATCATTTTACATAATTCAAACAACTTGTAATTACTTAAAAAAATACAAAAAAACAAAAACAAAAAACAACAAAAAAAAAAACCCTCAATGGTGGGAATGGCACAAGTCTTTAATCCTTGCACTTGGAAGGCAGAGGCAGGCAGATCACTGTGAGTTCCAGGAGAACCTGCTCTACTTAATGTGTTCCAGGACAACCAGAGCTACTTAGTAGGGCCTTGTCAAAAACAACAACCACAACAAGTAAAAGCAAAGAAATTTCAAGGCTTAGGCAATTAAATAAAATATCTAAGTAACAGAATTAATGCTCTACTGGTATTTTTATTTTTGATAAAAATGTTTTCAATGGATTAATTCACTGAATTTCTTGTCTATAACAAAAATGAGCCTCCTAAGGTATATTTTTTCTTAATTTTATTTTTCCTCTCATGTAAGTATTTATTCTATTTACCCAAAGAATTTATTTCTGAGCATGGTGAATTAAAATTAGAGAAATTTACTAAGCAGAGAATAAATCTTAATTACATTATCAATACATACATATAAGCATGTCAATTAGAGTATTCTATACAGTTTACATTTCTTACCAGGTTGATTTTTGTATGAATGACCTTAAGGAAATAAATCTTCTGAGTACTCCTGAAAATATCAAGTAACAAATCCTTATTGATGATATTATCTTTTCCCTTATAAAAACCATTGAATGTACTTAAAGTGTACATTGAACCTAGATACCCTGATATCTCTTTTATTTCTTTAACTAAAAATATAGTTCTTTCATATATTTTATTTCAATCATGTTTAACACACCACTTGTTAAAAAGCAGGCATCTAAGAAAAAAATAAAATAAGACACAAAACAATTAAACAAAAAGCAAACACAACAAATAAAAATAAATGCAGGGATGAACATGCTTGCACACACAGAAATCACATAAAAACACAGAAGTGGATGCCATAATAGGAATACCAAAGATGAGTAAGGTTTAAATAAAATTCCTTACATCCTTATGTGACAATAACTGTAATGATGCTATTGAGTTCATTTTGTGTTAGTCATCTACTGCTGGTTATGGGATCTACCCTTTAGAGTGGTTTGTTTCTTGGTGAGATTCTCCTGGAGAAACCTTTTTTTTTTTTTCTCATTTGAAAGTGGCTATCAATTGGAGCTAACTTCTAGGTGAGGAATGGAGTCAACTTCTCCTTTCCACTCAATTTCAAATAGCTTCTTGGTTAAGAATTGAATCTTTGTATATACTTCCGCTTCTCAGTGCTAGGATTTTATATGGCTTGAATCAGTACAGTTTGTATGTATGCTGTCATAGTCTCTGGGAATTCATATGTGTATTGGTCCTGTGGTGTCTGAAAGATGCTGTTTCCTTGAAGTAAACCACTGCCCAGCCTCTTAAAATCATTTCTCCTCCTTTTCTTCATAGATCCCTGAATGCTGATGGGAGGGTTGTAATACAGTCATCCATCCAAGGGCTGAGTGGATTAAAATATATAATCATATATCAGTTATTTGTGGTATTCCTTTATCCTTTGAAGCTTTGAATTTACTTCAGTGCATTCAGTTGCTTCAGGCCTCTTTCATTAATAGTATTGTTTATCTATACAAATAATACTTGTTCCTGGTGGCATTCCTACTCAATTACTACTCAATAAATATCATTTTTCAACCTATGATTGAAACCAAGTTTCAACTCAAATGTTGCTAGTTAGAAAGAAAACCAGATTTTCACAGGCTAATAGAAAAAGATTTGGACTGGATTGTAAAATATTATTTAAAAGAAGAGAAGGAATGTGCCTCCAGAAGACCTTGGTTTGATAACTAACACCCATATAGTTGTTCACAACTGCCTGTAACTCCAGTTCCAGGGTATCTGATGATGTTATCTAGTCTCTGTTGCCATGTTGAGTATGTGTTACACAAACATACATTCATACAAATATAGCACAACCAAATGAAAACTAAAGGTTTCTATATTATTGAGACCAAGTTGATGTTGTAGCTTAGATACATTTTCTGAAGTGGGGTAGCTTACACATTAAAAAGTACTATCAGCGTTCCACCTAACAGTTGACTCAGACAGATATAGACACCCAGAGTCAAACAGTAGATGGAACTTGGAGACTGTTAAGGACAGGAAGGATTGCAAACCCAAAAGGGATAGGAAGTCCAGAGGAAAACCAACAGAATCAACTAGACTGTATTCCTGGGACTCTCAGAGACTGAACTACCAACCAAAGAACACACACAGGCTGGACCTAGCCTCTCTGCACATATGTAGCAGATGTGCAGCTTGGTGTTCAACAACTTGAAGTAGGGCCTATCCCAAAAGTTGTTGCCTGTCTGTGGGATATGTTCTTCTAGCTGGGCTGCACGGTCTGGAGTCAGTGGGAAAGAAAGCACCTAGCCTCACAGAGACATGATGTACCAGGGTGGGGATACACACACACACACACACACACACACACACACACGCACACGCACACGCACATGCACGCACATGCACACGCACACATACACACAGTGGAATTTTTAAAAAGGAAATAAAGAGTTTATGTAATAAAAATGTTTTCTATGAAATAAAAAGAGCTAGTAGAAGGAAAACTAACAAAAGGAGAGATGTCCCTTCGAAGGACTGCTTTTTTCTTTAAATGAGATTAATGACTAACCTTTATTTTTAAAACAAGTAAATATAAAAAAATGACTGAAATAATATAGGAACATTTTTCAGATTTAAGAAAACAGAAAACCTTAAACCTTTTAGCTGGTAGGGCAAATTTATCACTGAAGAAACTCAGAAGTTCCTCATTGCCTTCTACAATAATAATGCCCCTCTGTGGCAAAATGTTGGTTATTACTAAATAATCACATGCTTAAACTTCTTCTATCCTTTATTCCATAAATAATGAACACAAATAGAAAATTCAAAAACTGAATAAGAGCTATACTTTTATTGTTATGGAAATGATCATACTTGAAGTGATGATTTCATTGTGGTATTTACATAATTTCATAAAAACCCATCCATTTTTAATTAGCTATTTTTAGTAGGCAGTTAAGCTAAGATATTATAAGCCATATATTAGGCTAATGGACATTTAACAGCTGAGTTAAGTTCTTTAAATGGAAATGCTGACAACCCTTTATCTGTAATTACAGAAGCACTGTGATTGCAGAAGGAGGGACCTCTCCTTGGTTTGCAGTCCTAAAATCCCATACGCCTCTAAGGAACAAAGCCCATTAAGAGCTCAAGGAAGTTACACTTGACACAAAGCATTACTCACCTGCTTGCTAATTTTTTTTAATCATTTTGAAAAGTATAAAACTTTTACTTTTATTTTTTTAGTTAGATATTTTCTTTATTTACATTTCAAATGGTATCCTCTTTCTGCATTTTCCCTCTGAAAGCCCCCTATTCCATTCCCCTCCCCCTACTCACCAACCCATCCACTCCAGCTCCCCTGTCCAGCACTGAGCCTTCACAGGCCCTCCCTTTGATGTCTAACAAGGCCATCCTCTGCAACATATTTACCTGGAGCCATGGGTACCTTCATGTGTACTCTTTGGTTGGTCCTTTAGTCCCTGGCAGCTCTGGGGGATCTGGTTGGTTCATATTGTTGTAGAAAATGAAAAATGAAAATGTTGACTTTTAAATCAGCATAGCAGACAGTTTGTAATAATGTTTTCTTTCATAATGAGATTTTTTAAAAAATAGTTTACTAATGTTTGGTGGTTTCAGGCAGATAGAGTCATTGTGAACTAATGAACAAATGTGCATGAAAATAGTCTCACATATGTACCACATGCTAAGTGTTTGCACCAATGGATCCCAATCTAAAGTTCTGTTTCATTTGACTTTAGCTTTCAATAAATATGTCAAATCACCTACTATAGAGTAGTAACTAGGGAGAGGACCTGGTTTGCAGTGATTAACAATTAAAAATGACTTCTACCATCATGAATATGATAGTCTCTAATTAGAAGTAGAAAGAAAAATTAAAATATCCATGCATTCAGATAAATAAGGGAAAATAATGGATGAGGACTGAACCTCTGAACCTGTAAGCCAGCCCCAATTAAACGTTGTCATTTATAAGACTTGCCTTGATCATGGTGTCTGTTCACAGCAGTAAAACCCTAACTAAGACAGAAGTTGGTTCAGTCCATTGTCATCAAGGCAGAAGCATGGCAGCATCCAAGCAGGCATGGTGCAGGAGGAGCTGAAGGGTCTACATCTTTATCCAAAGGAAGACAGGAACAGACTGGGAATCCGCAGGCATCTAGGAGGAAGATCTCTAAGCCCATCCCCCACAGTAACACACTTGCTCCAACAAGGCCACATATTCTGATAGTGCATTCCCCTAGGACAAGCATATATACAAACCATTACAAATAGAATATTTCTATATATAATCAGAAGTTATTCAATGACTTACACTGGATGTTACATTGATTTCTCAAACTCTTCTCTACATATACTTAGTCTTGTTTCAAATGTAACAAAATCTATGGGTTTCACATTTTTTGCTCTCCCATAGTCATTATTTCTATGTGTCTCTTTCTACAAATATCTTTGAAAAATTCTTAAATTTGTGCAGTTTGCAGAACTTGTACATCAGAATTGTCTTGGGAGCTTGTTAATAATACTGGTAGCTGAGCCTCTGCCATGGTTTATGAATCTGCTAGGGAAGTATACACTCTCATGCCTCCATAATATAAACTGTCTTCCTAGAAAAGTCTTTGCTAGAACTCTCATTTAGTAAATTATCAGGTTACCTTTATGTCCAGAGTCTAATATTATATAAAGTCATGAACAAAATTTCCTGGCAGAGGAAATCCTCTGTCTCTGGCTTTCTTTATTAATGCATTAATCTCCATCTGAAGTATAATGTAGTTACTTGGACACCTGTCTGGCTTCCACCCAATGTTATGATACTAAAGAAAGCCATGCCTTTACATTCTTTTGTGTTATCAAAAGCAGTGGATAAATATATTTACAAATAGTGATTTCTAAATAAGTATTCACAGAATGCTATCCATAAGACTATAAATATTATTCCTCTAGTACTATTAAGAAATTAAATCTAGACTTCTCCTTCCCATCTCTCTCTGTGCCCCTTTCCTGTCTTTCTCTTCCCCCTTTCCTGACGATTTTCTCTCCATGGTGACACCCCTGGCCTCAATCCTTGAGGTCAGTAAACTCTCCAAAGAGCACCTTTCCAATAAGTCTGCCTTTGATATAATCTAAAAGAAGAAGGGGAAAAGGAGGAGGAGGAGAAGGGGAGGAGGAGAAAAGACAGGAAAGAAAGGAAAGAAAGAAAGAATGAATGAATGAAATTAAATCTATAATCCCAAAGAATCTATTTTTTTTAATTTAGATGTTATAACTTGAGGCATAAGAAAACTGTGCGTATAATTGAGTGTTATAAAAAACAAAAAAAAACCCACATCATTTTCATAAGATTATGGTAATTAATTTTTAGGTAGTTATAATGATTCCCAATACAGAAAGACTTGCCAAAAATAGTTGAATATTTTATTTACCTGTCAATGGCCTGATTTGATTTGTTCAAAAAATTGTTTTAGTGAAAACAGGAAAATATGATCATGTTAATATATTTAAATTGTAATAATTTGTATTTAAATAATTTTTACAACCTTAGCTAATTATCTCTCTGGTTGGTTGATACCCTCAATTAAGAATCCTGTGTACAGGTGAATTTGTTTTATATTTCATATTCAGTTTTATATGTAGCCTTCATGCTTTTTTTCCTTTCAAAATAACAAAATATATTTTAGTTTCTATTTCTGTTTCTGTAACAAAACAATGTGCCAAAAGAATTGTAAAGAATTAAGTGTGCTGTGAGGTGGTGGTGCACGCTTGTAATTCCAGCACTTGGGAGGCAGAGGCAGGCAGATGTTTGAGTTTGAGGCCAGCCTGGTCTACAGAGTGAGTTCCAGGATAGCCAGGGCTACACAGTGAAACCCTGTCTCTAAAAAACAAAAACGAAAAAATAAAAATGGATTAAGTGTTTATTTTAGTTTGCAGTTCCAGTGGAATGCAGTGTGTCATTTTAGGCAGAAGGTAGCGGAGAATGGTTGCAGATCAGGTTGCATTTGTACTCAAAATGTGAATTGTGAACAGGAAGTGGATCTGGGCTATAAGACCTCAAGGATTGCCCTAGTTAATCACTTCTTCACCAAGTCTCCACATCCGAAAGGTCCCCAAACCTTCCCAGACTGTTCCATCATCTCTGGGTAAAGTGTTCAAACCCATGAGCCTAGGAGGGCTGTATTTTTCATTCAAAGACCAACAAACTATTTCATCACTAATAAATTATAGTTATATTTAGATTTTGATTGAAATAAAGAGTAATGAAATGACATTAACTTTTCCCTACGTGCACATCTAATATTGGATCTACTTCTATTCACCCATCTCACTCTGTGCATTGTTTTGTTCCTCTCTAGTCTATTCACTATATCCATTAAAGCCAAATTTTACTCTTTCTCTGACTTCAGAATAGTATGAGACTGAAAATATTAATTCTGAGACCAAATTTTCTGACTTTTTCCATATACCTCTCTTCACTCTTCTAAGTAACCTTCCTTTCTTCTTTCATGCCTCCTAGAAATCATCCTGAGTTTGATTATCCTATTAAGTTATAATCCTATGAATATGTTCTATCTATAAATGGCCACATTAGGAACAATTTATGCTATTTGTTCTCTATTTCATATACTCAGTTGTGCTTTTGTAGTATAAATGACAAACAGATGATTAGATCTAGTTTTTTTTTCTGGTCAAATTTTGTTCATGGGCAATTGCATCCCTTATCATTTTCATTTGTCAGAAAAATATTGATTTATAACCTTATAAAATCACAAAAAGCATGTTATTAGGCTTTGTAAAAAGTAGCAAGCAGAAATTAACTTATTGAATGGATTTTACAGACTATTTTTCAAAATAGTTTATTAATCTCTGCTTCTTATTACTTGCATAGTGTGTCAGGGCATATTTTGCTGTGATAAAACAACATAACAACAAGCAACTTGGGGAGTAAAGGGTTAATCCTGTTTACATATTGTGTCTATCATCTAAGGAAGTCAACAGGAACCTGGAGGCAGGAAGTGATGCAGAGGCCATGGAGGCAAGATACCTGCTGTCTTGCTCCTTATGGCTTGCTTAGTCTGCTTTGTTACTAATTTAAACCACATGCCCAGCAATGGTATCACATACAGTGAGCTAGTTCCTCCAACATAAATATTCAACCAAAAACAAATGTCTTACAGATTTCCTTTAAGTCAATCATAGGGAAGCATTTTCTCATTTAACCTCCCCACAAAAAGACCCTAGAAAGTCAAGCTGACATAAAAATAAAAATAAGACAGCACCAGTGGTGAATACAATTTCTTTATCATATCACATCTTTAAATGACATATTTATTTTTATATGAGAATCAAAATTTTTAGACAAGTATGTATGTGCAAACCATGCCTCCTGAAAGAACGCTAAGTACTCTTAGTTCTTGAGCCATCTTCCTAACCCTAAAATTTTATTGTTACTTGAAAACTTTAGTCATGGGATTGTATCAATAAATCCAATTTCCTTTGCAAGTGGAACTGTAGATTTTCCTATGTTATCCAAAGACTTGAACTATAGTTGAAAGTGCATGTGCAGACCATCTATTCTTCTGCAAGCATTCAGTAACAAGAGACTATGAAATATTTTGTGATTTTGTAGCCAGGATGTTTATAATATGAAAATAGCTTGTGTGCTTGTAAAATGTAATAATTTTCTAATTTATCAGAAAGCAATGAGTAAACCCTGAGATTTCTTAAGGTATCCTCAAACTGATTTATTGCTCACACAAAGTAATTTGCCAAATGACACCCTAGTGAATTAAAAGAATTAATGTTCTTCTCTAAGTATCTTTCACGGGGGAACAAAAAAAAATCATGGAAATTTGCCAATTAAGGCAAGAAGGAAGGTACTTAAGAGTCATGAATAGTGGGCAAAGGAGCTAAGAAGGTTGCTTCCATCACTTAGTTAAAGAAACATAATTCATCTCCAATCTTAGCTTCAAAATACTAAATGAAGTGAATAATATATTTTGTAATATGTGATTTTTTTCATAGTGGCTGTGTGATTATTTCTGTTGGTATATTTAAACTTAGTTGCATCCAGATTCTTTATTTATGGGCTGGTTTGGGATAAATTCCAAATCTTTGTCATCAAAGTCAATGTTCAGTAGCAGGGGTAATATCTATCTGCAATAGATATTCAATGAAATGGTAAAGTTGCAAGTAATTTTTTGATAATGTATTAAATTGTTTAATTGCTGATTTACTTTTAATTCCAAATATATAATTAATAGAATAGTAAATATAATGAGAAACTTTATCAAAACATGTTTTTGATTATTAATGTATTTATAATCTTAAAGAACCACATCATAGATAATTATGAATTGATTAAGATATATTTGAAACACTAACATGGAAATGTGTCTGAAACTTTCATGTATACTTGATCAAAACAATTAAGACAATTATTGGCCAAGAGAATGTAGCAGGAAGTTGGGTCTTTCTAAGTTTTTGAATCTCATTTCTTAGGAAGTATGATGCAAGTGATATCTATCATTTAAACATGGCTCATTTACTTGTTCCTTTAGAGATCTATATAGGGTCCAATGTAGCATGTATTAGAAACATTGTGGGTGGTTTAGATTTTGATTTCCATAATAGTTTATTGACACAGTGGTTGTGAAAGTCTTTTTCTATACTCAGAATCTTCTTACTTTGTAACTTCTTGATGCCAATATGCTTAAATAAGGTGTTGGTGATACTTCACAATCATTTGATTAACATTTTGGATTATGCATAACTTATGTGCAAGTAATATGTCTTTTACCATGACAAAGTATCTCTTAACAACTGAATTGGAGGTTTGACATACTTGGTCCAATTTCTGAAACTTCCACTGATTTCCCATAGCACAGAGCTGAGGCACAAGATTTTATAACTGAGCATTTGAGAGAATATACAAAATTCAACACTTAATAGTTATACAGCAAAGAGATTTTCTCCATTCCTCTCTGTATGATTTACACAGATAATAATAAGTGCAGTAGTAAAACATTCTTTTCTTTTTTTATTAGATATTTTCTTTATTTACATTTCAAATGTTGTCCCCTTTCCTGGTTCCTCCCCCTGAAAACTCCCTAAACCATCTCCCCTCCCCTTGCTCACCAATCCACCCCTCCTGTTTCCCTGACCTGGCATTCCTTTTTATTTATTTTCTATATTCTTTGTTTACATTCCAAATGATTTCCCCTTTCCCGGTTTCCCCCTCTCCATAAGTCCCATAAGTCCTCTTCTCTCTGCCAGTTCCCTGGTCAAACCCCTCTCATTTCTCTGTCCTGGTAATCCCCTACAAGGCATCAAGCCCTTCCAGGACCAGGGCCCTCTCCTTCCTTTTTCATGGGAATCATTTGATATGTGAATTGTGTCTTGAGTATTCAGGGCTTCTGGGCTAATTAATATTTGCTTATCAGAGATTGCATCCCATGTGTGTTCTTTTGTGATTGGGTTACCTCACTTAGGATGATATTTTCCAGTTCCAACCATTTGCCTAAGAATTTCATGAATTCATTGTTTTTAATTGCTGAGTAGTACTCCATTGTGTAAATAAACCACATTTTCTGTAACCATTCATCCATTGAGGGGCATCTGGGTTCTTTCCAGCTTCTGGTTATTATAAATAAGGCTGCTATGAACATAATGGAGCATGTGTCCTTATTGAATGCCTGGGAATCCTTTGGGTATATGCCCAGGAGAGGTATAGCAGAGTCCTCCGGAAGTGTCATGCCCAGTTTTCTAAGGAACCGTGTCCTAGAATTCCTGATTCTGGGGCATCTAGCCTTCACAGGACCAAGGACCTCTCCTCCCTTTGATGTCCAACGAGTCCATCCTCTGCTACATATGCAACTAGAGCCATGGGTTCCTCCTTGTGTACTCTTTGATTGGTGGTTTAGTCCCTGGGACCTCTGGACCTACTGGTTGATTCATATTGTTGTTCATCCTATGGTGCTGCAAACCCCTTCAGCTCCTTGTGCTTCAGATCATACCAAATATTTGAGGCTCACCATCATATGCCAAGATTACTTTATGCTTACAGAAGTAATTCTACTTTACCACATCATGAGAAAAATTATCTATCAGTAGGGATATTTATCATTAATTTGTGTGACTATGCACTCTATTGCATAAGGTAGAATGCATTGCAGCTGGACTTCTTAGATCCCTGTTTTTAAACTATTGAGGATAGGCATGCTAAGTCAGTATAACAAAATAGAAGTAACTCATTAGAATGCAGTATAGTTGTTGCAAACCAAGTATAAACACAAACTACACAAATACTTTTCATTTACACCTTATTTAATCAATGGATACTGAACCTGAATTTCAGAGGTCCATTTTGTAAACAAATATTTTCACACATAGAACATTTTGTTTAGATAAATAAAATCTGATGTTAATTTAAATTCCTATCATGGACAAGTGTATAGTAATAACAGAATTTCCAACCTAACTTTATTTCTCCATTTAAGCAAATAATCACAGTGAGGAAAAAGTAATTTTTTAAAAGAAAATTCATGCCACAATTATTACAACAATGTTGTGTATGTATATGTGTGTGTGTGTGTGTGTGTTTGCGCACAAGCGTGCGCAGGCATGCATGTGCACACACAAGCTATGCCTGACTCTAAACAATCTTTGAACTATAATTTATTTTCCTAAAAAAAAAAGTTGATAAATATAGTAGGAGTGGGTTTGGTAATAGTAACTTCAAGAAAGCAAAGCACTTATGTTTATTCGCATAGCACTGACAAGGATAAACAAAACTTTGGATGGCAAAGAATTTGCATTAGTCTTTTTTGACATGTTCCTGCAGTGTAATTTATTATGTAAGACAATCAGCTCAACTTCTCATCTGTGATATCCTTGAAATCGTGTGAAATTTAAATTTTCATGAAAATTCATTAATACCACGAGCAAAAGAATGATACTAATTGGTTTTAAGAAACAGATTATGAAAGAATTCTTTGGCAAACTTGTTCTTTTTTTCTCCTGTTTATCATTGGTTGACTTGTAGGTACTTAATTTAAGGTCCCGGGATTACCAGCAAGGCTTGACAGCAGTGCACCCTGAAGCATCAATTGTATACTAATGTAAATAATAAAAATTTAATTATATACAAGAATGAAAAAAACATAAGCTTTTCTCTCTTTAGCCTGAAGGAGATCCATGTTTCAGCACCATTTTAAGAATGAATGAGGTATAAAATAATGTGATTAAGGAATGATTAGTAATATAATACATATTCTATCTTTAGCTAACCATACATTCATATATAAGTGCATGAACACATAAACAAATAGAGGGAGTGATTGTGAAACACAGCATATATGAATTATAGACAATCTTGATAAATACAGAGAAGTATATTTCAGTTATGATTTAGTAAAATAAAAAAATAATAATCCTGTCAGATGCTAAGAGAAAAGTGTCTGAGGAGAGTAGGCCATTATATTTCACTTTCAGCCATTCACTGGTTTAATGTTTAGCACAGTCTAAGTTAATGTACATGCATTTATTGCTAGTATTAATCCAATAATGCAGAACCACTTAAAGAATTTTAAAGTCTACTAAAATGGGTATTTAATATTTCTGGTGAATGTACATTTTGAAATTCTATATAACACATAAATTGCAAGGTAGACACAGCAATCAATGATTCCACATATAAACACATACAAGATATTCATATTTTAATAATATTTATGTGTAATGCATTTATCTATCATTTACCTAAAATTACATTTTGATTAATATTTATTGTGTAAGTAAATTAGATATTAAACATTTCTCCTGTAAATGAATGATTATGTTAGATTTTTCTTTTATTGATGAAAGTAACTCAACATTTAATATTTGCCTTGAATCTTGTAAAATTGTTAACTAATCTTAAATATTTATGAATTTCCACAATAATTCTTATTTACATGCATAGTCTGAAGTCTCACAAAACTGAAGTGTAAATTCAAGAATTTTATTTCAGTATTATTTTATCAGAAACAACCATGGATTACATAAGGATAAATGATTCATTTCGTGGAATTGTGGGTTTTCTAATTATTGTGTCTAGTCTTTTAGAGTCTATGTATGATAAAATAATTTAAAGATACATTCTTTATTTTCAAGTTATTATTTTACTGCTTATGGCACAGACAATATTTTCATTTTGTCTCTCTGACTGGTATGAAATCTTGGCAATATATTCAATATGGAAGTATGTTAAGTCTAGATCATAATATAATCAATTTACAGACTAATTAAAAATTAAGTGGGGTACAAAGCCTGTAAGCATTGACCAACCTGGTATTAATCATATTCTTTATATCCTGAAAATTATCCTGAAAGCATATTCAGATTTTGTGAAAGTATATAGATATCTAACTTTGAAAAATGCATTTTAATAGCAATTTCACACTGCTTTTAAAAGTAAAAGTTGACTTGCTTTGTCACTGCAGTGAGATACTACTTCTCCTTAGTTGAAATGAGCAATAGGAGCCCCCTGTGTAGATGTCATTGCTGACTAGGACTCAGTAAAATTAAGACACATTGAGATAGAATTCATCAAAAGACTCTCACTATAGGAATAAAATGAGTACTAGCCTAATCTATGTTCTCTCCTTTTAGACAGTTATACATTTTCTGGTACCTGAATATAACTAAGGAGGTCTAGATTTGGATTTGGTCATACTGGCACTCACATGTAATCTTAGCATTCAGGAAGCAAGAACAGGAGAGTAAGTTGAAAGTCAGTATGATTTACACAGCAGTTTTCCATGACAACACTCACATAATCACACATGCACACACACACACACACACACAGAGAGAGACACACACACACACACACACAGACACACACACACACACACCACCATCATCTTCCTCATCTCCACCACCACCATCACCACCACCTTTACCAACATCACTACCATAGAAAAAACAATGGTTGATATTTTTTTCATACAAATAGCAATGAATATTTACTGAAGATTTCCTGTCAGACTGTTTTTCAGCTAGGTTTTATCATCCTTATTTTAAATGTGAAGAAGCTAAAGCAAATCATAAGTTCACAAATTTTTCTTCAGTAATTCAGTACATATATGCTTCAATCAGGATTTGAAGCCAGAACTATGTTTTTTCTTCATGCTGTCCAATAGTATTTCAATTTTACCCAAAACGCATTTAAACTACAAATATAACAAATGAAGTAAATTCTAAATGTGAAGACTAGAGTTTAGCTAGTTAGTACACATTTTATTCATCATATTCCTGTCTCTTCACATTCCCAGGATTTTTATTAAAATCTTTTTCACTTTGGACATTGTAGAATTGTTAAGACAGACCTCAAAATCACTAAATTCCAGTTACTTCTGCCATTGCTTACTGAATGTTCTAGAAAGGCATTCTTATATTTGGGATATTTACATTGCAACATATATCTCTAGCTGTAGATGACAGTTCTTTTCCACAAAATTAAAAGTTTGAGTACTTATTTACTCATTTTTATTATTTGCCTGTTGCAATGTGATAATGGAAAATTATAGTGTAACCACCTGATCTTGGATAGATTACAATGCTCACTTAAGCATATTAATATCTTTAAGGAACTTTATAACTCTACAAAGCATTTATAACTCTGTGTCACCATTTAAACTTTCTAGGGTCATCCATGAACCCAATGAAAAGAAATTAGCTCGTGAATGTAATTGACCCACAAATTATATAACCATGAAAGTAATCAATAGTTCTAATGGATGTGGCTTTTCAGTAGAGAGGTCAAGTTCTTCTAAGAAAGATTGCATAAATTAAAGAAAATTTGAAACCCGTTATTTCCTCATTCTTTGACATACCCCTATGCATAATGAATAAAAGCATGATATGACATAATCAAGAGACATCATTTTCCCAAGCTTGTATTTCTGTGCTATTGAAAAACTAATTTAATGCTTAGAGCATTATAATAACCTTTATCTTAAATATCTCTATACCAGCTTCAGCAGTCAGTGGGCTCCCACCCTTTCTGTGCACTATTCCTTTGCACTGGATCTTCCTGATTTGCTTCAATATATACTGGGCTCTTGAGTTTCTTTTATTTTCACATACACTACAAGTTTTATGTCTTCAGTTTCATATCTCTTATGAAAAGCCCAATGGAATCCACTTTATTTTTAAAGAAAATTCAGTAGTGTTCCAATTCATATTGATTTTATTCTCTTGCATAATTATGACATAGTTAATTTATGTTTAGTGTCTATTCCACTAAATAAAGAAGTATCTCATGCTTAGCTTACATTTTGTTATGTTTTTTTTTAATCTCTTGATATGTACTTATTTCTAATAGTCCTAGTGCTATTGCAGGTTACATAAACTCCAGTCTTTTGGTACTCTGTTAAGTTAGTTGACCTGAAACAATTTAAACTCAAGTAATAAATAAATCCTTAACAAACGCATTCAAATGTAGATCACTTAGATTTAGATGGCTACAAGGAATTATTTTGATCACAGTGTCCTACCATCTCATTTTCTAAATGAACACATTGACTTTGACAAATGGCAAGGAAATTTTTCTCCAATGAGCAACATATTTCTTTAAAAAAATTCTACAGTATATTAAATTTTATTTCCCCTCCGCAACCACAACTAAGTTCTCTATACATACTCTCTCAATAGTGGGGGTTGTTTCTGAGACTTTCACGTTGTATTTAGATTACCTTCTTCTAGTGTTATTGGCAAATGCTTTTGAACAAAATTATTTGACTTTTGGAAACAGAAAAAAAAAATTCTTATTTTTATTTAATCTCTGGCTCGATTTATTAGCCTTTTGGCATGTTCTTATTATTTGTCCCTCCTCATTGAGCTTTTTCTTTCTCAGTGCATAAGCAACACTGCACCATGCAACTCACACAGAGAATGTGTTTACAAAGAGAAACAATATACATCTTTGCCGAAAATTCAACTTTCCATTGCCATTTTCCGAACATCAGGAATGTCCTTAGGGATATGGAAGCATATTGAGTAACCCACCAGCAAACTATAGTTTTAGCAAACACTTGTCATGAGTTCCTTAAGGAGAAATCACTTCCAAAGAAAAATGTGTACAGATGAACATTTTATTTATTATTTTTATTAGATATATTCTTTATTTACATTTCAAATCTTGTCCCCTTTCCTGGTTCCCCACCCCCTGAAAATCCCATAAGCCATCTCCCCTCCCACTGTTCCCCAATCAACCTTCTCCTCCCACTGTTCCCCAATCAACCTTCTCCTGCTTCTCTCTCCTGGTATTCCCCTACAATGCAGCATTGAGCCTTCCCAGGACAAAGGGCCACTCCTCCCTTTGATGTCCAACAAGGCCATCTTCTGCTGCCTATGCATCTGGAGCCATGGGTAACACCATGTGCACTCTGGTTGATGGTTTTGTCCCTGGGAGCTCTGGGAGTACAGGGTGGTTGATACTGTTGTTCCTCCTATGGTGCTGGCAGAACCCTTCAGCTCCTTGGGTCCTTTCTCTAGCTCTCCCATTGGGGACCCAGGAAATGTTTACTTGTGCCTCTGAAATTTTTTGTTGTCTCTCAGGACCCTTTCTTACTCCAGCATATGCATTAACAGACAAATATATTACACTTGATTATGGATATATGTGAACAATGACCACTCAGTATGCATAAGTTTAGACGTATAAAGGGAATAATTAGATTTCCTCTGTGCATTTAATTCTTTTCTTTTGTATTTGCAGATAGTGATTTTTTAAAATCTATTAGAGGAGATTGAGGTATAAATCCTGCCTTTAAAGGATTTACCAATCAAGTAAGAGAAACGTGGCCAAGGAAATAAATTATTGACTTAGGAAAATAAAATCCAATTTATAAACACAGGAAAAGTAAGTGTAGTTGCTAACAAAAGTGAAGTTAAAGTGGACTGTGCCAGAGGATACCAATAAACCAAACCTCAAAGGATAAGGAAGCTGTTAAGAGTCTTAGAATATAGAAAGCATCTTGTAAAAGAACAAAGTCATGGGTATGAAAGTCAAGAGCTTGCTTAGCAAGCAAGAGTAGTTTAAGTGGCTAGAGAGGGCAAAGAAAGTGGCATCACCTCTCTTAATTGAACATTATGGTGGAGCAAGCATAGCCAGGATGAGAAGAATCCAGTGGAAGAGGAAATGGGCCTTTTTGATTTATTTGTATCCTTCCTTTAAAGACTTTCTGATGCAAAGTCTAAGTCTTGACCTGATACATTAGGAGTAATTCTAAATGACACAAACTCCAGATGAACTGTTGTTTCAATACACTATTGTAAATTGGATCCTCACACACATTCTCCTTAGTTTTTGAGTATATAGACAAGTGGTCTCAAACTATCCAAGGAAAACTGACTGTCTGTTAAATTTACTTCAATAAAGTTTCTGTATTTTGTATTCAGTCAGACTCATTGAGCACTGTGCTGTTCTAATCCTGACTTTTGCATGTGGATTCTTTTATGTGTATAGGTATTTTATTTATGTGTTTATTTTTATTGGTTATTTTATTTATTTACATTTGAAATGTTATCCCTCTTCACTGTTTCCACTCCACATACCCCTATTCCCTCCTCCATCCCCCCTGCCTCCATGAGGGTGCTCCTCCACCTGCCTACTCACTCCTGCCTCAGCAGCCTAGCCTTCCCCTATTCTGGGTCATCAAGCCTCCACAGGACCAAGGGTCTCTCCTCCCGTTGATGTCCAAAAAAGCCATCCTCTGCTACATTTGCAGTTGGAGCCATTGGTATCCCCTGTGTACTCTTTGGTTTATGGTTTGGTGCCTGTGAGCTTTGGGGGGGGGGGTTCTGATTGAAGTCCTTTTTCAGTTGGGTGGTTCATTTCATTTTTTAATTAGGTACACCCATAAAACCATTTTTAAAAAGGAATACTAGCAGAGACATGTAGATGGATAAGAAACTAAAGAAAAGACTTGTTAGGAAACTAAACCAAGTCTATGTCTTTCTTAGTGTCTCCATCTTTACAAATCTTTTCATCAACAAAGAAGCATTGCAACTCTCCTGCAGTTTGTTTTTATTCTAGAGCAATAAAAAGCATTAGTGAAGACAGGCTTCTGTGCATAATTAAAGGGCTTATGTCAATTACAATTTATCCACAGATGCTCAAGGTACTGTGGATATTTGGTCTATTGCTGTCAACCATTCTCAATTAATGTCTACTGTTGATTTATTTCTATATAATATGTTATAAACTTTAATTGTTGTTGATCCCACCTTCCCAATTAATTCCAAGTAAGTTTCCCAGTGACCTGATTAAACCAATGGAAATATCTCCAGATAGAGTATTCTGCTCAGAATTTTATGTGGTTATTAAGGGCATAATGACATCAGGGTTTTTTTTATATATACCATTATGGGAACTCTTATCCCTTGGATTATTTTATTTAAATCTGAGCATCTAAATGTGGCACATGATTGTATGCCTTAGGGACTGGAAGCCTGATTAGTGAGTAGATACTAAGAAGCAAAGAAAGAATAGACACATGAATATTAACAGTTCTGATCACATGACATGAGCACTTGGATAGAGAAGCCATAGCACCATGTGACCTCTACATATTTATTAGCATGTTTATTATACACACCTGAACAGGGACGCACAAGTATTATATATGGCTTAATCAAAGGAAGAGAAGTTATTACATACAGGTAATCAAGGAGGCAAGTGTATTATATGTAGCTGAACAAGGAGACAGGTTTGGCTAATCTTGATAGGAGCAGTCTTTGTGAGGAAGCAGTCTTCTAGACATAAACATCCAAGAGGATGGTTTACAGTTTCTGCACACTATTGGCATTTGTTGGTATCCTTCTTTGTTTCACTGATGGACAGCTGTAGGTATAGGTACTTGACATGGCCACACATATGCACACAATGAAACAATACACATTCACTCAAGAAGTCACTAACTCCCAACACAAAGGAGAAAACCAGTAGCACACACTAGGGAATAAAGCAAAAAATATGTGTGAACATAGTTCACTTTGAGACTGAACAGTCATTTTAAAATTATGCTTAGGTTATTTTTTAGTTAGCATTGTGATCAGCATAGAATCTTATAGGGATTATTTTATGAACAGAAAGCTAAAACTCAAAAAAAAAAAAAGGTGCTTACAGCTTCCTTATAGTGTTTCCAACTGCTTGTGACTTACTTGCAAAGATAATTTACCTCTAATGCCCAAAATGTCACATATTATTAAAATCCATATTGTCTTTCATACCTTCTTTTATGACTGCTTAAGACTTATAGTCCTTAAGTCCATTTATTGAGAATATAAATTGAATTAGGGAATTGTTTTATATACATTTGAATTGTTTTCTTTCACTTTCAAATAATGATTTATTTGCTTAATTTAAATGCTAGGTATAGAACACAAATTTTCATACAAGTCAAACTAAACATAACTGTACAAATGTATAAATTAGGGTTAAATATCTTCAAGTTCTAAATAGTATCATGAAATCATTGTAAAAATGATTTTCTCTATATTCTTTCTTTATTATCATATCTTATAAGCATATTTGTTAAGAAAAAAATTGTCAGACAATTTAGCATTGAATTTATTTAACTTTATAAAAATAATTGCCTTTTTAAAAAAGTGCTTAATACTAATTCAAAATAAATTTGATAATAGCAATACAATTTATTACAACATCAAGGAAACTCCTTTTCGATTATCCTTTATAATAAATACATACCTTTAAAATATAAATTATAAAATTATTGACAATGCATATTACTTAATTTTTGCTTATCAACCATACTACTAGGTGTGTTTATGTTAAGAAATATAGTATAAATAAAGAAGTGAAATTAACTACTACTTTATTTTGTGTTCACGCATGTGTCTAACACACTTATTTTTGATGGAATCATCCTGATATAATATAGATAAAAATTACAGTTCTAGAATATTTATGTATGATTCACAATATCTCCATAAATATATTTTACTTGAGATTATAAATGAGTTCTTTTACGTGTTCTTCCAGAATTCAACGAAAGGAGTCTATTTATTTCAGTTACAGGGCTTGAATGATTTATAATACTGAAAGGTATAAGTGCTTTTCAAGGAAATTGACAAAACAAAATTAGTAAAGCATTTTTTGAGTGTGAACATGTTAATCTATCTCTAGATTTTAAAAGATTTTCATTAAGAAGTCATTAATTCCTTGAAGAACATATGTGTATTTAAATCCAGCAGTGTCTATCCTTACAATGGCTTTCATATAGGTAGAGCACACTTCTAAGTCACGTTTTGTATTTTACTAGATCAGCCAAATGAATCAATACTCTTTTATTAACACTATTACAATAGGCTAAAATAAATTGTATAAGCAACTGTCAAATTTTATTTTCAATTTTTATAATTATTCTATTGCTAAACTTGGTGATTTGTAAACTTTGTATTTCCTGTATTATTATAATTATTTTATATTGTTATTTATTTACTTTGCATCCTAATCACAATTCACCTCCCTCCTTTCCTCCCATGCCCTCCCTCTCACCTCACCCCTACCTCACTATCTACCCCTATTATCTTTCTCTTCCAAAAATCTGAGACCTCCAATGAATATCATCCAACCTTGGCACATGAAGATACAGTAAGATTAGGTTTGTCTTCTCAAGGCAGTCCATTTAGGGGGGAAGAATCTAAAGGCAGGCAGTGTAGTCAGAGACAGTTCTTACTCCTGTAGAAGGAGGCCCACAGGAAGGCCAAGATGTATAACTGTTACATGTGTGCAGAGGGCCTAGGTTGCTTCATGCATGGTCTTTGATTGGTCTTTCTGTTTCTGTGAACCACTATGGGTCCAGGTTAGTCGATTCTGTAGGTTTTGTGGTGATGTGTTGACCTGTCTGTCCCTTTCAATTCTTCCTCTCACTCTTCTACAGGATTTCCCAAGATCTGCTTAATGTTTGGCTGTGGGTCTCTGCATCAGTTGCTTTGTGAAGACCGTTTAATGGCATTTATGCTAGGGTCCTGTCTGCAAGTATAACAGAATATCATTAATAGTGCCAGAGGTAGGCTCTGTCTCATGGAATGGATGTCAAGCTGGACCAGTCATTGTTTGGACCTTACCACAAATTTTGTTCCACCTTTTGCCCCTACCTATCTTATTTGCAGGACAAATTGTGGGTGTAAGGTTTTGAGTCTTTTGGAAGACTTACCTGGTTATAGGAGATGGCCCGTTTATGTACCATATCCCCCATTGTAGGTAGTCTTATCTAGGATCACCCTTATAGATTCCTGGAAGTTTTCATTGTCCTAAGTTTCTAGCTCAAACCACATAGTGCCTCCCCCACATCAATTTTGTTGTCTTTCCCAGTACTCTCCATCTTTCCCCCACATCATCCTTACTGTTTGTACTCCACCCCTCACACACAGTCTCTTCTCTCAATCCACTCCTGATATTAATCTATTCCATCACCCACCCCTAGTCTCAAGTGACTTTACATTCTCTTCTTATGTTTCATTTCTGCTTGGCAAAAGTTGGGTTTATAAAGAATGACCTAATTTGTGGTATCTAGTTTAGGAATAAGTAACAAAAAAAATATGTATCATACTCTTGCTACAAAATGACTGGTCCTATTTGGTATTATATTAAAAGGGAATATAATTCAAATTTAAAAAAAAAATCTTGGACTTGCACATTGGTTTTATTAAAATGTATTATTTCTGATTTGTTTTGTTTGTACAATAATTTAATAAAATATTTAAATATTTTAATCAGAAAAGATCTGATTTGTTATAAATACTTGATGTAGGGAGGTAATTTAAATGGTCTAGGGGATTATTTGTAGAAAAAATGACATAGCTAACTTATGTCAAGGTACAGAATTCAACTTGGAATGGAAAATGGCATTTTTTGTTAGTTGAAGATGCAGTATAGATAATACTTAGTAAGAGTGGCAATATACTGAGTTTACTTTCTAAAATTCAAGTGTCTCCATGTACAGAAACATACTCCACTAACTGTTGATCACTAAAGCCAAACACCTTCCATTTTCCAGTTCATCCAAGCAATATTTATTGAGCTACTGAACTGATAGAGGTAAAGAGATGTGAAAAAGCTCACTGATGTCTGATATAAATCACTTCTGCTTCTATATGATTGTGACTGGGGATCACTTCTAGAAATTGGATAGTGGGAAGGGATAATGAATTTTAGGTGTTTTGTTGTACCTTGAGCCCTAGAAACCTTTTCTTGTCATCCTTATTACAAGACACTCTTATTTATTAATGACATATTTACTATTAGCTATCCCTCCTTCTATTGCTTTCTTATACCTTTTCTACATTCATGATTGCAAACAGGTATAATTTACCTGCTTCCTTCACAGTATAATAAAAAACAAAACAAAACAAAATCTATTCTAAAATCTTTCTATACTCATTTCCAATTCCAATAGAAAATTTTAAATACTTCATGCAAATACATAAATCACAGGAACATAGCATTTGTCTTTGTGAAAAGGCAAAGTGCTCACGTGTGTGTGTGTGTGTGTGTGTGTGTGTGTGTGTGTGTGTGTGGTTGTATTTCAAATCTAAATAATCTCTCATTTATCATCTAAATAATCTCTCATTTATCATCTAAATAATCTAAATAATCTCTCATTTATCATCTGCTTGAATCAATTTCCCACAGGTAGTAGGGTAAAAAGTACAAGTTACGAATACAAGGATAGTTCGTCCACAGGAACACTTCCTGTGTATGATAAATGTAAATTTTCTTCCACATTTAAGAAACAAAACTTTAAAATAAAACCAAACAAAAAATAAATCTTCTTTGTTTAACTGCCTCACTAACAATGTCTTCTTTTTTGCTTCTATTTTAAAACCCTAAATCTTGAAATTTAATTTTGGGTCTTTACATAAACAGAACAAATCTAGGAAGTATCATAAATGAGAAATCTGATGAATATCTCTCCTTTTCAATAATTTCTTTTAAAAATTTAAGTCAGCCAGGCAGTGGTGGTGCATGCCTTTAATCCCAGCACTTGGGACGCAGAAGCAGGTGGATTTCTGAGTTTGAGGCTAGCCTGGTCTACAGAGTGAGTTCCAGGATAGCCAGGGCTACACAGAGAAACCCTGTCTCAACAAAAAAAAAAAAAAAAAAAAAAAAAAAAAAGCCACAAAATTTAAGACAAAAATTAAAACCTACTTGATATAATGTCATATACTATAATATTCTAGTTAATTTTAATATAAAATTATTAAAAATGAAATAAAGTCCTCAACATAATGCCATTAATGTTTAATTCTCTACATGGGGAACAATATAATGTAATCTTCACTGATGAAATTCAAGCTGTTTCACTAATGTCAAGTGCTAAGAAGGAAGCAATGATCACTTTCTCTTCAACCCATTTTCTTTGTCCCAAGAAGCAAAGAGCAAGGAGCAATGTTATATATGAGGCTGAATTCCATGTCATAAATGTAGGTACGTGCTCCCCTACATTTGGTAGCAAGGAAATATCATATTTAGTCTTCATTTACATAAATTATCCATTATTTATGGGAAAATAACAGACATATCCAAGAGTTTCAATTGCTATTAATCTTAGCATGTGCATTTTTATTGCTATAAATGGTTTCTATTTATTTTCTTGCCCCTCTGCTTAAACTAGCAGATAGTTTGAGGTTTATCAATTTTAAGAAGCTGTGCATGTTGAATGAATGAATTTAACAGTCAGTTCCTCCCAGAGTTTAGTTAGCTGACAATAATTTTAGTACCTCTGTAGTTTTAGAGGACTTAATAGTTTATTTTATTATTTTTGAAATTATGTAAATTTTTTCAACACATCAAGCTGTTAGCTAAATTCAACAATACAATACAAATTTCATAATACAATAGTATTATGCCAAGTATTATTTGGATTTGAATTTGAATTTATACTGAAAATGCTTATCAAAGAAATGTTGGGTCTATGACTTCAATTTCTGAAGCAAATGATGTTTTACATGATGTTGAGAAAAAGAGAGTAGATGAATAGTAAGGCAGATAGGCGGAATGTGAGAGAGAGATAAAGCGAATGGGTCCATTTCTCAGTACCTATCAGCATTTTATCCAAAATTCCAGCAAACATTCTCATAATTATTTTATTGAACATATGGAATTAATTACATTTTAGTAAAAACCACTATCTAGTGAGCTGTATTCATGGGCTGACATATATATTTCTTGAAAAAATAAATATATAAATAGATCTAGTAAGTTTTATATTATCAGAATTTTAATTTCTAAGGACATTTCAACAAATATCTGCATGCTAAATACAACCACTTTTAGTTTTCATATGGGAAATGACTTTTACTATAAAATGTACTATGATAATGTAATAGTCTAATCTTTGCTAATTTCCATCATTTAGTTTGAAACTGGATGTGCGTTACTAGTTTATTCTTTCAAGTATCTATAAGCAACCTGTGAGATATTTAAAGTTGAGAATTCATTTATTCCAGTTACTATTAGGATTATATGGTTAGTTTCGTTGAATATGGCATTCTACTAGAAGTAAAAGTCACATATAGAACTATTTTTTCTATCTTTTATTTCTTTTCCTATATCCTTTTGGTTCATGAAACACACAACACACACACATACATACACACACACACACACATACACACATACATACTCACATTCATGTATCTGTACATGTGTTGTGAAAGAGAATGTATTTGAATATTAGGAATGTCTAAAAATATATGCAAACCATATCAAGTGAAGTAAATAATAGTCCTATACCAATAAACTAATAGACCCATTTTCAAACAAAATAATTTTATCCTCAATTAGAATTGCCTGAAATATGTAGTATATAATAATCAAAATAGTAGATATTTAATAAATGGATTGCTAATCCACAGCTTCCATATCACTACCATTGTGAAATTGCATGCTACAAAACTACTTTTGAATTTTAAATTGTTGCATGCTAATAACTATTTTACATATTATCACAAAGGTCACCATGATAAAATATGTGAAACTCTAGCATAATGTTTGGAATGTAACAAATACCTGAAAAATAATAATACATACTTTAACTTATTGCTGTTTGTTTTGACTTAGATACAGAGAAAGCTGGCTCCAAGGATAAACTGTCCAATAAAATCCTGACACAATCCATGTGTTATGTATCTTACATATTACTAAGTAATATACTGGGGGATACTGTTGTTTTGTTTTGTTTTATTTCCTTCACTATGTAGCACTGGTTTTCCTGGAGCTTTGTATATAGTGTAGGCTCACCTGGAACACACAGATATCCACCTGGCTCAGTGCCCCTAGTGCTGATATTAAAGGCATGTGCTGTCATATATGCTAATACATTGTTATACTAATTTTTTGTTTGTTTTCTTGTTTGTATTTTAACGTAGCAATGTCTAATTCACAGATAATATGAATGTGAAAGTGTCAGAAACTTTCAACCTATAATAGTGACAAAATATAAAACAAGTAAAAGGTGAGATTCCAATGCATGTATGCAGTGGCTGCATATAAGGTCCACTTTTTAAGAGTATAGTTACTGCTCAAAGACAGTCACCGTGCAGAAAATAGGCTACCCTTAAAAGATGTGACAAAAAGGAAGCAAACTGAAGAAAGGAAGCACAAATGAAGAAATAGATATTAGCAGAAGCAACAGTAAGTGATGATGATTAGTCTAATACTAACTCAGTGGAAGGCAGAGAATTTTTCATGAATTTGTGAATCATGTGTTTAAGGAACTTAGGTCTGAAACTACAGGTACTACCTGGGCTCTGAGCCAGGTTGAATTGGTGCCACCTGGAGAGTTCGTGATTGTCATGACATCCCTTACACACTTGATTAGAATGAAAGCCAGGAAAGGTGGGGGGAGGGGAGTCCTACATTGACAGATTTTGAAGTGGGCGAAACAGGTCTATTTTGAGAAAAAAAATGTTCAATAAAACATATGTCAGTAAGGAAGAGAAGATTCTGCTTAGTTTTACAGCTCAAAAGGACTGTCTTACACCCTAATTTGAAGAAAATGTATCCAAGAAATGCAAACTTGAAGTTCTCTTACTTTTTTACTTGAACAGATGGACCTTACCCTTTTTCACTTAGAGAAAACTTTATCATAGCCTTCCTAGGTTTTCTCCATCCACAAAACATTGGGATTCTTACTTTCTTTCTTCTTTCAATAAAAGCATGCAAGTTACCAAGGGTTATCACCTGAAAAAGGACAGCACCAATTGATATGCAAACATAGAAGTGAGAAATCTCACTGGGACAGCACCCTAGACAAAGAACTGCAGGTATCTGTGGAATGTTGCTGCAAGTAGGAGAAATTAGTCTTCAGTAAGAAAGAGTCCCCCAAATAGCCAATACCAAGTGAATATCCCTGAAATCATACACCTACATGCAACATTATAATAGATAAAGGTAAATATGCTAACATATTTCACAGCAATTAAAGAATAAAAGGCAAGAATCCTCTAATTTGAGAGAGAGCAGGACAAGATGCATGGATGTGAGAAGTTGGAGAAAGTAAGGGAAATGATGTAATTATATTTAAGGTCAATATAAAAAACAATTTTAACATGCCTGCATGACCCATAACCCTATCATTACTGGTTATCTCATTATTCAAGAACGTATGTATTCCAGGGACAAAAAAAAATACCACATATGACCACTTCCTGACTGAATTTCAAGGTCTTCGATTTGGGAAAGCTTCCTTTCTCTTAAGGCTCATGAAATAATGCCACAGGATAGATATATCATCAGAAACCCATTTGCACCTAGGTATTTACTCTTTTCCCTGTTTCTGTCTCTGATTTGAGAATCCCCATCTCTTCTGTAATGAGAAATACTCATTCTTACAGCACCTAAAGCTTATTCCAGCTCAGGCTCAAAATCAACAAATGCAAAACCAAAATCAGGAGCCAGAACATTTGTCTAAAGAGATGATTTCTTTCCTTCATAGAACAAACACTCATTTGAAATAAACTAAGAGGAACAGGGCATAGAGAGTCACGGAAAAGATAAACATCCATGCAACCACCCCTTGGGTCTACAGTCTAAAGAATTTCAACATTTATGTGAACAAACTGCTATGAATTTATGGAAGACTTTATTATACAGGTGATCTCATGCCTAAGTCTATGGGTCCATTGTAACTGAAATGGGATAAAGTATGGCCCAAGATGATAACTCCTAAAGAACTACAACTAGAAAAGAGAATACCCTCCTTCAGATCTGTATCATAGACATTAAATGAATGTGTTGGGCATAGGTTTATACAACAGGGTACTTAAATATATAATTTTACTGATAAATTATATGACTATATTTTAGATTTCCACTTAAAGTAATTGGTATTATTTTATGTCTCTCATACATTTGTAAGGAATTGTAATAAGTCTTTTGTTTAAAGTCAGCTAGAGTTTATCTAGCTTTATGATGTGACTCTTGTTTGTACTTACTATAAATATCCTTCTCATAGAGGAATACTCTGGCATCTTAAATTTGGGATGCTTCAACTTTTAGAGTATGAAATCTTGGGATAGAGATCATTGGATTAGTTTAATTTCCTGATGATCTAATCAGTTTGGCAGGCTTCTTGGGTAATGTGTACTTTAAAAGACAGAAAGACATGAAATAAGTGGATAATATTATGCCTGAACCTTGTCAGTTAGTACCTATATGATTTAAAGTAATTCACTTTTCTGTGTCTTTGTGTCCTCATTTATAAAACTAGGAAGTATATACCTACTCATTACTTTTTAAGGGACATTGTGAGGGTCTAATGAGAAAAGACTAGAACATGGCTTTCAAAACTGTAAAACACACTCTTGAAAGGAATTTTAAACCATATTTACATTTGCATATAATAATATTTGTATGCCACTTATGTCAAATTTTCTACTCCCAAATCTGAAAGAGCAAAGGTGTTTTCCAAGAATACAAGAAGGTTAGAGGGTAACCTTGACATATGTCAGACATCTTGTTTGTACTTACTGTAAATATCCTTCTCATAGAGGAATACTCTGGCATCTTAAATTTGGGATGCTTCAACTTTTAGAGTATGAAATCTTGGGATAGAGATCATTGGATTAGTTTAATTTCCTGATGATCTAATCAGTTTGGCAGGATTCTTGGGTAATGTGTACTTTAAAAGACAGAAAGACATGAAATATTTGACAATAGACAAATGTCAGAATCACTCTGATATTTTAAAGGCCTATTACTTATTTTCTAGGCACTGTTTATGCTGTTTCTAGTTTCTTTGTTCATGTTTCCTTTAGAGAATACATGTTTCATTTCCCTTGATTTACTATGATTTTCTGAGTCAGAAAAATCTCTTTAGGTGTAATTTGTAGACATAAAAGCAGGTCAGCAAGGATGGATAATATATCTAAAACTTGAACGAATAACACAGACCCATAAGGTTTTATTGTTTGTTGTTATCACATTTCCTTATCTTTACCCTCATTTATGTATTCAGATGATATCTCTATTGTCCCTTTTTCTGATAATAAACATTATAAATTGATAATATAACCCTCTGGTGGATGGAGACTACCTTTCAGTATCTGGAGGCTGTAACTCTTATTCTGTGAGCATGTAATCACTACAATGTTTTATGACTAGAAGTAAAGATTGGAAGTTGTAAAAAATTAATTGAATAATAATTGAATTTGATATTTTCCCATTGTTATTCCTATGGGCATAATACAAATATTGATAAAAATACATTCTTTTAAATTATGTATTAAAAATCAGGAATCCTTTAGGAGCTCTTATTTTGCTTTCCACATAGCTTAAAATTCTTGCCTGACCAATAAAGGCTATGACTCTTGCAGCCCAGTCTATACATAACTATCTCTGTTCCTGATATTGCTCCACTCAGGTAGCTCCTTCGTTCTCATTATACTGTGGTAAATTTTCTTTTTTTAATTGTTTTCAAGAAGTATATTTGTACTAAACAATGATTAATTAAATTACATTAATTATATCTCATTAATTATTTATAAAAGAAAAATGATAGGTTTTCTATTAAGTTGTAACATTAAGCAATCACACAAGGTTCTAATTTTAACTTTATACTGACTTTGAAATATTTGTTAGAGGCTTTACTCATATTTTAGCACAATAATTATTAATACTGACAATGCAAAAATGAATAGAATAGTTTATTCTTACTTGTTGAAAATTGTTTCTTCTTTCATATAATATATCCTAACCACAGTTTCCTCTGCCTCTACAACTTTGAGGTTTCCCTGACCTCCCTTCTCCCCCACATCCACTCCCCTTCTGCTTCCCTTTAGAAAACACAACTCTTAAGAGATGACAACCAAACAGAACAGAAACAGTTAGAATAAGATAAAGGCAAAAGCTCTCCTATCAAGGCTAGACAAGGCAACCCAATAGAAGAAAAAGAGGCCCAGGACCAGAAAAGAGTCAGAGAAACACCACTCTCACTGTTAAGACTCTTGAAAAAACACCAAACTTATAGCCAAAACATATACCCAGAGGACCTGGTGCAGATCCACACAGGCTCCATACTTGCCATACAAACCCTGCTTAGTTGACGGGGTGAGCCATGTTCTAGCATTCTCCATCTCCACAGGCTCCTACAATATTTCCTCCCCTCTTTCACAGTATTCCCTTCTCCAAGGGATGGGACCAGATAGGGACCTCCAATTGAGACTCTCTTCCTAATATCAGTTTGTCAGTCTCTGTATCTGCTTCCACCTTCTGCCAGAGGGAACATCCCTGGGGATGATTTTGTAGTTGTATCCATTTGCCCACAAATTTGATAATTTTTTTAATAGCTGGGTTATACTCCATTGTGTCAATGCGCCACATTTTCTAATAGAGACACAATGAACATAGTTGAGCAAGTACTATTGTGGTAGAATGGAGTATCCGTTGGGTATATGTCCAAGAGTGGTATAGCTGGGTAATGAGCTAGATTGATTCCTAATTTTCTGAGGAACTGCTATACTCCATATTTACTGTTCAAGTTCACACTTACACTAGCAATAGGACATCCTCTCCAGCATGAGCTACCCCTTATGTTATAGATCTTAGCCATTCTGACAGGTAAGCATAGAATCTCAAAGTAGTTTTGATTTGCATTTCCTTGATGATTAAGTAGGTTGTACATTTAAGAGCTCCTCAGCCTGCAATCTTCGAACCTACCATGCTAGTGTTTTCTTCCTGAGATTCCATCCTGCATTCCATCCCTGTTTCTTTAGAAAGTTAACATATTTGAAAAGGCATTAAAGATTAGGTATAAAACGGACTTCCCTGAGATAAACAAAGGAGTGTGAGTATCCTTAGTCCAACATCATAAACTTGGGGAGTTCATAATGTCTAATGTCCACTACAGGCACTTGAGAAATCATTCCTAATTATGTTGCACTTCAGCAAATTTCTCTATGATCATTGGTTTATAGATGCCTATTAGTATTTAGTCAATTATTTGTGAGTATCTTTTGCAGAGATCTGTTTCAATCTTTTAGAGTTTGATGCCAAGTTGTCTCTTTTAGATATATTTAAACACAGAACAATCTGATGAAAATAAAGCATATCTAAATACTTTGAGGAACAAACTAAACTAAATACAGATCAGACATGACTATAATGAAACTCTTTGTAAAATGCATGCCAAACCTTCTATAAAAATACATTCTATATATTGACTGAGAAAAAGGAGCTCATAAAAATTGATCTCAAGGAGGGTCCAGTCTTCAGCCACACAGATTGTGCAAAGTCACCAGGCTATAAAGCACATCTGTTTTGTCTTCTAAAAAGAAAGCAGATTTCACTTTCATTATCTTGAAAGAACAACCATGTATGCTTAACTCAAAGACTCCCATGCACCCTAAATCTTTTTTATTAGATATTTGCTTTATTTACATTTCAAATGTTATCCCATTTCCTTGTTTACCCCTCCTCCTGCTCTCCCACCCACCCACTCCCACTTCCCTGTCCTGGCATTCCTCTACACTGGGGCATCGATCCTTCACAAGACTGAGGGCTTCTCCTCTGACAATGCCATCCTCTGCTACATATGTAGCTGGAGCCATGGTTCCCTCCATGTGTACTCTTTGGTTGGTGGTTTTAGTCCTCAGGAGTTCTGGGAGTACTGATTGGTTCATAATGTTGTTCCTCCTATGGGGCTGCAAACTGCTTCAGATCCTTTAGTCCTTTCTCTAGTTCCTTCATTGGGAACCCTGTGCTCAGTCCATTGGTCGGCTGTGAACATCAACTTCTGTATTTGTTGGGTACTTGAAGAGCAGAGATAGCTATATCAGGCTCATGTCAGCTAGCACTTGTTGTCATCCACTATAGTGTCTGGGTTTGGTAACTGTATATGGGATGAATCCCCAGGTAGGGCAGTCTCTAAATGGCCTTTCCTTCAGTCTCTGCCCCAAACTTTGTCTTTAAATCTCCTCCCATGTGTGGATATTTTGGTCCTTCTTAGAAGGTGGATCAAAGCACCCTAAATCTTTCATGTGTGGCGCAAACTACGGCCAGCATTCTAGCTGATTTGATTTCATCTTCTACTTTACATTAAATAAACCTCTGCCAAACTAATAGGGTAGGCTGAAATTTTCAGTTGTGACATGCCATGTGGAATAAGAAAAATGAAATAATTAAGTAATTTATAATATTACTTGTTTTACTTATTACTGTTCTATTGCTGTGAGGATACACCATGACCAGGAAACGTTTTAGAAGAAAGCAATTCATTTGGGGCTTGCTTATATTTTAGAGGTCTACTCCATGATCAATATGGTAGGAAACATGGTGTCAGGCAGTTAGATATGGACCTGAATTAATAACTCAGAATTTACATTTGATCCATTAGGTGCAGGCAAAGATGGAGAGACCAGGCATGACATGCACTTTTGAAAACTCAAAACTCACCCCCTATAACACATATTCTCTAATGACAACACACCTACTCCAACAAGACCATTTCTCCTAATGTTTCCCAAACAATTTCATTAACTGGGGACTAAACATTCATTTATATGAGCCTATGGGGACCATTCTCATTGGAACTACCACATTGTTATAATCTAAACTGAAGTCTGGTTGTTTTCTGTGTACGAGTCAAACCATAATGAGTTTCTAGCAATCTGAAAATTCAAGATCATACTATTGAAGAAAATTTTATACAAGTTGGCAGCCACTATAATTTCTTCCCAATATACTACAAATTGACTGTCTGTATAGTAATATTATGAGCATTATGGGTGATTAGAAATACAGGTATTAAATGAGACTTTCTGTGAGAAATCCAGAGAGCCAATAAAGAAGAACATTTGTAGAAAGCAGTGTTTCCAAACACTTGGCCACTGTTATTTATTGTTATACTTTTATGTCAGTATTCCAATAAGTGGGAGAATGTACTAACTAAAATTGATTTTTGGATAGTATACTATATCATTCATAATACAAGCTTAGAAATTTTTAGATATATTTTTCAGCAATTCATAACACAACATTTACACAAATAAGTAAGAATGAGCTATCATTGGCATGTTTTATCTGGGAGATATTAGTAAAGCACATGAATTTTCACAAATGTAATTTTAGAGAAGATAGTTAATTTGTGAACTATTTAATGTTAACACATCCATGAATGTGACTATGTTTTGTAGGTCTACACTGTCTCCTCTTTCAGGTTCATGAATATGCATGATATTTGCCACTTGCATTATGTGCTAGTGATTCATTTGACAAAAAGATCACATTATTCTATGGCTATTTAAATATTCTTTAGTATTTCTCATTCACATTATTAAAATGCCAGAGGGTGTGTGGATATCCCTGGTCTGGGCTACTGCTAGAGGCCATGTTTGTGTCTGTGATCGATGCTGCTGCCTAGTGCCACTTTGATATCTGTGACCTGTGCTGCCACTGAAGGACATGATGGTGACCCTGGTTCCCTTACTGTTTTAACATAAGTGCTATGCAGTTAGGTAAACAAAGCAACATCTGGATATTCTCCTAATAACAATTACTCGTGAAACTTGTTTTATTTATTTTTTGTATTTTCGCCCTGCAATTTCTGACTGTATTCCACATCTCTACCATAAACCAATAGTAAGAGGGCTTAGATTTCTTGTTTAATTAAAAAAGGAATCCTTATGTGGGATATAATTTCAGTCCTCCTTCTCCCCAATATATTTTTACAGAAATTGTATAGTATCTTTTCAAAAACATGTATCAATGTGAGTCCTTAAAAACATTCAGTAGAGCATGTATTCTTATTACATGGTGGGGAATCCTCTGGGTATATGCCCAGGAGTGGTATAGCAGGATCTTCTGGAAGTGAGGTGCCCAGTTTTCTGAGGAACTGATTTCCAGAGTGGTTGTACCAATTTGCAACCCCACCAGCAGTGGAGGAGTGTTTCTTTTTCTCCACACCCTCTCCAACACCTGCTGTCTCCTGAATTTTTAATCTTAGCCATTCTGACTGGTGTAAGGTGAAATCTCAGGGTTGTTTTGATTTGCATTTCCCTAATGACTAATGAAGTTGAGCATTTTTTAAGATGCTTCTCCGCCATCCAAAGTTCTTCAGGTGAGAATTCTTTGTTTAACTCTGTACCCCATTTTTTAATAGGGTTGTTTGGTTTTCTGGACTCTAACTTCTTGAGTTCTTTATATATATTGGATATTAGCCCTCTATCTGATGTAGGATTGGTGAAGATCTTTTCCCAATTTGTTGGTTGCCGATTTGTCCTTTTGATGGTGTCCCATAGCAGCATATTTATAATTGCCAGATGCTGGAAAGAACCCAGGTATCCCTCAACAGAAGAGTGGATGCAAAAAATGTGGTATATCTACACAATGGAGTACTATTCAGCCATTAGAAACAATGAATTCATGAAATTCTTAGGCAAATGGATGGAGCTAGAAAACATCATACTAAGTGAGGTAACCCAGACTCAAAAGATCAATCATGGTATGCACTCACTAATAAGTGGATATTAACCTAGAAAACTGGAATACCCCAAATATAATCCATACATCAAATGAGGTACAAGAAGAAAGGAGGAGTGGCCCCTTGTTCTGGAAAGACTCAGTGAAGCAGTATAGGGCAAAACCAGAACAGGGAAGTGGGAAGGGGGTGGGTGGGAGGACAGGGGGAGAGAAGGGGGCTTATGGGACTTTCGGGGAGTGGGGGTCTAGAAAAGGGGAAATCATTTGAAATGTAAATAAAAATATATATCGAATAAAAAAAAAAAACATTCAGTAATTCCTTTTTACCACTCAGAGAAAATAGCAAATTTGATGTGTGGGTGGTTTTCTATTATTTAAATATATTTGTAGTAATCCTTCAGGAATTTCATGCTACATATTTTATTCACATTTACCCACTCCTACCCACCAATTTCTCTTTTATCCATCTTCTACCCTTATCACCTCCAAATCTTAATTCCTTTTTTTCTAGTAATCCATGGAGTCCAGTTGCTGCTGCCCTTGTATTTATGGGTATAGAAGCTATATGTTTGAACATGATTGACCCAATAGGAACCAAATCTTTAAAGAAAATAGATCTGCATCCTACAGCATGCAAAAATATTAACTGATTTTATTTAAGTTTTATGTAGGTACCCACAGCCTCTATGTATTTGTGAGTTCAGTCATTCTGTTACATTCAGAGGCTACTGTTTAGTTCTAGTTCTCTTTGACAACTGGATTTTAATTTTTTTCTACTCCTTCTGACACTATGGTACCTGAACCATTATGGAAACATGTTATGTTAATGTGCCATTTCTACCATTTTTCCTCAATATTCCATTAACCCGTATTCTCTGTACCTTGACCAGTTATGAATCTATTCCTTAAATACTGTCCACCATTCAAAGAAATAACTCCAATGAGTCCTGCAATAATATACTGTTATTGAGATACAAATTTAGAAAATATTTTGCTATATTGTGACTTAGTAAAATAATAATGATAGGATGACCCCCTGGGGCCTGTAATTTCTTTCACTACGGATTCTTTTCTTCTCTGTTTGCTTTCCATTCATTTGCTATTTGTATTTATTTACTTACTTGTTTATTTAGAAAACAAGGTACCTCCACATAACCTTGTCTATCCTGGAACTCACTAGGCTGGCCTCAAACTCACAGATATTGACCTGTCTCTTCCTGAGATTAAAGGCATGTACCACCATGCCTAATTCACAACTATGTATTCTTGGCCAGATTTAAATATTATACATGTGGTATTCTTTTATGATAGTAACCTCTAAATTCAATTGAAAAGCAGTTGGTCACCTATATATTTGTGCCTCTATTGAACTTAGTGATATATCATTCTACGTTGGTCACTATTGTAATTCACTGGATTCACAGCTGTTTAAAATTATTTATGAGTCTTTTTCACTAACGGCTTACATAGTGTTTCCTCACACTAAGAAATGCAAACCAAGACAAAGAATGATTTCTGATCAATGATACTTGATTTCTCCATGTGCTGTGAGCAAAATATGTGGTGTGTTCCAAATAGTCTGTATTATTTGTGGAGTCTACATGACACCTCAATCCAAAACTCAAGAAGAGGTAAACCCTTCCTGTTACTGGATTTTAAGTTTGATAACCTTATAATCTTTTCAACCATCCTTTAACAATTAACTTGAATAAAATCTTTTAAAATAATACATTTAATATTATATAAAATTATTTATATATTATATAATTATGCAAACATGTACACATATAGATTATATGTAATAAATACATAACATATATACATCCTATGTTTCTAAAAGGTTTTTTCAAACATTCTTATTGTCCATTATCCTGACATCTGCATTCTCATATGTCCTATACCCTATGGCTCTACTTACCAAAACATCCCTCATTATATCATCCCACACTGTATCAGAAGTTTTCCTCAAAATAATAAAATATTAATTTGAAATATGTTATCTTTAACACTATGCAACTAGGTTATCTCCTAGTATGTTATAATGATGGTTCATAGTTTTAAAGTTGTAGTTACATAATGGCTATTTTCAGCATACAGAATATGATGCAGAACATAATCTTAGACACATAAAAACTAGAGTTTATATTTCTTGTTCTTAATAATAAATTATTCATAGAGTAGTAGTTTTAATCTATGGAAGATAAAACATGATAATTTATGAAGGTATTTAATGTTTTAAAATATACAAACTCTTATTTTGCTATTCATTTTTTGTTATTCACTTTACAACCTGATAACAGTGTCCCTCCATCCTATCTTCCCAGTTCCACCCTTAAAATCTCTCCCTTTCTAGTAACCCACCCTCCTCATAATAGGTAATCCCCCTTGGGTTCCACTACACCCTGGGGCATCTTAGTGCCAGCATTACTAGACATATCCTCTCCCACTGAAGCCTAAGTAGGCAGTCCAGTTCTTGGGAAGGGAGTCCAATGGTAGCGAAAAGAGATGAAGACAGACCCACTCCAATTGTTAGGGGACCCACATGAGGACCGAGTTGCACATTTGCTACAAATAGGTACCAAATGTCCACCTTCTTATGTCCAGCTCCTGCATGCACTCTGGTTTGTGGCCCAGGCTCTGAGAGGCCCCAAGGTCCCAGGTTAGTTGACTCTGTTGGTCTTCTTGACCCCTTTGTATTGCTTATTTATATTTCCCACTCTTCCACAAGACTCTATGAGCCACAACCATCTGATGGTTGGCTGTGTATCTCTGCATCTGCCTCATCCACTGCTGCATGAAGCCTCTTGGGAGACAGTTATGTTAGGTTCCTGTCTGCATGCACAATAGAAGTATCATTAACAGTGTCAAGGGTTGGCTCTCTCACATGGGATGGGTCTCAAGTTGGAGCAGTCATTAGTTGACTATTACCTCATTCTCTGCTCCAACTTTATCCCTTCATATCCAATTGATTTAAATCAGTAGGACAAGGAATTCTGTTACATTTAAAACAATCTATTTAGACTGGTAATTTTGCATTCCTATAATCCTTACTATTTGAAAAGCTGAGGCGGAACTGTCATAACATCAAGGCCTAACTGGGAAAAAGCAAGATTCCAGACAGGTTAGGCAATTTAATAAAACCTCTCTCAAAATAAGAAGTAAAATGGAATTTGACTATAACTGAGTGGTAAAGTATTTTCCTAGTTAATATGCATGATTCCCTAGGTTGGATCCCCAAAATGACAAAATTTAAAATAAAATAAAATAAAAATAAATAAATAAATCATCCAGAAAATATAACCAATTTAACAAATCTCATTTTCCCTTTAAAATATCTGTTTAAAGTTAATTGTTTTAATTGGTTTTTGCTAAGATTAATTCTATCAACTTAAGCATTGCCAGTACAGTTAGCATTGCATTTAAAGCCCCACATTCAGAAATATGTGGATCACAACAGTTTCATACATGAAAACAAAAAAATAAAAGAACACTCTGTAAAGAAATGTTTTTAGTGTATTCAAGTAAGTCCCCCTATAGGTTTATATTGTGTATCTCTTCTTTCTGAGTCTTATTAACATTGTCATCCAGAAATAAAATAGCAATAATCATTTAATATTTAATATTGAATATAAATGTTCATAGGTGATGTCCCTATTGGATTTGTGAAGCCTAGTATGAGAGTGCAAATGCTAACCTATATATCACATATTTTATATTTATAACATATATACCAGGTCAAGTGACTATTATATAAAAGAGATTCTATCCATACAATCTTTGAAGAAAACTTTATGATGACATGGGAGTCTCATTTGGAATTCTCACACTCTTTGGAGTTCTGTACTAAACACAATATCTTTGAAGGTTTTCATCCACAGTCTGTTGAGATGAATTTGTAATTTTTAAATGGAAAAAAATAACAATAAGTTAAGAAGAAAAATAAGATATAGATGTGCTAATTATAAGTATCATGTTGTGTGGCAAACCTTCAGAGCTTATTTATCATATATAACTTAAATCTAATGTCTATTGATGAGCAACTACATACTTCTTCAGTACAATAGGTTTTTATTTTCATAAGTTCATGGTCTCAGATATGCCATTTAAATGGAATTGTGCTGGCTAGTCTTACATCAACTTGATACAAGCTGGAGTTATTTGAAAAGAATGGACCTCAATTGAGAAAATGTATTCATGACATCTTGGTGTAGGATATTTTCTTAATTAGTACTTGATGGGTTAGGGAGAGTCCAGACCATTGTGAGTGATACCAAACCTGGACTAGTGGTCTTGGGTTCTATAAGAAAGCAGACTGAACAAGTGATAAGGAGCAAGCCTGTAAGAGGTACCACTCTGTGGCCTCTGTATCAGCTCCTGCATCCAGGCTCCTAGCCTGTATGAGTTCTTGCCCTAGTGTCATTTGATAATGTATTATTATATGAAACTATGAGCAAAATGAATAATTTCTTCCCCAAGTGGCTTCATTACAGTGTTTCATCACAATAGTAACCCTAACTTAAACAAGCTGATGCCAGGATAAGGGGGAGGGTATTGCTGTGACAAACTTGACCACATTGTTCTGGAGTGTGTTATGGAAGGTTTTGGAACTTTGGGCTAGAAAAGCCATTGATTGTTAAGAGCTCAGTGAGCTGTTTTCTAGGAGGTTAGAATATTAGACTGCTGAGAGCAGAGTAGATAATGGGAGCATGTCTCCTTTCCTTCCCATGTTGCCTTGGTCATCATATTTCATCACAGCAATAGTAACCCAGGAATCATATAAGACCAGGAAAATTCTCTTTTTATTTTAGATTTAATATTTGAGCATAGTTTTTTTGTTCTGTTTTGAACAACTTAGAGATCCTCATTCTCAGAACATGCCTCCTTTATGGTAGGTACTATTGTGATACAAAGGAAAGCAATATAGACAAGGAACCCAGTTAAATGTGAATGCAGGTTCTGCAATACAAGAGCCCAAGTTAAATTTTACATCCACTTTTAGCAAACACTGTCACTATTTGATTCGTCTATCTTCAGAATCAAAGCTAACCTGCAGGCTTCTTATGAAATTCAAAGCACAATAATAAAATCATACAACAAGTACTCTGTTAACCTTAGCTACAATTCCTATTGATTTACATTGTACCATTTCATTAAAATTTTATAAACACATATGCAACAAGATGCTTTAATCCTCAAGTTATAAAACTAGCATTGAATAATATTCCCATGAACACACAAGCTGAAAATAATGATTCTGGGTTAATAGAATTTTTTTTGCTTTCCAAATCTCCCTCATGTGTTCTCACTTCAGGTTCACATAGAACAATTAATAAACAATCCATACCACTTCTCTATTGTTTCATACTCTCTGATCTTTATTAAGGGCTCAGTAAATATCATATGACATAAATAATTTCCCCTAAAGATTTCACAAATGTGGCCAAGGGAACAGACCTGTTAATAAAGACATTGAATATATATATATATATATATATATATATATATATATATATATATATATATATATATATATAACATAAAGAACTAGAAAGATGAAAAAAGTTATCTGGAGTCCACGGATATTCCCACTCCACTAACGGGTGTAGATAGTTGTTTCATGAGAATGTCAGATATAGTCAAGTGTGATGTATATACCAGTGATATCAGCACCTGGGAGGTAAAGATATGAGGTTCATGATGTTCCTTGTCAGCTTAGTCAATATAGCAGACTATATCTAAAGAATACCAAATGCACATAACAAAATAGCAACTACTTGAAGACATGAAGGTCTGTGTCAACTATAAGCCTTTCTTATACTTAAAGGAAGTTGTTTAGTTTTTCATAGTGCTTCTTTATTTGTTTTTTTTTCTCTCCTTTTGACTATAACTCTCACACTTCAGTTCACCAACCTAAATCTCAACCCCTTGTACTAATACCTGGTATGGTATTCTCAAAATATCTTCTTGTGCCAATGAGTTTAAGCCTATTTCCTACTTTCTATCCCATCATTTCATTGAGACTTTTTGCATCTACATTTACATGATTTATTTGTCTATAATTGATCTTCTTCTTGAATCTATGTTTATTAATTCTTGCTATTTTGGGTTTTTTTTGGTATGGTATCGCCTCCCACTTATGATTTAATGTTCTGTGATTATTTATTCCTTGTGTCCTCTTTGCAATAGCTAACTAACCTTCTCTACAGACTGATGTTTTCCTTCTAATGACTTTTCTAGATAGGGATAAAATAAACAAGTTTGTTTTTATCATATTGTGTTTTTCCTTATCTATTCATTGTGTTTGATAGTTGTGCTAGGTATAGTAGTCTGGGCTGATACAGAGCAAGTAAAATATCAGTCCAGGCCCTGCTGGCTTAGAAAGTCTTCAGTGAAAATTCAGGTATTATTCTACTGGCCCTGTTTTTATGTTACTTGCTCTTTTTCCTTTGCATCTTTTAATAACATGTTGTTCTATATATTTAGTGTTTTGAATATTGTATGTTGTGGGAAATTTCTTTTCTGTTCCTGTCTATTTTGCTGTTCTGTATTCTTCCTATGCCTTCATAGGCACTTCTTGGAGTATATTTTCTTCTATAATTTTGTTAAAACCTATTTTTTTCTGCCTTAACCTGGGGTTCTGCTTCCTCTGTATCAGTCATTCATTGATTTCATCTTCTCATAGTGTTACAATTTTCCTAGATGTTTTGTTCCTAGATAATTTTGGCTTTAACCTTTATTTGACAGGGCTGTGCATTATTTTTCTGCCTTGTCTTTAAGAACTGAAATTCTCACTTCTGTGTCTTTGTTCTGTTGGTGAGGCTTACCTCTGAGGTTCTTGTTTGATAATCTGAGTTTTTTATTTCCAATTTTATTTCAGTTAGTGTGTGTGTGTGTGTGTGTGTGTGTGTGTGTGTGTGTGTGTGAGAGAGAGAGAGAGAGAGAGAGAGAGAGAGAGAGAGAGAGAGAGAGATTCTGTTTCTGTTTCTTTTTTAAAATCTACTTCCCTGTCTTGAACTTTTAAATTATTTTGTCAACTATTCAACTGTGTATGTTTTCCCACTCTTCATTGAGACATTTATTCATATCCTCTTTATAGTCTTTGGACATAATCACAATTCTTGTTTTGATGGCCCTGTCTAATGCTTCAGCTAAATTGCCTTTCTCAGGGCTTACTGCAGTGAGATCTCTGGCTTCTGATGACTGTATAATGTTTTAGCTTTATTTATTTATTTATTTATTTATTTATTTATTTATTTATTTATTTATTTATTTATTTACTGAATTATTATGCTTGAAAAGTTTCTTGGTAAAACATTCTGATCTTGTCCCTTTTTTTGAGTGGCCTCTTCATCCTTCAGTTGTTGATGCCACTCCAGATCTTATCCAAGTTTGGGGGCTGTGGGGTCTCTGGTACAAAGTGTTTCTGAGAGTTGGTGTGTGATACAAAGGAGTAGAGATATATTATAAGGAAATGCTGAAAGAGGATGCAGAAAAGAACAATGAGGATCTTGGATGCGTATCATGAGGTGGATTTGTAAGGGGATAAAGATGGATGGGGTAGAATGGTTCTTGTGAACAGGATGCAGCAGAACTAAAAATAAGTCTGGAGAAATCAGAATGGAGCACAGGAAGGATAATAACGTTCATGCATCTGAGTCCTAGCCTAGCGTGTCAACTGGAGCTCCTTGTAGAGAATGGTTCTGTGGTTTGCATATTCTCACAAAGGAATGGAAGGTAATGCTGAAGGACAGTGGATAGAATCAGGGGAGCCTCATAATATTTAAATTAAAACTCCTTTTTCCTTTCAAATTCATTCTATATCAGAGGCAACTAGCTGTCCATCAAAATCTGTTGCCACCTTTTAATAATATACTGTTGTTAAGATCCAGCAACTAATCAGTATTCCCTGGTTTCATTCTTTATAGAACAAGACCCACGCCATAAATTTTCTTTTTTGAATGTTCTTAAAATCTTTATTAATTACATATGTGGCAACAAAAGGTTGAAAGCCAAAGGGTCAATCAGGAATGTGCTTGGGTATAACCCTAGCTCTGCATGTTCAGTATTTTTCCTAGAATATTTGAGCCACCAGCATTGGGTGAGTAAGCAGTTGGTATGCAACTGTGTCTACTAGAGGTTGATTATTGCCTTAGCTTTTGTTAATATATTATTGCTAATGTCATTAATTTTTACCAGTGAAATGAGAGTAGTATGTTGCTAGGATGTCATTACCTTCTTTGTTCTTCATTGGCTTACTTGGGGATTTTGAAACACTAAGAGATGAAGCCTAACACAGAAGGATTTAAAATCCTTGATGTGCTGGGTAGAGGGGTGGAATTAATAGGCAGCAAATAACAACAAAATTGTACAATATATTTGTTATATAAATTTTCCATTAGCCTAGGTAATATAATACACAGATGGATAGAAAAGTACTTCTGCTAAGATAAATACATGCCTAATAATGGAAAGAGAAGTAAATACACTTAAAAAGAATATAGTCAAATTCTATGTTCCATTTCAGCTAATTTATGATAGATAGCATTCTGTTTTGAAGTCATATTAAAACCTTGGTAAGCTGAATTACATTAATTTTCAATTGTATGCATGTACTGTGTTTTGTCTTCAAGGTTTAGTACTACTGACATATAATAGTTTGTTTCTTTCAATTTCCACATTTAAATGTCTGTTTGCCTTCTAGGCAGAAACAAAGTCCCTTCATGGAATGAGATTAGATCAACACTTCACAAAGATCATTTTAGTCCTATGTAACCTTAAATGAAGTAAGCTAATAAAGCATTAAATTAGCATGTTGTAAAATGTCCCAAAGTTTTAATATGCTTTTAAGTGGCAGCTCTAAGCTTATTATCTCCAAAGCTAAATTTAAAATAAATACCCTTCATTTGGTGAAATGGAGATGAGACATGAATTTTCAAACAGATAACAAAATATTTATCTGAATTATAAAGTATAGATTATCTAATAATTCCCAAAGAAGTACATTGCCTAGATATGATTTTTATCTCACGAGTAGCCCTCGATAAGCCCCATGCTTTATCTGTGACATTTTCTTCAGAATGTCTACAGTATTACAACCAAAATCTTACACTTTATTTGCATTCATCTAAGTGAAAATGTATAAAGGATTATAATGATAACTAGCATTTGTTTAAAGGTTTGGAGTTTATAAAGGGCTTTTGTATTCATGTGCTCACTTGATCTTTATGCATATTAGTTAGGCCTACAACTCATTATTCTTGTTACCTGGACTCCCTGGAGGACTTCCTGTAACTACCTGGCTTGTTCAATGTCATGAAGCTACAAACCCAGACCACATATTTTTCTCTCTTCCCATATTTGTCTCATATTGTAGTTAAATTAAAAGGGTAAATTAATAATAATTTTTCTTTAGATAATTTAAGTTGTTTTATTATTTACAGTACATAAAGAAAGGAAAGATGTTATCAAACTCATGTAGTATGTCACTCTTGCTTAGAAGTAAGGTCCTACACAATTAATATCAATGGCATATTTTACAATCCAGTGAAATGTTTCTAAAGAGCACTGTCTAGAAAAATTTTAGGTGATAGCCAATAGCCATGCATGGTTACCCAACAATTGGATTCTGGTCCAATACATTAATAAAGCATATTATTTCATGTTATTGATTTCTATTTAAATTTCAAAAGCCATAGTTGTAGAAAATGAATTACTTTATTCAATAATTAAAAATATTTTGTGTTTAATATATCAATATGTGATATGACACATATATTTGCACACATATTTTCTATCAAAGCTTTTATTTTTTATTTTATTAGATATTTTCTTTATTTACATTTCAAATGTTATCCCCTCTCTGGTTGCCCCTCTGAAAAGACTCTATGCCATCCCCCTCCCCCTGCTTGCCAAATCACCTACACATGCTCCCCTGTCCTGGTATTCCCCAATAGTCAGAGCAAGGGCCTCTCCTCCCTTTGATGTCCAACAAGGCCATTCTCTGCTACATATGCTGCTGGAGCCATGGGTATCTCCATGTGTACTCTTTGGTTAGCAGTTTAGTCCATGGGCGCTCTTGGGGTCCTGGTTAGTTCATAATGCTGTTCCTCCTATGGGTCTGATAGCTCCTTCAGCTCCTTGGGTCCTTTCTCTAGCTCCTCCATTGGGGACCTTGTCCAATGGTTGGCTGGGAGCACTCACCTCTGTATTTCAAGGGTACTGGCAGAGCTTCTCAGGAGACAGCCATATCAGGCTCCTGTCAGCAAGTGCTTATTGGGCATAAACAATAGTGTGTGGGTTTGGTGACAATATAAGCGGTGGATCTCCATGTGGGGGCAGTCTCTGAATGGCCTTTCCTTCAGTCTCTGCTCCACACTTTTTCTATGTATCTCCTTCCATGACTGTTTTGTTCCCCATTCTAAGAAGGACCAAAGTATCAATACTTTGGTCTTCCTTCTTCTTGAGCTTCAATTGGTCTATGAATTGTATGATGGATATTACAAGCTTCTGGGCTAATATCATTTTATCAGTGAGTACATACCATGTGCTCTTTTGGTTACCACAATCAGGATGATATTTTCTAGTTCCATCCATTTGCCTAAGAATTTCATGAATTCATTATTTTTAATAGCTGAGTAGTATTCCATTGTGTAAATGTACCACAGTTTCTGTATCCATTTCTCTGTTGAGGGACATCTGGGTTCTTTCCAGCTTCTGGATATTATAAATAATGCTGCTATGAACATAGTGGAGCAAGTGTCCATATTACATGACAGAGAATCTTCTGAATATATGCCCAGGTGTAGTATAACTAGGTCCTCCAGTAGTACTATGTCCAATTTTCTGACGAACCAGCAAAGTGATGTCCAGAATGGTTGTACCTGCTTGCAACCCCACCAGCAGTAGAGGAGTGTTCCTCTTTCTCCACATCCTCTACAAAAACTGCTGTCACCTGAGTTTTTGATCCTAGCCATTCTGATAGTTGTGAGGTGAAATCTCAGAGATGTTTTGATTTGCATTTCCCTGATGACTAAGGATGTTGAACATTTCTTTAGGTGCTTCTCAGCTATTCAGTATTCCTCAGTTGAGAATTCTTTATTTAGCTCTGTACCACATTTTTAAATAGGGTTATCTGGTTCTCTGGCATCTAACTTGAGTTCTTTTTATATATTGGATATTAACTCTCTGCTCTCTATCGGATGTAGGGTCAGTAAAGATCTTTTTTCCAATTTGTTGCTTGCCATTTTGTCCTATTGACAATGTCCTTTGCTTTACAGAAATTTTGTAATTTCATGAGGTCCCATTTGTCAATTCTTGATCTTAGAGCATAAGCTATTGGTGTTCTGTTCAGGAAATTTCCCCCTGTGCCCATGTGCACAAATCTCTTCTCCACTTTCTCTTCTATTAGTTTTCGTGTGTCTGGTTTTATGCGGAGGTCCTTGATCCACTTGAGCTTTGTTCAAGGAGATAAGAATGGATCAATGTGTATTTTTCTGCCTTCTAACTTCCAGTTGAACCAGCACCATTTGTTGAAAAGGCTTTTTTCCACTGGATGGTTTTAGCTCCTTTGTCAAAGATCAAGTGACAGTAGGTATGTAGGTTCATTTCTAGGCCTTCAATTCTATTCTATTGATCTACCTGCCTGCCTGTCACAGTACTGATACAAAACAGTTTTTATTACTATTACTCTGTAGTACTGTTTGAGGTCCGGGATACTGATTCCCCCAGACGTTCTTTCATTATTGAGAATACTTTTTAGCTATCCTGGGTTTTTTTTTGTTATTCCAAATGAATTTGAAATTGAGAACTGCTTTTTCTGAGTCTATGAAGAATTGTGTTGGCATTTTGATGGTGATTGCATTGAATCTGTAGATTGCTTTTGGCAAGATGGCCATTTTTACTATATTAATCCTGCCAATCCACAAGCATGGGAGATCTTCCCATCTTCTGAGGTCTTCTACAATTTCTTTCTTCAGATACTTGAAATTCTTGTCATAGAGATGTTTCACTTGTTGAGTTAGAGTCAAACATAGATACCTTATATTGTTTGTGGCTATTGTGAAGGGTGTTGTTTTCCTAATTTCTTTCTTAGCCTGTTTATCCTTTGAGTATAGGAAGACTTTAGATTTGCTTGAGTTAATTTTATATCTGGCCACTTTGCTGAAGTTGATTATCAGCTGTAGGAGTTCTCTGGGGAAGTTTTCGGGTCACTTAAATAGACTATCATGTCATCTGCAAATAGTGATAATTTGACTTCTTCCTTTCCAATTTGTATCCCCTTGACCTCTATTTGTTGTCTAATTGCTCTAGCTAGAACTTCAAGTACTATATTGAATAGATATGGAGAGAGAGGCAGGCTTGTCCAGTCCCTGATTTTAGTGGAATTGCTTCAAGTTTCTCTCCATTTACTTTGATGTTGGATACTGGTTTGCTTTATATTGTGTTTATGATGTTTAGTTATGGGCCTTGAATTCCTGATCTTTCAGAGACTTTTAACATGAAGAGATGTTGAATTTTATTAAATGCTTTTTCAGCATCTAATGAAATGGCCATGTGGTTTTTTTTCTTTGTGTTTGTTTATGTAATGGATTACATTGATGGGTTTCTATCTATCGAACCATCCCTCCATCCCTGGGATGAATCCTACCTGATTGTGGTGAATTGTCATTTTGATGTATTCTTGGATTCAGTTGGCAAGGATTTTATTAAGTATTTTTGCACTGATTTTCATAAGGGAAATTGATCTGAAATTGTTCTTTCTTTGTTGGATCTTTTTTTAATATTTTTATTTTCTATATTCTTTGTTTACATTCCAAATGATTTCCCCTTTCCCAGATTCTCCCTCCCCATATGTCCCATAAACCTTCGTCTCTCCACCCATTCTCCAATCACCTCTCTCCTTTTTCTCTGTCCTTATATTCACCTCCAATGCTAGATCAGTCCTTTCCAGGATCAGGACCCTCTCCATACTTCTTCATGGGAGTCATTTGTTATGCGATTTGTGCCTTGGGTATTCAGAGCTTCTGGGCTAATTAATATCCACTTATCAGAGATTGCATTCCATGTGCATTCTTTTGTGATTGGGTTACCTCACTTAGGATGATATTTTCCAGATCAAACCATTTCCCTAAAAATTTTGTGAATTCATTGTTTCTAATTGCTGAGTAGTATTCTATTGTGTAAATATACCACATTTTCTGTATCCATTCCTTCATTGAGGGACATCTGGGTTCTTTCCAGCTTCTGGCTATTATAAATAAGGCTGCTGTGAACATAGTGGAGCATGTGTCTTTATTGCATGCCGGGGAATCCTTTGGGAATATGCCCAGGAGAGTTATAGCAGGGTCTTCCAGATGTGTCATGTCCAGATTTCTGAGGAACTGCCCGAGTGATTTCCAAAGTGGTTGTACCATCTTACAGCCCCACCAGCAGTGTTTGGTATCAGCATAATTGTGGCTTCACAGAATGAGTTGGGTAGTGTTCCCTCTGTTTCTATTTTTTGGAATAGTTTGAAGAGTATTGGTATTAGGTCTTCTTTGAAGGTCTGATAGAATTCTGCACTAAAACCATCTGGTTCTGAGTTTGTTTGTTTGTTTGTTTTGTTTTTTTTTTTTTTTTTTTTTTTTTTTTTTTTTGGTTGGGAGACTTTCAATGACTGCCTTTATTTCTTTGGGGGTTATGGGACTATTTAGATGGTATATCTAAATCTGCATTATCTTTGGTATTTGGTATCTATCTAGGTAATTGTCCATATCATCCAGATTTTCCAATTGTGCTGAGTATAGGCTTTGGTACTAAGATCTGGTAATTTTTTGAATTTCCTCAGTTTCTGTTGTTATGTCTCCCATTTCATTTCTGGTTTTGTTAATTTGGATACTGTCTCTGTGCCCTCTGGTTATCTAGCTAAGGGTTTATCTATCTTGTTGATTTTATCAAATAACCAACTCCTGGTTTTGTTGATTCTTTATATAGTTCTTTTTGTTTCTACTTGGTTGATTTCAGCCCTGAGTTTGATTATTTCCTGCCTTCTACTCCTTTTGGGTGTATTTGCATCTTTTTGTTCTAGGGCTTTTAGGTGTGTCATTAAGCTGCTAGTGAATGCTCTTTCCAGTTTCTTTTTGGAGGCACTCAGAGCTATGAGTTTTCCTAGTAGTACTGTTTTTGTTGTGTTTTGTATGTATGGATATGTTGTGCCATTATTTTCATTAAATTCTAAAAATTCTTTTATTTCCTTCCTTATTTCTTCCTTGACCAAGGTATCCCTCAGCTTCCATATGTATGTGGGCTTTATTTATTTATTTATTTATTTATTTGCTGTTGAAGACCAGCCTTCCTCTGATAGGAGGCACTGGATTATTTCAATATTCTTAAATCTGTTGAGGTCCGTTTTGTGACCAATTATATGGTCAATTTTGGAAAAGGTACCATGAGGTTCTGAGAAGGTATTTTCTTTTGATTTAGGATGAAATGTTATATAGATATCTGTTAAATCCATTTGGTCTATAATTACTGTGAGTTTTACTGTGTCTCTGTTTGGTTTGTCTTTCCCTGATATGTCCATTAATGGGAGTGGGGTGTTGAAGTCTTCCACAATTATTGTGTGAAGGGTAATGTATGCTTTGAGCTCTACTAAAGTTTCTTTTCAAGCTGGGTGGTGGTGGTGCACACCTTTAATCACAGCACTTGGGAAGCAGAGGCAGGAAGATTTCTGAGTTCGAAGCCAGCCTGGTCTACCGAGTGAGGTCCAGGACAGCCAGGGCTATACAGAGAAACCCTGTCTCAGAAAAAAAAAACAAAAAAAACAAAAACAAAAACAAAAAAAAAAAACAAAAAAAACCAAAAAAAATAACAAAACAAAAAAAAAAAAAAAAACCGTTTCTTTTATGAATGTGGTTGCCTTTTTAATTAGAACATAGATGTTCACAATTGAGAGTTATTCTTGGTAGATTTTTCCTTTGATGAGTATGAAGTGTCCTTCCTTTGGACTTTTGGTTGAAAGTTGATTATATCTGATATTAGAATGGCTACTTCAGTTTGTTTCCTATAACAATTTGCTAAGAAAATTGTTTCCCAGACTTTTACTCTGAGGTAGTATTTGTCTTTGACCCTGAGGTATATTTCCTGTATGCAGCAAAATTCTTGTTCCTGTTTTTGTATCCAGTCTGTAAATCTATACCTTTTAATTGGGGAATTGAATCCATTGATGTTAAGAGATAATAAGGAATAGTGATTGTTTCTTCCTGTTAATTTTGATGTTTTATTTATGTTTGTGTGGTTGTCTTCTTTTGGGTTTGTTGAAAAAAGATTAGTTTGTTGCTTTTCATATGGTGTAGTTTCCCTCTTTGTATTGGGATTTCCATCTATTATCCTTTATAGGGCTGGCTTTGTGGAAAGATATTATGTAATTTTTTTTTATCATGGAATATCTTGGTTTCTCAATCTATGGTGATTGAGAGTTTTCCTGGGTATAGTAATCCAGGCTGGCATTTTTGTTCTCTAAGGGTGTGAGTTCTGCCCAGGATCTTCTAGCTTTCATGGTCACTGGTGAGAAGTCTGGTGTCATTCTAATAGGTCTGCCTTTGTAAGTTACTGGATCTTTTTCCCTTACTGCTTTTAATATTCTTTCTTTGTTTAGAGCATTTGGTGTCCTGATTATTATATGCCTGGAGGAATTTCTGTTCTTGTCCAGTCTTTTTGAAGTTTTATAGGCTTCTTGTATGTTCATGGGCATCTCTTTCTTTCATTTAGGAAAGTTTTCTTCTATAATTTTGTTGAAGATATTTACTGATCTTTAAGTTGTAAATCTTTGCTCTCTTCTATACCTATAATCTATACCTCTCTTTTATAATTATAATATAGTCTTCACATTTTGCCCTGGTTTTCTTGAATGTTTTGGGTTAAAAGCTTTTTGCATGTTGCATTTTCTTTGACTGTTGTGTCAATGTTTTCTATGTTATCTTCAGCACCTGAGATTCTTTTTTTCTATCTATTGTTGATCTATGACTCCTGATTTCTTTCCAAGTTTTTCTATCTCCAGAGTTGTCTCCCTTTGTGATTTCTTTATTGTTTCTTCTTCCATTTTTAGATCCTGGAAGTTCAGTTCCTTCACTTGTTTGTGTTTTCCTGTAATTCTTTAAGAGATTTTTGTGTTTTCTCTTTAAGGGCTTCTTCCTGTTAACCCATGTTTTCCTGTATTTCTTTAAGAGAGTTATTTATGTTCTTCTTGAAGCTCCCTATCAGCATCATAGAGGTGATTTTTAATTCATCTCTTGCTTTTCCAGTGTGTTGGGGAATCCAGGATTTGCTGTTGTGGGAGACCTGAGTTTGAATGGTGCCATGTTGCTTTGATTTCTGTTGGTAACATTCTTGCAATTGCCTTTCAGCATCTGATTATTTCTGGTGTTAGTTGATCCCTTTGTCTCTGGCTGGAGCTTGTCCCTCCTGTGAGCCTAGAAGCCTCTCTCAGCACCTCTGGGAGACCAGATCTCCTCTGGCACAGAGGGCTGTGGCTTAGACCAGCTCCTGGGTTCAGATAGAGGTCGAAAGGACCCTGTACCAGCTGCCCTGCCACTCCTGTGTTCCCTGTGCACCTGGCCACACCCCCCTGCACAGTCACAGGAGAGAGAATTTTGGTCCCACCTCCAAACCAGGGAGTCAAAACACTCCCTGGAGACCAGTTCTCTGCTGGCAGGATCAGTGTACAGAGGACTGTGGAGTGTCACAGCTCCTGGGTGCAGATGTAGCCCAGAAGGACCCTACCCCAACTGCTTTGCCACTCCTGTGTTCCCTGTGCTCCTGACTGTACCTGCCTGCACAGTCATCGGAGAGAAAAAAAAAATACTCTCAAAGCTTTTTTTTTTTTTTTTTAATATCAATTTTAGTTTAGGAGGCATCATTTACATGGACTATCACTATCTTTGTTATTTTATTTTTTATAAATGTACATATTCTATTTGATATTGTTTTACTCCAAAGATTATTACGTAATTAAAGGGAAACACATATGTCTTTAAACTCTCAACCAGGTTCAATCAAAACCATTAAAATTTTAATATAGTCTTGGGATGAATCTAGAGAAAGTAAATTGTCCAAGGACATAACCACTACAGAGTACTCCAGTGTCTCTAATTCTAAGGATTCACTTCACTGCCTATCTTAGACTTTATCCTAGAGAATAAGACCTTCTCTTTTCCATAATTATAAAAGCCATATGTTCTAGTTCTATTTGGTATATGTTAAACGGAAAACTATTTCCCAATTGACACATTTAAGTTGATTTACTGTCCTGGTTTTTCCTTTCTTTTATAGGCAAACATTCTTTCTTTAGTAAATTTTGCATTAAATAGGCTTGTATTTCAAATGTATGGCTGTTAAAAAGTTGTTTTCTTGTGTGTGTGTGTAAACGATTTCATGATGACAGAAGACAGTTGTCTGGAGCTCTGGAACTATAACTACAAGGCAGTCATTAGTTGATATGTGGGCGCTAGAACTTGAACCTGAGTCCTCTGCAAGAGCACCAAGAGCTCTTAACTGGTGAGCTAGTGCTCTAACCCTGGTTGCTGTCTTATCATCAGTGCAGTTTTATTAGACTGAGAAGGATATATACTTGTCAGTGTTGTGGCTGGAAGAAGCCTTGTATTCCTCACAGATCTCCCTCAAGTGTTCATTACCAAGTTCTGTTAAAAGGCAGGACAGACCTGACTGATTATAGAATAAATAAGATGATAACAATTCCTTCTTCTTGAACAACAGCAATACTGCAAGTCCTGTGTTTTTCATTCTCATAGGAATACTTCAATGTCGTTTAATTTTCATTATATATAGTGCAGAAATCTGACATTCGTAATTGGGTATTTTCTCATGTAACAAAAAAAGTAGAAGGAAAAATCCAAAGATGTCATTGACTCCATATCAAAATCCCCTTTCCAGTGTAATATAGATTTTCTTCTTTGTGTTTTCATTTTCTATATTCCTCATTGTGCACATGTATGGAAATTATTTGGCTGATTCTGAACATATTTGCCATCAATCTATATAAACTACAGAGAAGATCAGGACATATGAAAGTATTTGTATTTTGGCACTAACTAAAGAAAACAAATATCAGATTCAACCTAACTCTGAACTTAAATTTTTCTTTTCTATTCAAAAAATTCTACAATTTGTAAATGGAGAATTGAGAAAACACAGAGGATTCTTAATATTCATATCTTATTTACTTACTTCTTGTATTTGTATTAAAAACTAAATTATATCATCTTACTACTATGTAAACTGTACAGTCAGATCAAATTGCACAAAGGAAAGATAATTCTTAACGTTAGCATTCTGCAGTTTCCCAAACTGTTGGGTAAGCTATAAAATGAAATGTTTAAACTTTATTCCTGTTGTGTTCCAATTTTGTGTTCTCATCCATGTAGATTGAATTATGCTTTTATTTAATTTTAATTCCTTTGTCAGTCACTGCTCAAATTTAATATAGAATCTCGATAACATACTAAATTTTATGGAAGTTCAGATCCTGTTCTGTTCTGGATTTTTTAAAGAATAATGTTAAATATTATGTGCTTTGATATCTGTAAATTAGTAACAAATTTCTTTGAATTATTTAATTAATTTTTATCTACATTCCAAGTAACACTTACCTAGAACATGTTAATAATTACCTTTTATGTTACAATTAACTAACTGCATTGGTTTTATTCTTATTGGTAGAATATAAATTTTATTATGTAATCAAAACCCATATATAATATTTATTATGAAAGACATAAAAATATATAGGTATAGATTAAAACAGTATTGTTCAATGGAAGTATTATATATATAATATATATATATATATATATATATATATATATATATATATATAATTTGACTTTATCTTTAGTGGACAAGATAAAACAAAATAAAAGTTAATATTTACTTGTCAATGATTACATACCTTTTGAAATCTGAGTCTGGGTTCCCTCACTCAAGAGGATATTTTTTTTATTGATATATTTTTATTTACATTTTAAATGATTTCCCCTTTTCTGGGTCCCCACTCCCCTCAAGTCCCATAAGCCCTCTGTCCATTTACCTGCAAACTTAATAAATGATGTCCTTGTTTTTAATAACTGAATAGTATTCTATTCTGTAAATGAACAATATTGTCTGTATCCATTTTTGGTTGAGAGATATCTGGATTGCTCCAAGTTTCTACTATTACTAATAAAATTTCTATGAACATAGTGGAGAATGTCTTCTTGTGATATGATGGAAAATCTTTTGGGTATATAGCTGAGTCTTCAGATAGATCTGTTCCAGTTTTCTGAGAAACTGCCAGATTGATTTCCAGGGAGTGTTTCCCTTTCTCCATATCTGAAACAGCATGTGTTGTCTCTTGAGTTTTTGATCTTAGCCATTCTGATGGTATAAGATGTAATGTCATGGTTATTTTGATTTGTATTTCTCAAAGACTAAGAACATTGAACATTTCTTTAAGTGATTTTTGGCTATTCAAGATTACTCCATTGAAAAGTATCTGCTTAGCTCTGTACCCCTTTTTCAGTTAGGTAGTTTGTGACTTTTTGGAATCTAACTTGTTGAATTCATTATATAGTTTGCAAATAGCCCTATGTTGTATGTATGTGCAGTTCAGTCTCCATGTGGGTCCCCAAATAACTGGACCAGGGGCTGACCCTCTGCCTATTGCCTGTCTATGGATTCCATTCCCCAACAGGGCAGCTTTGTCTGGCCTCAGTAGATGATGCAGGTAATCCTGTTGAAACTTGATGTGTCAGGGTAGAGGAATACCAAAGAGGAGTTTACCCTCTTAAAGGAAAAGGAGATAGGGAATAGAAGTAGCAACACTGGGAAGGGGAGACTGGGACGGGAGAAACTTTGGATGTGAAAAAATAATAAAAAAGAGGATAAACATTTGAATTTGAACTAGAGCTTTTATTTAGATATGTAAAATGTAAAATTTATTATTTATGTGGTTATCTTAATTTATTAAGTTTCTAAAATTAAATATATGTTTTGTATTTCTATCAAATTTAAATTCAACTTAGTTTCAAAAACTCAAGTTAAGCACATGCTGGTGAGGATGTAGAGCAAGGAAAACACTCCTCCATTGCTGGTGGGAGGGCAAACTTGTACAATCACCTTGAAAATCATTTTGGCAGTTTCTCAGAAAACTTCCACCTCAACAGTCATATATAACACCTTGGGCATATACCTAAACGATGCTCCACCATCCCACAAAGACACTTGCTCAATTATGTTCATAGTAGCCTTATTCATAATAGCCATGAACTTGAAACAACCTAGTTTCAAAAGGATATGCATGGCATATATACACTTATAAGTGGATATAATTCATAATATACAGGATAGCCACGCATACTCCACAGACAAGCTAAACACGTAGGAAGGCACAAATGAGGATGGATGCTAGAACCTCACAAATAAGAAGGGGGAATAAAATAGCCATAAGAGGTAAATGGAGGGAGGCAACTGTGTGGGAGGAAGATGGAGTGGAGAATGGGGGTTGGATTAGGACCAGGTGTGGGGAGGGTCAGAAGTTGGCCAGATGGCCATGGCAGTGAATCTGTAACTGACCAGTGTGGGGAGGTAGGGGAGCATGCCCAGGATATAACAGAGACCTGAGATTAGGGACACACCCAAGAGTCAATGGGGACATGTAGAACCTGAAAAACACTGGCTATCAGACAGGAACCCTAGTAAAGTGATAGGGACACTAACACATCTAGAAAACTTTCTACCACAGATATATTCTGTCTAGAAGAAATTCGGGGACAAGGGACCAAGCACAGACTAAAGGAATGGCCATCCAACAACCAGCCCAACATCCCATGGTCAAGCACCAATCCTGACACTATCAGTAATATTCTGTTATGCTTGTAGACAGGAGTCTAGCATGGCTGTCTTCTGAGAGGTTCCACCCAGCATCTGACTCAGACAGAATCAGAAAGATGCAGATATCCACAGCCAAATAGTGGATGGAGCTTAGGGGCTCTCATGAAAGAATAGGGAGAAGGTTTGTTGTCCCTGAAGGGGATAGGAACTCCATAGGAAGACCAAGAGACCTCCACTGCTGGTGGGGTTGCAAATTGGTACAACCACTCTGGAAATCAGTCTGGCGGTTCCTCAGAAAACTGGGCACCTCACTTCCAGAAGATCCTGCTATACCACTCCTGGGCATATATCCAGAGGATTCCCCAGCATGTAATAAGGATACATGTTCCACTATGTTCATAGCAGCCCTATTTATAATTGCCAGATGCTGGAAAGAACCCAGGTATCCCTCAACAAAAGAGTGGATGCAAAAAATGTGGTATATCTACACAATGGAGTACTATTCAGTCATTAGAAACAATGAATTCATGAAATTCTTAGGCAAATGGATGGAGCTGGAGAACATCATACTAAGTGAGGTAACCCAGACTCAAAAGATCAATCATGGTATGAACTCACTAATAAGTGGATATTAGCCTAGAAAACTGGAATACCCAAGACATAATCCACACATCAAATGAGGTACAAGAAGAACAGAGGAGTGGCCTCTTGTTCTGGAAAGACTCAGTGAAACAGTATTGGGCAAAACCAGAACAGGGAAGTGGGAAGGGGTGGGAGGGAGGACAGGGGAAGAGAAGGGGGCTTACGGGACTTTCGGGGAGTGGGGGGGGGGCTAGAAAAGGGGAAATCATTTGAAATGTAAATAAATTATATCGAATTAAAAAAAAACAAACAAACAAACAAAAAGGAAGACCAAGAGAATCAACTAACCTGAACCACTGGGTCTCTTAGAGACCAAACCACCAACCAAGAGCATACAAAGGCTGGACCTAGGCTTCCCTATACATAAGTAGCAGATGTGCAACTTGGACTTCATGTTGGTCCCTAACAAATGGAGCAATGACTATTGCAAAAGCGGTTGCCTGTCCACAGGATATGTTCTTCTAGCTGGACTGCCTTGTCTGGCCTCAGTGGAAGAGGATGCCTCTAGTCCCACAGAGATTTTATGTGCCAGGTTTGAGGTATACCCAGGGGACTCCCACTTTCTCAGAGGAGAAGGGGGAGGGGTGCTGGAGGGAAGGATTGTGGGAGTGGGTGACCTGGACGAGGGCAATGAGCAGGATGTAAAGTGAAAATTAATGAATTCAACCTTGTCAAATTTTAAGTAGTCAGGATCCAAAGTTGGCTAGTTGCTAGCATATTATGTAATATAGGTTTACAGAATACTATAAACATCTATTCCAGCTTCACAAATGCTTGGCTTTTGCTAAATTAATAACTATGTTTACAGTCCATTTGCTTGCTTGCTGGGTGGCTTGCTTGTTTGTTTAATCATCTCTCACAGTGATTATTCGTACATGTACCTAAAGATTATTTCATTAAAAATGATGCTTGGCCAGACCAACTTGACACTTAATGGTAATTAATCTCATTAAATTGGTGTATTTCCTTATTCAGAACATTATCTCATGAAAAGTATCTTTAAGTAACTAACTAATTAACTAAAAGTCATCTTCAAGATGTAGACACTGTTATAAACTAAATTGCATTTCTTCAAGTATACTTTTGGAATCCAAAGTCTCAAAATAATGGTCGTTGGCAATAACTTCTTTGAAGGTTCAATGAGATCATATGCAGATGACTTTACTCTATCATGACCAGCCCAACAAATCTAACATGAGGGTTTAAATACATGAGGTATTGAAGTGAACTTACTATCACTCTGATCAACAATGAATAAATAAATAAATAAATAAATAAATAAACGAAAGCTTTATTCATTATAAGAGCAAACACACTTTAACTACCTTTAAGGTAAGTCAATATGTAATATCAACATTTCCAGAAAAGCAACTATAATGCAGTTTTTAATAATCTCTAAATATAGGTTTTCAAAATCTTCACCACTTTCAAACTTTGTGCATTCGCTTCCATGTAGAAATAATAACTTTGGAGCTCAAAAATTAGAAGTTTCTTGAAGCCCTGGAGAGACACAGATGAGCTGAGTTATACCTATGTCCTTAGCACTTGTGCTACTTAAGCAGAATAGCTGGAAAGCAGACCATTCTCATATAGAGGAATAAGTGATAGTGTATACATAGACACCAAGAGCTGGGAAGCATAGCATAGAAGCAGGGACTCTAAATGAAACAAGACTGTCTAGCAAAGAGATATCACTAATATGATACAATTTAACACAGGCTCTTTTAAAAATAGTGTGTGTGATGCTGAAACAAAGGAAATATGGTGTTGCTTTCAGAACAAAGCTGAATACCATGATCTTTAAATTCTTTGGGCCCACTTTCTTAATACAAAGAAGATTTTTCTGTGTACAGTTTTATTGCTGCAAATTATTTGCTACAAATTAGCAAAAAGTCATTTAATGGATATCTAGGATGAACTAAACTACTGAACTAAATAACAAAATCTTTGCAGTGGTCAAAAGAACCACACTCTCCTTATGTCATCATTATTAACAACATCAACACCTGCTGCTCAAGCCACCTGGAATATTGGGTGTATCTGCCTAAGTAATACACATCCAATGATGTTCTGCTAAGAGTAGTTTTGAAAAAAATGTAATGTACCATCAGCATCTAATGAGAATTACACTCATTAGTTAAATTAAAGAACCATTAGGTAAGGAGCAGAAGGGATAAAACATAATCCATCAATTTGGTGAATGTTGTCAGATGGTTTCTGGGGGCAGGACAGCTGTGCATCCAAGTAGATGATGAGAATATTTATGTCCTGTACCATATGTACTTGGTTCTGTAATTCAAGGGCACTATAGTAAACTTCTAAAGTGTTTAAAGCTGTAAGATATCTTGAAATCCAAGGAGAATTCAAGATAAATTTTAATGTAACTATGGGTGATTTTTCATTTGGTTCTGCAGTAGTTGTCCTAATCCAGGTGTGACTCTTTGCATCAGCTGGACACAAGATAGCCTGATGCTTTAGAATTGGAACATCTAGGGTTCGAACACATTGGCTTGGGATTTGTCCAGGCTTTGAAGGAAATGTGAAACAAACCAAAGATTGAGAACACTGATAATAAATACTATACTCAGCATCATCTATGAGTTATTAGAACTAGAAGTTTCTGGTGACACCCAGCCTACTAAATCAGATTCCTGAGAACTTATGCCAATACATCTGTAGTTAACAATATCTTCAATTATTCTTCATTTTTCTTATACCAAGAATGAAACACGGGCCTTGTCTATTGTTGAGGAACTGCTACCAGCCGCAGAAGGACATCCCTGTCCTCCTCTGACTGATAATTTTTAATTAGTGACAACATTAGAGAATCATTGAGTAAACCTTTATTCCTACGCTTGATTTTATATTTGAATATCTATTAAATATTCAATATCCTGATGAAACACCAAATAAATTCATTCCAAATCTATAAAGGCATATGATAAATAATCAATATTTCACAAATGTTTCTTCAGAGATCCCAGCGTTTAAAAATAGTTTAGAGCTCTTGTGGAATTGATGGTAATAAGGTATATAATTGTCTTTATACCTTAGACAAATCACAAGAGACTTATTTGCTCCCATTTGCACAAAAAGAAAACCTGCTGAGGTATTTTGCATATGTGCTTTGAATTCATCTCCTAAACTGTCATTTCAGTTTTTACCCATGTATGTTGGTGATAATATACTAGTAATTTGTTAAAAATATGTTTTAAGTGGGCCTAAGAGTTTTTGTATTTCCAATCTGTCCCATCTAAAACCAAACTTTTAAACATTTGAGGATTCCAAAACTTTTTCTCCTAGCTTCATGTACTTTTGATTGTCCTTCAAATGAGAAGTGCACGTTACACTGATTTTAATATTATCAGAAGATCTATTCCCCTAAAACGGACCCTTTATCATCCCTTCATCTAGAGCTACACCTTCTGGAAGTGATGCTTAACTTTAACTAAGTATCAGACTTTTCTTGGAGGACTAATAATAAACCAGTGATCTTAGATGACCCTAGGGTTTGGGGGAATTTGTAAAGCCTCTGAGGATAATCTGAATGATATCACTGAAGATGAAAAAGACCACCATAAGAACACGATCAAATTCGTCTTCCTTTCTGAAACTTTTTCACTCACTTCAGCTTTGATAAATTGCTATTATCTCCATCTCTAAATCCTTGTAGTAAATAGTATGGCATCTCATGAAGCAATCCACGAAGAACATTTTAAAGGATACTACTTGTTTCAGTGTACTACTTTGTGATTATAATCTAAATTCCTTAAAAGCTGAGGGATTTTCACATTTTTCTAACTTAGAAAGTGGTTGGCATGTTGTTCAATATTAAGATTCCTTGTTGGATTGTCTATTAAACATGCATTTATGGCTGGCATGGCAGTACTGTAGATGCTGTAGCGACTACTCAGGTTTCCACATGTTTTACTAGTGATAGTAAAAGAGGCTGTTTATTTAATACGATGTAGAGCTTTTGAAGTGCTTTTAATAATCACACTAACAGCTGGAAGTAAATGTATTATCCTACTTTAGTGGATAAGAAAATGTAGACATAAAACAGTACATCAATTAAAACCTTCCCTGCTTCATAATGTGTAGCACCTGAAGGAGGCATACTTCTTGGATCCAAATAAACCCACCATGTTATACTAAGAGGATAATATTTGCCATGAGTTGCATTTCTGACTTGTAGAAAATATAATGGGTTGATTTTAAATTACCAGATAGGTTTAATTATCTTTATAAGGTTAAAATATTCAAAATCTATGTCACATAAAGAAATACTATATGCTATATAAAGTATTTGAAAAAATCTCGATTATTATTTTTAAAACATACCCTGTAAATATTCCAGTTGAAAATAAGGTGACACTTTATTTAATTTCCATTAAAATCCCAACACTTTTTTTCCATTTCCGTGAGCCCATGCTTAGTAAATGTAAGTCCATGAGTAGTAGATTCAGTTGGCCAGGTTCTCCTGGTGTCTTTCATCTGAGTTCTACAGTCCTTTCTCCCAATCTACCACAGGGTTCCCCAATCTCCAAAGGGAGGAACCAGATGGAGACTCCCAATTTGGACTGTATCTGACTAATGTTTTTCTGTGGGTCCCTACTTCCGGTTGAATTGTCTGGCAGAGGAAGCCTCTCTGATGATGACTGTGCAAAGCACCAATATATGAATATAGCAGAATATCATTAGGAATCATTTCATTGACTTTTTCCCCCTGTAGTGATCAGGTCTATCTTAGGTCTCTAGACTATCTTCTTGTTCTTGACCATCCAGGTAGTATAGGACATGGGCTTCCTTTCATAGTTTGGGTCTCATTTTTACGAAAACTGTATAATGGTATAATGCCTGAGAGAGATATAGAGGTTCCTTAGTTAAATAAAAATGGAAGTTCACTATTTAACTGCTTTTTGTAATACCATTAAAATGTTCTCCAAAATATCCAAATTTTCATTAGGAAGCACTTTCAAAAATAGCAAGACTGATATGTGCTATGATTTCCATATAGATGAAATTGAACTTGTAAATGATTTCATAAATATTATAAAAATCAATTATATTCAAATTAAACATTTGTTTCACAAACTAGACATTTATTGCACAAATACTCATTGAGAAATGAACTTATTCCTTTTCTTTTGATTATCTAAAATTCCATTCCTATCTCTTTAGAAACATATTTTCCCTTGGTATTTTTATTTTCAGTCGAATATTCCTAGCCATGTAAATATATTAACTTATAGTCCTCTTATTACTGTTTATCTTCCTATTATCTTAATCTAAACATAAACAATGCCTTATCTTCTGTGCAGTTCATAGATGTCAGGACCAGAATAAGTGTATGAGCTTGAGACAACAGTTCTAATGGTGATATTTCCCCAAAACTCATCAGTCATTTATATAATGAATATTTACTGCCAACCAACTATAAATAAAGAGCTAGCTAGGCAATTTCATTAAAGATGGTTCATGTTTACAAGTATTATATTAAATACATACACAGAAATCTTCAATGCAGAATTAATTCAAATAAATATCCTAGAATGCATAATTGGTATGTAATTGAAGTTTACAGAAAGGTTGATTTTTCTCCTGAATACATCAAGAAAATTTCAGAAAATAGGAGATATTTGAATACACACACAGGAAGTATCAATAAGATCAGGCTGTGGATGGGGAAGAGATAACAGTATTTTATATAAAGAAAGATATTTTAAGGTTTCATGAACATGAGTGTCAAGAATAGCAGGAGGAAATGCATTCAATTTATAGTACTTACCTGCTTGGAATACAGATAACTGTGGGTTTTAGATTATTTAGAATAATTTCATATTGGGCTTCATTTTTTCATTCTGTATAATCTTTTATTGGGCTTTCTATTGCTATCAAAAGTATATTAATTGGAATTTTATATTTAATGACCATTATATTTATAAAGGTAATGACCATTATGTTGTCCCTATGGAATCATGGATTTGTGAGTTGGGACTCAGTAGTTGAGTACTTGCTTAGCAAGTGCTATTCTAGAACTGCAAAACCAACCAAATCAACAGTCTTGGCCTAAAGAGGCATACCTATTTTTCAATATTCCATACATTATTTTATTGTTAAGCCCCAAACCATAATCATCCTTTTCATTCCTCTACCCAAACTAATTGAAGTGGATTTTTATGCATGCTGTTCCCAGTTTTAACAAAAGAAAGAGGCTGAAGGCAGAAGTATATTGTGATGCTACAGGCATCACATTAGCATTAGAGAAAAGGGAATCAGAGGATAAGGGGGCAGGGTAAACAGAGTACATGTTACTTCAAGACTAATTAGATAAAAGGAGACAAGTGAAATAGGAAGGCAAAGATAATTAGGATATTTTATTTTACTTTATTATCAACTCTTACAGCAGTACCTTGTCAAAATAATAATATAAATCACTTTCAGTAGTTCTAAGAAACTGCATTCGACAGACAATTACATAGTTGTGGGAGACCCGAAACACAAAAAGAGACATAATCAACTAAAATCAATCTAGATGTTACTAATTGTAGGATGCTGTCCCTACATGGGTAGATGTGAGTTAAAGCACTAGGTTATCAGCTTTCTGCAATTCAAGATACACAGATAGTGCTAGAATCAACTAAAAGCTTTCTATGTAGAACTGCAACACTGGAAGGGGACTAAGCCTAGCACATAGTTAGAAAAGTAAAATATTAAGGGACATTTAACCACAGCTAGATACCACTCAGTTCAAAAGGAACCGGATAGAACCTTGGGTTTTATGTTTTCTTATGAGTCAGTTCCCTATGAGTGCTATTCACTGGCTAAATTCATAGCCAAATTCTAAATTCTCAGGGGTTGTAATTTGTAGGAGAGCATGAAATGGATATTAATGAAGATAGTGAAAGGTGCAGCATCTAAGCAGTGCGAGACAAGAGTGAAAAGTCATAATACTACAATTTCTTTTGAATTGCTTCACTTACGTAACAGCAAAATAAATACTTGCTCAGTAAGCTATATTAGCTGGGTTTATAAATCTCTTCTGTGTGACTAAGATATTTAGATGAGACAGAAAGGATTCCAAATGTCACTTCTATGTAGTCATAACACAATTATCAAGCAAGAATTAATATTAACATATTCTGTCATAGTTATCAACTGTCTGCATTCAACCAATGATCTTCATTTTACATGTCTGTGGCTCTGCAAGCAACATTAGGGATCATTGTAAAGATAAGTGTAATGGATTTCCCCCACTAACATTCAGAAACTTATTCCAATATGTCATCTATAAGAGTGATTGTGTTGTATTGACTACATTCCTTGGACTAATAATTCACTTAATTTCCTGCATTGCCAAGATTTACAAAACCAGATTTTGCAGTTGTTTGAGGAACACTCATTCATCAACTAGCTTCTGTAGGAATAAGGTGCAGAGAATACAAGTGTCAATAAGGCAGTCACTGTGCTTCAGAGAGCCCTTAGTGAAGAAGGACACATAAGCAAGCAATTATTATAATACCTCTGGTAATATTATCTTGGTGATAACTCAGTGATACATGAGTACCCTAAAAAGCCACCCAAGTATAAGTAAACAAAAGTTGTCTTCACAGATATAGAATATAATAGTGAGTTAGCTAATGGATGGGAATTCCTTCTGCAGGGTAAGAAATTTTAGCCTAAGTGGTAGTTGTAAAGTGACATGGAAAACTGCTTTTATTTGAGTGAGAGAAAATCTTTCTTTATATTTCAGCTAAATCTGTGGAGGGATTAAGCTGAAACCCTGCAGCAAGGGTTTATAATGCTATCTAAGGGCTAGGAGTGACAGAGAGCTTACATTGTCTGTCATAATCCTAGTGTCCATGCTTACCGCGCTGCTTCAGCTGCTGCTGGACATACTAATAACAATAAGAAGACTGGTTTGCCAAATAGTGATTAACAAGAAACATTTGAGTAATATCACTATGCCTGTCTGATGTGTAGCATTTTCAAAGTTTTGTGGCACAAATAACTCTTGCCTATTTCAGCTTCCCAAGTAAGTTCATGAGAATGCAGTAAAGACTTTGTATTTATTGAAATCACTTTTTTATAATAGATATGACAAGTGTGTACTGCCTAATGCAGGTTCAATATCCCATCATTTTCAATTCCATGTGCTTCATTTCACTGAACACTTGCAAGATTCATTCATTACTATCTGCAATTGATAACAAATGTTTGGAGTATCAGCTAGGTGCCAATGATTTGAATTTCTGTAAGTGAAGTTTGAAATATAACTGAACTTTGTCCTCATTGTGGTAAGGCATTATTATTAATCATTGTAGCAGTTTTGGATAAAAAATGGAAATGTATTAAAATTAAATTTGTTAGGACCATATCACTAGTACATGAAATTATCACACCAAAAATCAGCCATATGTTCTAAATTCATGAATTCATTGTCATCATATCATGTTACCTACAGGGTTGTGGTGAACTTTAAACAGAGCTTCTCTATTTTTAGCACCATGTGGTCAGATAAGTAATTTTATGTGACTTTCCAAGTAAATTTGGGTCATTTTTTCTTGGAAGCTTATCTGGTGTGAGCTTTACTAAAATTATTAATGATTATAACATTCTGAAACTACAGAACTTTTTTTATTTCAAAGAACAACAAAGTCTCTTATATATTCACTGAACTCAGTTCTGCAAAGGAATCAATTAGTTATCATCTGAAAATACAATAGACTTTAAAACATGCCTTCATTCTATTAACACTTTTATATCAACAGGATCATGCTTTTTTTTTCTTTCTCCCAAATAAAAACGGTTCCTTCTGTCAATTTTGTCTATAAATTTATAAGGCATTTGATATTTAATATAAAGTTAACACGATTATTGCAATTCAATCATTAAAAGGTTTTATGGTGTTTTCCCATAATTAAAACACATGCAGAGATTTCAGTGTGCATTTAAACACACATTGCTGCTTTTGCATACATCTCTACAAATAAAAACAAGTTATAATAAAGTTCTGTGCTATAGAATAAGTATTGAATAAAATGGAGACTATTTAAAACTCACAGATTTGAATACCATCTTAGATGACAGATCCCAAGAATAGCACCCAAAAGATACACTAAGTCCTTTGATTTTACAGTTATTATTTTATAGTGTTGGTCTCCTGATTTCTAATCATGAGCAATTTGGGAGATAGTACTTTTTGCCATATTTAGTAGTTTTCATTTTTACTGTCTCTGTTCCTAAAAATCTCTTGTTTCCTATTTATTACATCTGTGAGTCTCTAATATCTCTAATTTTAAATCCATCCTAATATTTTATGAGTCTTCTAAGAAATACATCAGACTCATTGCATATTGTGCCTTAAGTCCTGTCACCTCTGTTTTTATTATTATTTTTTTTATTCTGGAAGCCCACCTTTTTCTTTTACTGTATTATGATATCATATCTTTCTTTTTATTAAAGTTCAATGGAATTACTACTACTCTGTATGATACTTTCTATAATTGTTACACACACAAATATATATGTATATATGCATATATGTATGTGTGTATGTGTGCATGTGTTTATGTGCATATGTGTATATATGTATATATGTGTATATGTGGTATATGTGTATATATGTATATATATATATATATATATATATATGTGTGTGTGTGTATATATATATATAACCAACTAATTCTACTTATTGCTGGTAGTATATGCACGTGGCTTATCACGTGGGATTTAATAACCTACTAGGGACTTTATTGAGGTTCCATGGGTATAGCATCCCTCTTGTATTCACAATACACTATTTGACAGCAGGTGTCCTGATCCTCTAACTCTTACATTCATGAACCTTATATTGTGAATACCACCATTAAATCTTTTTTATTTTTATACTTTAGCATTGAGAAATTAAAACTTTAAAATGTGATGTTTTGGTTTTGTTTTGCTACTTTTACTCTTAATATGATTGTTGTGTATGAAATAATTTTTATAAGTGGCATACTCCTTGATCTCCAAAGTACATTTTATTTTTTATATATTATTTAGTAGATATTTATTGGCAAGTCATTTTGGCCAGGTTTTATTTTGGTATTGCCATACAAGCAGGAAATTTCAAGGGGATAAAATAATTTCAAAATAATGTCTTCCTGAAACAAATGTTTCAAAGTTGATTTTATACTTATGTACACATATTTAGGAGATGTCAAAAATTGTACCAAGCTGTCTTTCATCTAGTATCTTTCAAACTGAGCCTTATCTCTTGAGAATTTATCAAGAATTTAAGTACTTTCATTGTAAACCTAATCTATATTTTTGTGGGACTCCTAACAGTGGAGTGGATATATCTCTGACACTTTTGCCTGCTTTTAAGAATCGTTTCGTATTAGATTGCCTTGTCCTCAATATGAGGACTTTTGCTTTGCCTTATTGTATTTGTTTTGTCCCGTGTGTCTATAGTCTCTTTGCAGACATGCTCTTATCTGAAAGAGGAAACAGAGAAGGACTGGTTCTGTGGAAAAGGGGAGATAGGGGTGAGATAGGAGGAATAGAGGGAGGGAAATTGTGATTGTAGTGTATTGTATGAGAGAATGATCTACTTTCAATAAAAAATGAAAAAAAAAAACTTTTAACCTCTAAATCTCTAGTATCTCATCTGATATCTGTGTGACTATTTGGGTAATTAAAAGTTCCAAAAAATATATCAGATTATTTCTGATTTTGGAACACTCACCGATGAGTTTAAATATCAAAGAATAGTAATGAATGTTAAACATTTTAATACTATTTACGAGACTTTGTTTGATATTACTTAACATTGGGCATTATTTACCTTCTAACATGGAAAAATTAGTAACAGTTTGAAAATGATATTTGACACTATTATAGCTCACTTTTAATTTTTCCCCTAGGGGGGAAATGTATTATATGTATGTAGAGAAATAGTGATAAATAATATCAAGGCATAAGAGATGCTATTATTCCTTATTTTTCATTTTTATAGCTAGATTTTTTAAGATTTATTTATTGTTACATCTAAGTACACTGTAGTTGCCTTCAGACACACTAGAAGAGGGCATCAGATCTCTTTACAGATGGTTGTGAGCTATCATGTGGTTGTTGGTATTTGAACTCAGGACCTTCAGAAGAGCAGTCGGTGCTCTTACCCACTGAGCCATCTCTCCAATATAGCTAAATTTTTAGATTAGTAAATCTCATTTCTCTATTTCTCCTCTCGTGTCTGCAGACACTAGACATTGCTACTAGTGTCTCATTGGATTACTGGTTACCAATATTTTCCTCACATTTTTTTTGGACAATAGAAGTGCCAAAACCTAGTCTATTGTTTTATACTACATTCTACTTATCCTAATATCACATCCATCCCAAGAAATAAATCATCAAGATCAGAGGGAGAACACATATTTTTTTATAGCAGAGTATTTAAAATGAAACTGCTTTTGGCCTGTGTGGTCTCAGTGGGTGCAAGGCAAAATTCAGGATGCTAGCTCATCTCACACCGAGTTTAATAAAGGGTGTCCTATAAAAAAAACTAATTTCTTGCTGGTAAATTGTTTTTTAAGTAATGCTTACTGTTGCAAGAGACCTGTTCATGGCACTGACTCTAGTAGCCATGTTAGAAAGGCTAGATGGTCTCTGTTAGATAAGGTAGGATCCAGGAGGAATTCTTTTCCTTATGGGATGACAGTGTGTATAACTAATATTGTCCTTTGAGACTAGTTTGCATGCAGTTGCTGGTATGGCACTGTTCAGCAGCCTGCTGCAGATAAGAATGAGTGATGATGCCCTAGATTTTAATGGAACTTTTAGAGTGCATGCAGCAGTGGGGTGCAGTCTTCAGCAAAGAAAAACGAGCTGACTTGCAGGCATGAGAGGTCATCAAGAAAGATAAAGAAATAGGACATCCACTCTAGGCTAGGCAAGGCTTTTTAGAGGATATTATGGAAATGAGCAAGAACCAATTTAATTTTTATAATGCCACTCCATTTAACTTTAAAATACAAGGTCAAGGTACTCTGTTTTTCATAATGATTAAAGATTTGGAACACTCGTTCTGTTGAACCCCTCTGTATTTGACAGAACAGGAATATGGCAAGAAATAAAATGGGGATCAGAAAACAATACAAACATATCATGCCAACTGCTCAAAACTAGTTTTAGAGGAAAAGGAAAGAAAAATAAAGAACTCTAATTGTAAATGGTCATCTTTATCCTATAAGAGATTCCCTTCTTAAAAATAATTTGATTTTGGGATGGTAGGATACCATTTGAAAACATACATAAAAACATTCTGTAGCTATGGAAAAAGTAACCAATCCTTCTTCTGGCTGGGAATTTTCTTTAAGCACATTTCTACAAACCTAACATCGTAAAATTTGTTGAAAAGACTGTTACCAGTGTGAATTGGAATTTGTTTGCATGTTTTTGCTTTTGTCATAATTTCATGAAACCTGCCCCTTTTTACATACATGTATATGTGTATACATATATGTGTAATCTAAATAATATAGAGATTAAAATATATAAGTCAACATCCTCTAAGCTCATATTTCTAGGGAGTACCTCTATGTAAATGAGGGCAACTGCTTAAGTGCAAAGGCTCTTGAACTTAAAAAAAAAGGAATCTCTTCAACAGACTAATTGTGCAATCTTAAATGAATTGGTAGATTTCCCAAAATTCATTTTTATTTAGCTTTACTTACATAATGGCAACTTAAATGATAAAATTAAATAAGCTAATAGATATCAAAATTTATAAATTGAAAATATTATGCATAATTCAATCATAACATTATATCCCATGAATGTTGACCTTTCCTAAAATATTGGATGAATTTAGAAAATTATATCCACAAGCTTCATTTGCATTTAAAAAGAGGATGTTCATATCTTCATTATACACACAAACATATATATGTAATAAATATTTTACTTGTATATTATAACATATGTGCATTTGTATGTGTCAATATTGTTCTCCAAATATCATTTATGTTTTAAAGATATAATAAGCAGAAAACAAATTTTTAGATGTTTCATTTAATTGTATTAATTTTGACAACCTCTATCTCATCGGATTTATTTTTAACATAAAATATACATTACTTACCAAAGTAGATAATATATTGGCCATACCTGTCCCTCTTGCAGCTCCTGTATGGCTCTCTTATCTTGTTCATTACACTTATAATTATGTATTCAATGCTTTCCAACTCTAACAGAGACTGTTTTTGGTTTCTACTACTGTGTATTTAGCAGATTCCAGAAGAATGGTTTATTGGCTGTCTATTCTACTAGCCAAATCTACTAAAATTGGAGCTACTGCCTAGGGTACATGTTGGGAGGTTCTGGAATCTAATTTGTCATATCTACAATGTAAGTTGATAAGAATCAGTGTTGTATCTTGAAGTTAAATTAGAATACATTCATTTATTTCATTTTGGGTATTCTTTTTCTTTTTTGACATGATAATTTAATAACATTTCCCTCTTTCAGTGCCTTCCAAATTCATGCCCCTTTTGAAAATTAATTGACACTGCATATGTGCAATATATAGATATTCCTAAATCAAATATATCCAAACAATTTAATGTTATATGCATGTATGTCTTCAGGGCTGACCATTGACACTACACAACTAATTGAGCTACTCTTCCCTGGAAAGACTACCTCTACCATTCACAGCTTTCCTCAATTGCCTGTAGCATTGATTAAGGATGAAGATTATACTTATCTATAGTATAATGAAAAGAAATTATAGATTGTTGTTAGGAGGCAAGTGTTGTAGTACATACTTTGAATCCCAGTACCCAGAAAAGAGATACAGGTGAGTTCAAGGCCAGGCTTATCTACATAGCAAATTTCAGGACCACCAAGACTACACAGAGAAGCCATTTCTCAAACAAATACAAGCAAGCAAACAAGCAACAAAACAAAACTCCCACTAAAAGACCATTGCTAGGGATCTTGCTGGTTTAGTAAATGAATAGATTCACCAATAACCATGATTATAGTGAAACTGGCTAGGTTTCCAGTGCTAGGTGTTCCCTCTTGTTGCGTGGTTCTTAATTTCAATTAAAGAGCAGTAGAATATGGCCAATGTTGTGTTCCACTACTGTACCCTAAGAGTTATGCTCTTGTGGTCATTGATATGGTTCATAGACATCATAGCTGGGTAGGATTCTTGTTTGCCTACCCTCGTCTGGTAGTTCACATGGCAAATTCTGGTACCATAAGAGCTAGTCCTAAACATTTAGGGAGCTTTCATGTTAGTTATGGATCAGGAATTTCTAGCTCAAGTTTCTGAAATGTGTGGTGTCTACATCAACAGGGACTTAACTTCTATATCTGGGTGGCAACCAAGAACAATAAATTCTGTATTTTAGGACTTTCCATGGACAACTCTGGGCAACAACTTAAAAGACAGCATCTTTGGTATGGGAGGTTTTGGTAAATAGTCTTTCTTTCTTGGATGAAAAACAGTCCACGTGAGAAAGGTTCATTAAACCTATATGTGGATGTTTACACATGAATTTATGTATACTTTGGGTTGTTTGCTAAATAGTATGCTAGTTTGTGGATTTTTATTTATAGACATACATCTTTATTGCTATTTTATTTACCTCCAACTATCTTCTGAAGTTACCTCTCTTCTCTTCCTAAGGTCCACACCTTATCCCATCTCCTTGATAAAGTGACTCACTTGTAACCTGCTAATACCCTCTTTATTGCTCTCCAATCCCCCTAACTTGGCAATCGTTTGGTTTTACTTCCCTATAGTTACTAAAGACTACAGAATTAACTCAAAAGATTTGGTACTAGTAGGCCACAATGACAATGGTTTTCCTGAGTCTGGGTTACTTCGTTTAATATCATCTTTCCTATTTCCATCTGTGTACCTGAAAAGTTCATTAATTCTTTTTTCTTACCAGCTGAATAGTATTCCTTAGTATACATGTACCACACTCATTACACATTAATTGTTTAATTAATTGTTTATATGACATTGAGATAGTTTATATTTCTCAGCTAGTTTAAATGGAGCAGGGATAAACATGGCTGAGCAAGTATCAATGGAGTAGGATGTCCAGTCCTTGGGAAATATTCCAAAGAATGCTATAGCTGGGTCATGTTGTAGATTTATTTTTAACTTTTTGAGAATTTTCCACAATAATTCCCATAATGTTTGTGACAGTTTGCAATACCATCAACATTGAAAGTGGGTTCCCTAGAGGAAATAATTTATCATTAATGTTAAAACAATTGAAGAAATGAAGATAATATGAAATATGTACTGTCCACATTTAATTCTTTATTCATTCTTTAATTCTAGACCTGTTCTGGAATATAATATCTTGACTTACTTTTTATCTTTACATATATAAAACACCTATTCAGTAGGGACTCTACTTCCTATTTTGAATTTTGATCTATTCTCAGGCCAGTGTTACATAGGGCATTACTCTGTAGCCATGCTGAACAGAGATAACAACCCATAATTCACAGTTGTTTGCACCTAATGAGAACCAACGAATATTGCAATATATTTTTAGTAAGGTGGGATATTTGGTAGGTTACTATATGAAATATGTTTTCTATATATGTAACTGGTAACTTACAAGGGGCTTATAGGAATGTAACTCCACCAAACACATGCTACATCTCTAGTTATCAACAACTTATAACAAGACTAGTGCTGGGATCATTCTTGAGAAGAGTCTATAATAAACAAAGTAATTAAATCTGACAGTTAGCTATCAAAAGCACTATATGAAATGACCAGGGATTGTTTTTCAAGTTTTGCTTTAAAGAGACTATGTTTTCCAATATTTCTAACACTGCTTGTTATACTTGAAATTTCTTTGCCAGAATCTTTGCTCTGTGAACATGTTTTCCTGGGGTGCTAAAATTACGTTCAAATTTTTTATGTGATGAGTAAAATAGCTGAATCATAAAGGGTAGATTCAAACATGCTAGTTATATTGTAACTCATATATTTACAACACTTTTTTAAGTGGACATAGCACTGAACTATGTTTCTTGAATTTCCTTGTCAGGTTGAGGATGCACAATATCAGAGATAGATGCAAAAGAAACTATTAAGACTAGAATTTTTCTTTAGGTATAACTTGGAACATCAAACACTGTACTTGTATGATGACTTATAATTGAAAACAAGTTTTGCTGTGGATGGAAAACATTTGAAAATCAGCAAAATTTCAAAACTATGGATCACAGAAACCTTAATGGGATAGGTTCTTTAACAATAAACTTTGATACTTTCCAAATAATCAGAAATGCCTGATGCAGAGGAAGAAAAATGCCTTAAAAGCTTCTCATATACATACAGAAATGAAATAAACAATTTATAACAAAACAATTCTAATAATAATGACTCCATATATATATGTATATATATATATATATATTCTATAGGAATAATAACTGGTATTTATATCTGCATTTCACATTCCACATGCATAAATCATTTGGAGAGATTTTCCATTTAATGTAAAAGGAAGGAAAATGCATGGCAGGCTAATTTCAGGTACCTTGTCTAGTATTTGGGATGATACTTTCAGAAGAATTAAGTGTCTGGTCCTAAAAGAATAGAAAAGAAGCCTTATCTTCATCCTTTAAAAAGGAAACAAAAACCCAATAACTATTTCTGCTGCTGTGGACAAGAGTGTAGCATCAAAGGATACAAGCTTCCACCATCAATTGAACAACTTGAAACATTATGTAAACTGTGAGACTGAGAAGCTTAATTAACTTTAAAATTTTCACAGTGAGGTATAAGGATGGTATATTATCTTCTATAGCCTTGATTAGGTGAAATTAACCTTTCTCCAGTCCTGGAATGAGAAAAACTATGAAGGTGTCCACTCTCTTCAGAAGATTAAAGTGCTTCAATACCCTATTAATAGATTATTCAATATTCACCAAGAAAAGATTGGATTGTGTTTGCAGTCTCTTTTATGGCTAATTTATTCTGATGAGCAAAGACATACCATTAGTGCATAAATTGCTCCCTTTGTGCTGTTTGAGATAAACATCACCATAGAGAAGAAACACAAAGTGATGGCATTGTATTTAAGGTACCAGATAGAAAAAATAGCAGCAAACATTTATTAATGTAAAAAACAATACAAACAAATTTACCTTACATTTTTTCTCTGAAGATTTATAGAGTTAGTCATGCTTTAGCCATGATGTTTGAACAAGAGTTTTATCAAATAGTAAGCATAATTTAAGATCCTACTATGCACACACACACACACACACACACACGCACACCAGGGGAAGGAGGTAAAGAAAAATATGAGTGAAGGAGGGAGGGAAGAAAGGAATCAGAAATTATTGAAGTAAAGGAATGGAGGAAGAGGAAAGACTTGCAGAAATCTCATTTTTATTTCACAAAACAAATAGCATACAATATTGTACTGCGGGTTTGATATCACACTCTTTATTCTTTTTTTTTAATTTATTGATATCTTTATTCTTTTTTTTAATTTATTGATATATTTATTTACATTTCAAATGATTTCCCCTTTTCTGGAACCCCACTCCCCGAAAGTCCCATCAGTCCCCTTCCCTCCCCCTGTTTTCCCACCCAAACCTTCCCACTTCCCTGTTCTGATTTTGCTCTATACTGCTTCACTGAGTCTTTTCACACTCTTTATTCTTTATCATTTATTTTAACCATCTTGATTAATTTTTTTCACTTTTTTATTTGACATATTCTTTATTTACATTTCAAATGATTTCCCCTTTCCTTGTCCCCCCAAAATGTCTCATAAGCCATCTCCCCTCCCCCTGTTCCCCAATCAACCCTCTCCTGCTTCCCTGTCCCGGTATTCCCCTACACTGACTCTCCAAAATTCTCAGAGCAGTAAGTATCTGGCAGACTTCACTTTTGCACAGTGTAAAAATGGGAATTGATCTCACATAATGTTTTGCCAGTACCTGTTTTAGAGTCACATGAAATCAGTGAAATCATGTCAGCCATGAATAAGTTGCCAGAATTGATTTTTACCTATAGCAATTTCAAACATATCATCAAAGGCATGCTTGCTGAAGTTGTCACTGTTCTTCCTGATCCTTTGTTATGCCAGGAGGAACAGATGGTAAAATCAAGTCATTAGAGAACCAGTGGGGTAGGGGTAAGAAGGGAGCCTTCCCTGAGAGACCTGTGAGTGTCTTCCCTGAGCAGTATTATTAACCCACAGCAATTAGGAATCTGCACTCCTAAGTTGATTGATATTCTCAACACATCTAATCCCTACTGCTTGGATTTTCAAATATTTCTCATTATGTTTTGGCAATATCCTTTGATCTGTTTTACCAAACTGCATAAAGAACATTGCATTTGGTTCAAGTGTTTTTCCTATATAAACAGATAGAAATCACCCAATTCATTAGAAAAGTAGTATTTATGTTATGGAGCAAACACCAGAGGAATTTTGAATGGAAACATTGTAATAAATGTAAAATATTGTACACCTCTTGCTCTTATAGATGCCCAGTCCTATATCTACTACCCATGTTCATATAGGTATAGTGGATATAATAGTTTCTTGGAAAACTTAGAGAATTAGAGTAAACATAATAATGGTTCTTTTGAAGCACATGAGAAACTGACAGTCACTTGAAGAAAATACAGGTCTTTTTCACTTAAATTTCTTCTCTGTGGAGGCTAATAGTTATACAGATTTTAAGGTTAGCTGACCCCAAAATGTAAAGCTTTGTTCAAGTATGTTAATTTTATATGATGTTTAATTTTTACTTGAATGAAAGCCTGCACTAGAGTGCTACAGTTTATTTTAGTCAGGATAATTTTGGAAAAGGAGAGAACATTCATGTGTCTGTTTGAATACTATATCTATTTACTTTATTAGATTATTTGGTGCAGTGACCCTACCACTGAAGAAAATGAATGAACACTTTAAATGAAAAGGGATAATATCAAGAAGTACTCCTAATTATAGCGTTAAAATATTAATGTTTCTTATTGCTTCTATTTGCAAACATCTCTAAACAGATGAGGTTTTTTCGCTTGTGCTGATAATCATCAAAGCTGGCTCTCTGCTTTCAGCAGGAAATATCTACCAATAACTCCTGTATGATCAAAGTGAGGAGATAAACTGAATATGTCCTAAATATACCAATAGATGTATTTGAGGGAGAACGTCTCTCCTTATATTTATCTTCTGTCAAAATGGAAGTGACTATGTTGGAAGACATAGTGTGCTATTTGATAAATACTTTATTTTCAAAGTGAAAAAAAGATCTCTCAGTTTATGCATTGTAGGATATAAGCACTGGTATATATCTTTCAGTTTTCCAATGAAACTTTTATGAAGTCAGAACTTTTTATCTATTTTAATGAAAGCCTAAGCCTTCTGTGGATACTTTTATTAATTTTATTCTGAAGAAAATCTGACCAGGTGAAAGAAATCAGGTCAGGTTAAGACTTGATCCCAGTGAGAAAACTCAGCTAAAGTAATTTAAAATAGGAAAAAGATATTGAGTTTTTGTTTTTATCCAAATCAGTCTTCTACTGTCTACATTGTAGAGTTATTTGACAATCGCATCTGTATATCTCCTCCATTCCATAGATATGAGTCAATAGATACAAGTTTAATTAATACTTTTCTTGGGACATTTTTAATATGAATTCCGTTTATCAATCTACTTGGGGGAAAAGTGCACAGTCACACATTTTAACATTTAAGTCCATTTAAAACTACTACATTTATTAACAATGTTCATTCTTATTGTGTATAAGAAAAGCATTATAAATATAGTATGTTCTAAAGAAGCACCACAGTTAAATCATGTTTTGTCTGTCTTTCTTTACCTCTAGGGCATCTGGAGTTGACAGTATTTTTAAAGTTACAAATATATATTTAAAGTATTTGAATGTTTGAAGTAATGAAAAAAACATAACTCACATAATATACCAAATTTCTTCTGCAAATTTGCTTTAATGTAATTCTATCACTGAGAAATTCACAGCAGTATACTATATAAGCCCTGAATTTTGCATTATGGTGCTAGGTTTCTTCGTGCTCTATCCCAGAATGGGAGTTGACTTCATAGCCATCCATATTTCACTGCCCACTGACTTCTCATGGATATAGTGTGAATATTAATTGGATAAATTCCACAAAGTGCTTTAAGCTCTTTGGAGAAAGATTCTCTGCATAATTATTCTTAACTCCCATATGCTCTTATGATATAAACTATTCTGCTAGGAAATCCTTTTTAGGGATTATCACTTAAAATGAAGTTTTTATTATTAAAAGCAGCAAGAATCTCCATCCACTAACAGATGAAAATATGCTTTAGGCAACTGCTTTCAAATAGGCAGAAATCTTGAACTATGTAGTCACTCATGCCTGAAAAAAATTAAGAAAAATGAAAATTGGTAGTAAGTTTGCAATATTAATTATTACATTATATCAAAATAAAAAGACAAGTCACATAGCCTTTAAAATAGTTACATAAATCTTTTTCTTGGAGTATGTAACTTTAGGCATAAGTGTCTTGAAAATAAATTATTTTATGACTGTGAAATTAAAGTGTGCTTAATTTGCTAATTTTGCAACAATAACTCCTTTTTGTGATTCTCAAACTTAGCTATGCATTGGTATGATAGAAACCAGCAAGGAGTAATGGAAGAAAGAAGGAAAGAAAGAAAGAAAGAAAGAGAGAGAGACAGAGAGAGAGGGGGTGAGGAAGGGAGGAAGGAAGGAAGGAAGGAAGGAAGGAAGGAAGGAAGGAAGGAAGGAAGGAAGGAAGGAAGGAAGGAAGGAAGAGTGAGGGAGTGAGGGAGGGTAGAGGAATTTTAATCCAGCAACATAGCTACTCTGGCAAAAGAACACACCCAAAGACATTCTAGGTCTATGTGATCCAGCTGAAATACAGACAAACCTTCAATCCCTCTCTTTGGAATGTAGACAGAACCTTAGTAGACCTTAGTATACACTTTAATCCTAAAGAATGTAGGTAAGGTTAGTTTGTAGTAGGAAGCAGCCATGAATAATTGAGGGAAACAAAGAGATGGATCAGAGAACGATTTGACTGAATTAGTCAGAGATAGGGTAAGCACAACTCTCATGAGAACAGACAGAAAGAAATGCAACTTAAAAGAGCAGCACAAAGTGAGTCAGGAATTGAAGGCATTCAGTGAGTCAGTTTAGTTGAAATTAGGCAATGCAATGGAATTGAGTTGAGTTCAGTTCAATGCAGTTCAGTGAAATTCATTTCATGGAGGTCAGAGGCAGTTTTTTCAAGCATAGCAATTCAATGAGGAGCTGAGAGACACCAGTTTAAATCAGTCTGCTTGGAGAGGAGTTTTGAGCTAGAACAGCCGAGTTGAACCAGCTAGCTAATCAGAGTTCAGAAAGAACTAGAAAGTGTGAGTTTATTCAGCAGTAAGCCTTCAGAATGACAATTACATCAGGCAAATAAAAATTACTTTTACAAAGGAGAGATGGACAGTGGAAGGGAGAGGGAGAGAGAGGTGTCAATGAAGGAGAAGGGAGGAAGAGGATAAAAGGAAGAAGAGGAAGAGGAAGAGGAGGAAGGAGAAGAAGAAGGAGGAGAAAGAGGAGGAGGAGAAGAGGAAGAAGAGGAAGAAGGGGAAGAAGAGGAAGAGGAGGAAGAGGAGGAAGAAGAGGAGGAAGAAGAAGAGGAAGAAGAGGAAGAAGAAGATGAAAATGAAGAAGAAGAAGAAGAAGAAGAAGAAGAAGAAGAAGAAGAAGAAGAAGAAGAAGAAGAAGAAGAAGAAGAAGAAGAAGAAGAAGAAGGTGGTTGCTGATGACGGGGACATCAGCATACCACCAAAAACATTAGTCTGGAATAGAAAATTATTTTGTTGTAATGAATGGATGGAACCAAGGATTTCATGCATGCCAAGGCTAGAGTTTTCTCTAGCTACATTCTCATTCCAGACTTGGAATTGAAAAAAAAAAAAACTCTATATATTTTAATGTACATCCTAAGGAAAATAGAACATGAAGGACTTGAAATACTCATATTGTCATATTTGATATATGGGGTTTTTAATAGTGGCTTGCAGATTATGATGCAGCTAGTACAACAATACCTGTCTAACAAAAGAGGGTCTAATAATCTAGCAGTTGTTCAGTCCAGAAAGATGGATGTCTCAGCTTTCTTCAATGTATACCTACAAGAAGTAGGTTACATTCCTACAAGGAAGGAATGGACTTATCATTGAGAGTGAGAGCAAGCAGGCAAAGAGAGCTAGCTTCCTTTTTCATGTCTTTTATATAGGCTTCCAGTAGATGGTGTGGTATAAATTAAAGGTAGGTCTCCCCCACCTCAGTGATCTGGATTAGAAATGTATCCTTATTTTTCAAATATTTTAATTAAGTAAATATTCCTTGAAACAGCTTCAGTTTTAATTCATTCCAGATGTAGGCATAGTAACAATGAAGAATAGTCTTCACACTAAGGGAGGACATATATACATGTACAGGTAATAAATGATGAACACCATAAAGTATACTACTGGTTCCTTTTGTGTTGCTATAGATAGCATTGCTGCTTTCATACAGTCAAGTAAGCTGTTTCCTGCTATTGATCTTGTCTTCAAGATAGTTAGCTCCTTATTTTCTTTATTCATTTTCTATTTCACATTTATGCATGTACTTACTAACTTATAAGTTCAATACTTTTATTACTTTGTATCCCATCTATATCTATAACCCTAATGGATAGGACAGATACTGCTGTAAATAACTAGTCCTGAAACTTACAGAATCACTCTGGTAGCCATTGTCTATTATTTTTGATAGAATATTGAAGGTTAACTTATATTTTGGTTCATAGTGAGTCAAAATTCAGTCATTGAACTACAAATCTCCCCAACTACACTTCCATTGCCATTGCATATTTTCCTTTGGGATGATTCCTAACACTCATTTGAGTTCTCACCAAGGAAAAGTGTTTCTGCTGACAATTTTACATCTTCAGACCTTTAGTAGAGACACAGATTAAGACCTTTTTTGCTGGTTACTGCAACACTTTGCAGTTTTAAGTTTTAATTCTTGTTCAGTTTTCAGCTGGGTTTATAGTATTCTATCGCAATTATAATAACTTCATCGATCTAATTATTTCAAGAACCACATCATTCATATTTCTGAACATTTTCATGGGATTTAAAGTTTTCTATAATCCTCAATATGTGTTATTATTTCTCAAAAAACAGGCATTTGCATTGAGAAAAAAGTAATCAAATGTAATGTGAACAATTGTGTCATTAGTGGCTATAAGTTTAATTTTTTTTAGCTTTATTTTTAATGATGGTTCTTAAATGCTTTAACCTCCCTTCAGCTCACCACCCACCAGAGGTAGTGGAAAAGAAAGGTTATGGGGAAATGGACTTGTTTAGAAAGGTTCTTGGGAGCAGCTCCCATCTGTGTTGTCTGGAAATCAGAAGTTCAGTTCTTAGGTTAGTAGGTCGTGGCAGTTAAATCCACTTGCAAACACTTCACAATACACAATCAATCAAGTTCAGTAGCTAAAGTGGTGACAAGACCTAGCAGAGATAGCCCCATCTCAGCTTGAGTGAGCAGGAGCGAACAACAGGAACATCAGAAGTTCTCAGCTGCACTTCACTCAGTGAAGCAAAGACCAGTCAAGACATGAGAACAAGAACAAGAACAAGAACTGTTACACAGCTAGCTCTCTCTGTCACTGTCCAGTTCTATTTATATCTTTCAAACATCATGTGTCCTGTCTTGGCTCAGCACTTGCCTCCCTCAGCTGATATCACTCTGCCAATCAGCCCCAGTCCATGGAAATGTCAAGAAACTGCAGCACAGCACTAGAAGTTTTTTTAGTGTGTTTTTCTCTATGGAGTCATGACAAAAGTAGTTCAGCTATGCAATGTAATGCGTGTTGTGAGTAAAGAATCCTTGCTCACGTGTCTTTGACGTACTTGCTTCAGCAAAACATCCTTTCATCTGTGTTTATTTCAGCTAAATGTTGTTTCACAAGTCGGCCTTAGTCTTTCACACCTGTATTCACTTTAATGAAATGTTCCTTCAGCCATGTGGTGCAACAAAACCCCATCCAACACAACTGACTTTCTAAAGAACCCTTAAGTTTCCACTTCAAGTGCCATTAGAGGCAGAAAAAAATAGTGGCAAAATCTCATTTCAAAATAAATAGGATTTTCCTTTTACTATGGATGCTGAGCCTTCTGGGGTAACTGTTTAGCACCTAATTAAGAGTCGTGGTGTAGCAATTTTGCTTTAACCCTTAGTTAATTTGCAAACATGGGATTCTGTTATGGAGTTCTCAAAAATGAACACACATTTTTTCTTAATCGTCATCAGTTAATAGTGAGTGACTGGTGGGAAGGGAAATTTCATTTGTTTCTTGACACAGAGAGTCATTTGCAGTGTTATTCTTTCTCTATCCTCTGATCGCCTGTTCTCTTTCATCTCAGCACAGGAAGATATCCAAAGTCATTTCTAGTTTATCACAGACAGACTAATGCAAAGATGCAGCATAAAGCACACACAAAATATGTAACTTTTCTTTTTGGTTTTCATTTTATTTTTCTTAGTAAAATGGTAATAGGTATCTCTTATGTAACTTGAAAATAAAAAAAAAATACACAGAAGACAAAATCAGCTAAATCCTACAAATGCACAGGCATGTTTGTGTTTTTTCTCTCCTTTTCAAGTTTTTACAACACCAAAGAAGATCCTCAAATACTAGGAGAATTCACTGCAGATTTACCTTCTTATTTTTCACTAAGAGGAATATATTTTATTACCTGCCATTCTGCAAGAAATGAATAGTTAAATATATTAAAGTTAATGGCAGACAAACAAACCAGCTATTAACTTCAGGAGTACCATTCTTTGTCAAGAATCTCAAGCAAATAGCAAGAAATACTTATGACCACCTTGAGTTCTTCAACTTATAAAAAAGAGTTCACATTTAGCCAATTAACAATTCTATTTCCTGACTTCATATTTTTAAAGATTTCCACTATGTCCTGTCTAGTTTTATGTCAACTTGACACAAACTAGGTTCACTGGAAAGGAGAGATCCTCAACTGATAGACTCTCATGAAGCAACACTGTTCCATGACAGCTCCTACATCTATGTGTTTATGTTCTTGTCCTGACTTTTCAGTGACTGACTATGACTTAGAAGTATAAGCCAAATAAAATCATTTTTTCTAACTTTTTGGTGTGGTGGTGATGGTAATTCATCATAGAAATAGCAACTTAAAGACAGATAATTTTCAAGGAGTTCGTGTAGACAGATGAAAAAATGAAGAGATAGATGGAAAGACAGGCCTTTCCAAAAACATGAACAGTCAACCTAGAGAAACCAAGTCAGGTATGATGGTACCTGCTCCCAAACAACATAAAAGGTAATGCTATCTGAGGACCAATAACATTGGAATATTTTGGTGGAGTTGTCTGGTGAACAACTTCAGGCTAGTATTTCTACAGTTCACCTATAATGATGATAATATTGGGGGGGGAACTCCATGCTTTCTCAGGTAAAAAGTCCATAATGAAGAAATCATCCTTCATGGAGATGTTTTAACTCCTTGAGCTTTTACTTATAAGTCCTAGCATGTTAAGCTTATTTTACTGATATTAGAGGATTTCCATGGAAAGTACCATACAGAGGAAAAGAGACAACATTTATAGGCATTTTCCCTACTTTGCTTTTGTATCTTTAGCTCAATTGTAGACATTTTGCTTCTTGTCAACTGAATTATGTTTCCATATAACATTCCACCATGTTCGCAGCAGACCTGTCACTCCTATTTTGTCACTGCTACACCAAAACCAAAGCCAAGCAAACCAAATAAAACCAAACCAAACAAAAGCAAAAACCAAGCAAGCAACAAACACCCATTGCACTTTCATTGTCTTCCATCATTCAGAACTGTGAGCAGGGTTGATGAAAAGATAACAAAATGACAGGTAAAGGGATACACAAAGTCTGCAAGTCCATGTTCTTGTATCTCAGATGGAAAAGCTACAGTGCCCTGAAAGAACAGCTTGTTTATTATATACAGTTGAACATAGAGCCCCAGGGTTATTATAGTACACAGCTGAACAGAAAGGCAGATTTAGCAAAATCTCAGTTGAGTTGGGCTCTAGTCTTCAACCATGAACATATATGGGGAGAAGGCTACAAAAGACATTTTTGCATCCTTTATCAGTGTTAACATTTGAAGCAGAGGAAGGCTTTGCCATACTTCTGAGCTTCACCTGGTGAAGGCTTTGGCGCTCTTATGGCAATTAGCCCTTAGATGTCCATGCCCATGTCAAATGCTTCACATTCTCTCAGAAATCCACATAGTTTGGGCATCCTCTGATGCCCAGTATCTTCCAGTTAGTGTCTCAAAATCTCTCAGATAATACAATGTGTGACTAAAGGAAAAAGTCAGAGATTGAAAATGGCTGATAGGTTTCCTGTGCTGCTGACAGAGTTTTCAGTATATAAAACTAGTCAGCTCCCCCACTGCACCCTGCCACCACACACACACACACACACACACACACACACTTCTTTCCTGTGTAGAATCTCAAGGTCGAATAACAGGGTTTTTCTTTATTTTAAAGCAGGTTTCAAATGGTCCTTCTGTTGGGCTGGACTGTAGTGAATCATGAAGAACTTGCATTATTTACAGAAGCTAGGCTATCATTTTAATTCCTGTTGCTTCACTGCCCGTTATCATTCCTGACAAACTCTTCCATCCTGTGCTCTATTTTCCTCTGTTTGCTCCCGTTTATTTTTCTGAACAACCAGCTGAACAAAGATTTACATAACTTTTGTTTAAACAAACCCTGCACAGTTCATCCTTTCAGCCAATATCACAAACACTTTTGAGACATGGTTGCATTTTGCTATTTTAGTCCCAGATTCTGTTTCCTCGCTCTATTTTTTTGTGTGAGCCTGCATTCTCATCTTTTGTTAAGTCACATGAAAAACCAGAAACCATGGCTACTCAAAAGTCATTAATAATGTGATTTTTTTAGCTACTGTTTCTGCTGGTAAATTCTTCATTTCATATAACACAGTCTCCAAGGACCACAGAGAATTCAGCCTTGCTTATCTCTGTGTTGCAGATGAAGGTTTCTGGCTATATCCAATCCCAGTGCAGTTTGCTTACCATCCAGGAGTGATTTTGTTTCCCTGTGCCATTAGCATATTAAAAAGATTGGAGATTGACAAGTACAGTGTTCTTATTAGGAAAGTAATCAAGGTTTAGAGCCTGCCTGTCATGGAACTTCCAACATCTGAAAATGCCAAGGGGTTGACTACTCCTGACCTAAGCACCTATTTAAGATTCTTACCCATGATAAGGGAACTAAAGTGATTAGCATACTGATAAGATTTTTTCTAAAATAATCTATTATTTCTGAATTATTCTTTCACCTCTTAATTAAAATCTTTCACAAATTTCCCAGGGTCTTTCCTCTATCTCTGCAAGACATTTAATTACCTATATTCCCCAACCTACACCATATTACATTTTTTATGGAACTTTTACAGACTAATTTATCGGAAGGTTGGCCTTGAGTGTCATTGTGTTCAATGAATGCTCTATTTTGACAAAAAGAAGGCTAAATTATATTGGAATCATTTTAATCTACTGTGCTTTGGCTTAGATGTAAATGTAAATCTGTACTTCTCATTTGAAATTTGAACTAAATTTAATAATACTGACATATTGACTTTTTTTCCTACAAATAAAATATAAAATGATTTCTCTCCAACTACTATACTTTCCCAAGAGATTGGTTGTTTTTGAATCATAGACTTTGATGTTCATGAAGAAAAATGCCCTATCCTAAGGCAAATAAGTTTTTTTGACATGAAAAAATAATTTCTTTTTAGTTGTTTAAATTAATCTATCAACTCTTATCATATGTACCTTTCAAGTACAAGATGGAGGAAAGTAAAAGAAAGTATAATGCTATATATAATTGATAATAATATAATGTTAATGTTATCAAACATGGTTTGTCATTGTACAGTTTGAAATAGGTAACCAAATATGGAGCTATTTCACAGAGTTCTATAAACTATACAATTATGAGAACATTGTATTAAAATAAGCCTTTCTGTTTAGAAATATGAGAATGTGACATTTTAAACAAGATAAGGGTGAAAGCAGATTGTAGAAGATTATAGAAATGGAAACTACAATACATGGTAATATGCTTGCTGGGAGCTTTACCTATAGAATAAAAATCTCATGGTACATCTACATACATGAGTGATTATTGAAGAATTATTCATAATGTAAGGTACTGAGGTACCAAATAGGATGATTTTAACTTTGTTTCAATTGCAAAATCATTAAGTAAGTTTTAGAGTATATAAAAATGGACTGTAATGCATTGAAAAGATGAATTTGAGTAATAACTATTGACTAGAAGGCATTAATGCATATAATACTTATGAATACAAAATTCACAGTGTAAAAACATGCCTAATAGCCAGGCAGTGGTGGTGCACTCCTTCAATCCCAGGACTTGGGAGTCAGAGGCAGGCAGATTTATGAGTTCAAGGCCAGCCTGGGCTACCCAGTGAGTTCCAGGACAGCCAGAGCCACACAGAGAAATCCTGTCTCAAAAAAAAAAAAAAGCATGCCTAATAAGTCAGCAATTATATTTCAAAATTTAATCCTATGTGTCATATATGCATTATCTCTATATTTGCAATTGTGTTATTTATAATTTTATAATCATGGAAAAATCAAACTGTGGAAAAACTTACATTGTTAATAACATTATATTTACGATTATATTATATTATTAATTACATGAATCAGTATGTTTATGTGAGTTTGGGTGCCTGTGGCGGACAGAAGTAGGCTTCATGTACTGTAGAGCTGGAGTTACTAATGGTTGTGAACCACCCAATGTAAGTGCTGGGAACCAAACTCATATCCACCTTAAGAGCACTCTTAACTGCTGAGCGATCATTCAGTATAAATTTATTTTAATGAGGAAAGTTTGATATGGACAGGAAGAGAAAAGTACAATTTAAGCAAAAAGATAAAAGACAAAGCAAATCCTATGTACGTATATTTAAGAAGCAATTTTATATTGTGTGTATGCATTTTAATATCTTATAAATTAAATTAAAAATAAAGTTACCATGCATAATTAGAGCCAATGATGAATGAAAAATTCAGGAACGTAACACCATCATTTAGAATTTTTCAATTTATTTGCAACATTTCTAGACAGCTTTAATTATTTGCCCATAAAGGCAATTACCCTAATTTAGCATCTACTTTTGACACTATTATTTCTTGCTTCCTAATATTCAATGTCTTCCAATCTTCAGTTACAACTAGGATTTTATGAAGAGATTGTTCACCTCTTCCTGTGAAGGCTGGATGCCCCAGTGTAGGGGAATGCCAGGCCAGGAAAGCGGGAATGGGTAGGTTGGTGAGCAGAGGGAGGAAGCAATGGGATATTGAGTTTTCAGAGGGGAAACCAGATTATTCTTTGAAAATTTTAACTATACCAAACATTCCAACATAAAGCCTTAACTAACATTTCTTTGGATTTAATATTGTTTCTGACAATTAAAACTAAGCTTTCACTGTGATGTTTACATTTCTTCCTTCAGTAAGAGGGAATCACTTAGAACATTTGAATCTCCTGTCATTAGTATATTCTAATCCTCTTCTTTTTTGTCACCTTAAACTATCAAGACTAAGTACTAAATAATTTGCTATATACACTTAACTAAATTCCTCCTTACTAGAAGTTAGTGGTGATCTTCACATTGAAAATGGAGCATTCAGTTCCATAAGAGGAACAATATGAACCACCCAGTAACCCCAGAGCTCCCAGGAACTAAACTACCAACCGAAGAGTACACATGGAGGGAGTCAGGGCTCCAGCCACATATGTAGCAGAGGATTGCATTGTTGGACATAAAAGGGACTGAGGAGAGGCCTGTGAAGGCTAGATGCCCCAGTGTAGGGGAATGCCAGGTCAGGGAAGCAGGAATGGGAAGGTTGGTTAGCACAGGGAGGAGGTAATGGGATAGGGAGTTTTCAGAGGGGAAACCAGGAAAGGGGATAACATTTGAAGTGTAAGTAAAGAAAATAGCTAATAAAAAAAGAAAATGGTGCCTAGTATATAGTAGGCATTGATTTAGTAGTTGAGAAAAGTATGTTCAAAATCAATACTCTTATAATTCTTGAATTCAATGTATTTTCTACCTTTAATCATATTCAATATTCATATTTTAACTTAGTAGCCATTTAGTTTTCATAATATTCATAGGTGGTTTTCTTGTTTTGTTCTATCCCTAATTGTATCTTGAAATCCTTGGTTTAGAATTGTTTTACCATTACACCTGTAACATTATCCATAGTTTATTATACTGTGTTGGGTTCAAATACTCCATTTATCCCTATTTCAATATTTATGTCCAGTTCTTCTCCAGTTTTTGCAGATGTAGAACCCTAGAAGTCATTTCACTGCTATCTTCTTATGAAAACTTGTATGTAACTTTAACAAACACCTTTCAAACTCTCCTGTCTCACAGCCTGTTTCTTCTAGCCCAACTAAGTTCAAGCATCTTTATTCCCATTTATTGTATGCCTAATTTTACTGCTCAAAACTTCTTCCAAAATCTTTCTTAGTCAAAAGTAATACTATAGAATGCAATGCCTCTCATCTTGTATCTCTGCCTTTACATTCATTGTCAAATCCATATTGTAGTCAATTTTGAAAATCAGTTTTATCATGTCATTAATCTGGTAAAACTATCAATAGATCTCTTTGTTTTTTGGATGTAAAGTTTCTATTCCTAAGATAGCAGAACTATGCTTTTATAAATTTGCTATGTTTCTCAGCTTTCTAAGGCTTATACATGTCATCATGTTCAAATCACCCATTCCTAAAATATACTACATTTAAAGAACCACTCTCATAATCTTCTAAATATTTCAGGAAATGTTCTTATTTTAGGTAATAATGCTTTTGTCTATTTAACCTCAGGAAAACTGGCACTATTAAAACATCAAACAGTATTTGTAAAATAGAAACATTTGACATATATCTAAATCTTGACTTATTATACTGTTTTTTTTATTCGATACATTTTTTATTTACATTTCAAATGATTTCCCCTTTTCTGGACCCCCGCTCCCCGAAAGTCACATAAGCCCCCTTCCTTCCCCCTGTTCTCCCATCCACCGCTTCCCACTTCCCTGTCCTGGTTTTGCCTTATACTGCTACACTGAGTCTTTCCAGAACCAGGGGCCACTCCTCTGTTCTTCTTGTACCTCATTTGATGAGTGGATTATGTTTTTGGTATTCCAGTTTTCCAGGCTAATATCCACTTATCAGTGAGTGCATACTATGACTAATCTTTTGAGACTGGGTTACCTCACTTAGTATGATGTTCTCCAGCTCCATCCATTTGCCTAAGAATTTCATGAATTCATTGTTTCTAATGGCTGAATAGAACTCCATTGTGTATATATACCACATTTTTTGCATACATTCTTCTGTTGAGGGATACCTGGGTTCTTTCCAGCTTCTGGCTATTATAAATAGGGCTGCTATGAACATAGTGGAGCACGTATCCTTATTACATGCTGGGGAATCCTCTGGGTATATGCCCAGGAATGGTATAGCAGGATCTTCTGGAAGTGACGTGCCCAGTTTTCTGAGGAACTGCCAGACTCTTTTCCAGAGTGGTTGTACCAATTTGCAACCCCACCAGCAGTGGTTTCTGTAAAGCAAAGGATACCATCAAAAGGACAAATCAGCAACCAACAAATTGGGAAAAGATCTTCACCAACCCTACATCATATAGAGGGCTAATATCCAATATATACAAAGAACTCAACATGTTAGACCCCAGAAAACCAAATAACCCTATTAAAAAATGGGGTACAGAGTTAAACAAAGAATTCTCACCTGAAGAACTTCGGATGGCAGAAAAACATCTTAAAAAATGCTCAACTTCATTAGTCATCAGGGAAATGCAAATCAAAACAACCCTGATAATTCCACCTTATACCAGTCAGAATGGCTAAGATTAAAAACTCAGGAGACAGCAGGTGTTGGCGAGGATGTGGAGAAAGAGGAACACTCCTCCACTATTATACTGTTTTTACATAGCATTCTTTTAAACTATTGGGTATATTGGTCCTTCTGTCAAATACCAACAAGCCTAATGGAAAGAATGTAATAGAAACTACCATAATGTAGGAGAAACCATAATGCTAGCATAGTTCTATATGGTATCTACTACATTAATACTGAGAAACAAACTAAAAGATGTGTTTTTATAAGGTGTCCTTCTAGTCCATTGGTATAGTAAAACAATAGCTGAAGTTTTTCTCCTAAAAAAATTCTTAAATGAACTCTCTAATAAAAGTCTAATTTTTAAAATGTAAAAAGTTCAAGAAAGAAGACCGTAAAATCTTACAATCAAAATTAAAGTAAAAGTAAGTTTTTAGAAGAAACTACATTCAAAATATTTACCTTTCTTTCATCAAGTTATGAAGATATTAGAATTATTTATATTTATCAAAATGAGGTTCACCATTGAAAACTTGTAAAGAAACTTGGTGTTGCTTTTCAGATATATCCCTAAATTTCATGAAAGTCTCCAAAAGTACAGTTAGATCTCAAGTTGATTTGTTTCCTAACTAATATTTTCCATCTTCTTTATGGAATAGTGATGTCTTTTCTCTTCTTTTCCTTTTTTAACTGCTATCAACTTTAGTTCCATATTACATAAAACCTTTCTATTTATCCCTATAGTATTATATTTTAATCTATATTCATTGAAGTTTGTTTGCTATAATCAAACAGATGAGAAATACAAGGAGACTTTTTTTTCTATTTGTAGGTCAAACTTTATCAGCAGACAGGCAGGCCTTTTCAGGTCTGTCAAAGATTTATCAGCTTCCTTCATTCATTGAATAAAGTAAAAAAAAAAAATTAGCCTAAAATCAAATCTAGTTCCTCAATTTTCTTTAATGGTACTTGTATGTGGCATTTGATAATATATAAAATGGACATTGGGCCATAAGTACATAGGGATAGGGAATGAAAATCCAAATTTCATAATTTTATCACCAGTAAACTCCTAATTTATGTAATTGTTAATTTTGTATATGAACATGAACAATGTGTGCAAAGACATGGTTAGAAAGAACACTATGTATTTTGAAGATATTGTTAGATGAGAATAAAAACTGGATCTGTAGACTTAGGAAGGCAAATTTTCATTCTTTGTAGAGGTGAGTCTTGCTCAATCATGAAAGTCCTGAATAGTACATAAATATTGATTAAATGTTATTATTTCTGCCTTTGGCTTGAGCAGTAAAACATTATTTCCTTTCTTGCTGTGAGAATTCTGAACACAGATTCAAGCAAGCATGAAGAGTATTTAAATGCATCTCTGTTAGACATACACAGATGTATTTCTCATTCTCTATGCAGTTATTTATATGATATTTCAGTTGCACTCTGTGTTAGAAGTAATGTAGTTGTGATTTAAAATATAAAGTAGGATTTCTATAGGATATATGAATGATTTATGTCATTTTATATGAATTTTATTTGTGCCTTTTTAAATTCTGTCAGCTTTGAAATTGGGAATCATGAATCCAATCCCTAGTAAATATACTGTAGTGAGTATAACTCATTAGCTCTCTGGGAGACTAAATTGCAAACAGTGTGAATTCCCAGTCCCTATGAGTGAATCCCTTTAAATAAGCATCCCTTCTCTCTCTGAGTGATAAATCATTTTTGTAAATATCACTGATTTTTTAAATTGAAAATAGATTCTTCTTTCATACAATGTATCTTAACCAGCTTCCCCCTCCTTCTACCATTCCTAGCTCCTACCATTCTTCCCCTCCCCATATCCATTCTCCCTCCACTTCCCTACATAATGGGCTATACCTTTAAGAGACAATAACTAAACAACAAAGACCAAGATACAATAAGACAAGACAAAAGTCCTCATGTTGAAGCTGGACTAGGTAATCTAACAGGAGAAATAGCAGTTTGATTTGCATTTCCCTGATGGCTAAGGGTGTTGAACATTTCTTTAAGTGTTTCTTAGCCATTTGATATTCCTCTGTTCCTAACTGGGCTGTCTTGTCTAGCCTCAATAGGAGAAGATGCACCTAGTATACTGCAATAAATGCTACGGTGGGGAGCTGTCCAGAGAGGCCTCTCATTCTCTGATGAGAAATGGAGAGGAGGGGAGAGGAGAGAGGTAAGGACAGGGTGGAGAGGAGGAATGGGAAGCTACACTCAGGATATACAATTAATTAATGGAAGACAGTTCTTTGTTTAGATCTGTACCCCATGTTAGTTGGATTATTTGTTTTGTTGAAGTCTACTTTCCTGAGATATTAGAATCTAATTTGTAACCAGGAAGAATCAAGGACATAGCTTGTCTTCATCATTTTAATTGTTTCTTATTGCCTACTCCTCTTGGTTGTGATTACTTCATTTTGTTCTAGAGCTTTCAGTTGTGCATTCAAACTGATTATATGATATCTCTCCAATTTTTATGTAGGCACTTAGTGATATGACATTTCCTCTTAGCAGTGCTTTCATTGTGTCCACAATTCTGGGTATAGTGTGTTTTTATTTTTATTTAATTCTAGAATGTCTTTAATTTCTTTATTTCTTCTTGAGCAACTTTTATTCAGTAGACAGTTGTTCGGATTCCATGAGTTTATAAGGTTTCTGTTATTGATAGCTTACTTTAATCTATATACTACATCCTGTATTGTTTAACAAAATCTGAATTTCTACATATATTAGGTATCTTTTTGGTATTAATGAGAGATAAATACAAAAGAGTTAAGATAGATAAAGTATGTATATTGTTGGGTCTGAAATTCATTATAGCACCTCAAAAGTGAATTTTCTCATTTTTCATAAAATATTCTTTGCAGATGGAGATCCTGATATTTTTGATATAAAATATAAAGCTGAATATTTTTTAACTTACTAAAATATCTAAATGCTTACTTAAAGCAACAAATTGAAATTCAGGGTTTATTGAATTATTTGCCCCTTTAATCCTCAAATGGTTTTAAAACATAATTTATTGGTTTAAAGCATAACTGAAACCAATCCAATCCAATATAAATAGAACAAAATATAACAAGGGGAGATGAAGACTAAAGTCTTCCATAAAGCCTAAAGATTATTAAAAACAAAGATTAAAACCCACAGATGGTAAATGTCTAGGGGGGAAGATAGACAATGGGAAATATGACAAAGCATCTCAAAATCATGGCAATACTTCTTCCTTTTTTATTCTCAATATCAAACCAAAAATACATATACTTCCATAAAATGTGCTTAAGAACTATATGTTTCCCTTATTTGAACATTTTTCTGTTAGTATTACATTTTATTTTTATTTTTCTTCTTATAAAAAAGGAAATATCAGGTACACAAAAACTATTGAAAAACTCTTTTCTGCCATTGCTGTTGATTTAATATTGGGCTTCATGCTAGCAGGGTGAGGGCTCTATCACTGAGCTATAGCCCAAAACTTGCTATGGAAACTTTAAGAACCATTCTGTCCAGATTCTTTCATAGGAATCATTGGCTTGCTCAAAAGCAGAATAGCATCATTAAAAGAGCTATTAATTTAAATTACACGAGAATAGTAATCCTATAATTATTTTTTGAACAGTATCTCACCTATGTACCCCTGGCTTATTTCAAACCACTAGACATCTGGGTGTCTACTTCCAGAGTGCTGGGATTGAAGGCATGTGCCTCACACCTGGTTAATAATGAGTTTTAAGAAATAATTAAATGGGATTATATGATGTATGATTCTGGATATACTTTTATTTTCTCTATTATATTCTTCTGAAAAAGATAAAACAAATATCTTCATTTAACTTCCAAGTAATCATAGTACTTTTCTTACCTTTGAAAATGATGAAAGAAAACAAAAAGTTTTTTTCAAAAAGCATATCACCTGTATAGTTTTTCTAGATATCCATGCATTTGGTTTTATCATACCTTTCTCTCATTTTTTTTTTAATTTCATTTATTCTTTAGTCTGGGCAAGGGTCGCATGTAACACTGTGTACATATGGAAATCAGAAGATTGTCTGTGGGAGTCAGTTCTCTCCTCCTACCATAGTGAATTCCTGGGATTGACCTCACATTTTCAGGCTTACCAGCAAGTGTCTTTACATACTAAGCCATCTCACAGTCCCCTGAACATGCATTTCTGTTATCTGGCTCCTATGTGCATTTCTCAACTTTCCTACAATATCAATTTTCTTATTCTGTTTCCTTTCAAAAGCGAACATAGTGTTACCATGAAAAATTCATGAAATAACTAGATTGTTCTTCGCTGTTTGAAGACATCAAACAGTTTCAAATAGTGGGTACAATGATGTGTTTATATAGTTCCTTTTAGATACTAAGGACCATTTTTTAGCTGAAAAAGTCATTGTATATGGTTCAAAGTACAAAAAGCCTTAAACTAAAATACAGGAATACATGCCCAGTCTTATTGTCCATGATAACAAATGTTGGTACCTTGTTCAGTCATCTAGTAGCACCATTTAGCAGAAAACGATGAATAGCAATAGCAGTAAGTTTTCTCTATTTTTAAAAATTGAAATGTCATTTGGCCACCTCCATCATTAACATTGTTCCTCTAAGATCACTAGCAACACAGTAAGACAGCTCCTTGGAAGTTCTCTCATTTCCCTGGAATATAATTGATTGGCCCTGGAGGGTTTTGGCTCATTTAGAGCAGCAAGGTTCTCTTGTAAAAATCCCTCACCTATTTTTGGTTTCAATTTCCTTGTACAGTTTTATGCCTTTTCCAGTCTGATGATCATTCTCCTTGACAGAAAAGAGTAGTCTTTGCTTTCTATAATGTCTATCCCTAACCTTATCCACATTGTCCCAATCAGTGAACCTTTGTCTTTCTAGATGCATTTGCTCTAAGTGGAAGTCTCTGAATGCTGTCTTTGGCATTATCACAAACCTCAATTCATTATAGGCTTGGCTTCTCCTCTGAATTTTTCTTGTTGTGCATTGTTTTTTGTGATATTGTCTTTGGTTATGTCTTCATTATTTCATCCCGAGTCTGAACTCATTTGCAGATGCCATGGAAAGTGCACTGTCATGTCATGAGACTTCCATGTGTGTGTGTGTGTGTGTGTGTGTGTGTGTGTGTGTGTGTGTGTTGTTATCATCATTATATAGTCAATTTTGATTTTAAAAATCCAAACAGGCTACTTGATCCATTTTATCTTTTAGAATTTAAGTTCATGGGATCACTACTTTTTTTTCTTTTAGAATCTAGCCATCATCTTCTGAACATACGTGACAAGAAAACACAGGTTATATATAAGATAGATGAGAGATAAAGATTGAAATAGATATAGATGTAGATATTACATATTGTCAAATTTCTTCATTATGAATGGGGATAAAATGGCAAATTGTAATATTATCTCGGCCGATTCATGGATTCTGTCCCCCCAAATCCTGATTAGACTTCAGAGCCCTTTTAAATTCTTTATACAAATAATTGAGGCCTGGCAATTAAACCTATATAAGTTGTTAATTATATTTGAGTATTACGAGAGTCTCTTTGTAATGTGTAAATTAATAGAGGATGTATTTAAATTCATTGTATCTTTTAACATAGCTGAAGTTGTGTGCTAAGTAGTTTACAAGGTTATAATATTTATTTGTTAATTGAAATAAAAATTCATATGGTAAGAAACAGATTTATTTGGGAGGAAGCCAAGACCTTGTTTTTTATGGAATTTGAACTTGTGATAACTTAGTTCATGATTCCATCTGTATAATATTTATCTTTTTCACATAATGTGTATTACTTATTTAAGACTACTTTTCTACTTACTGTGTGAAAGTATCATGATTTTGAAGTCATTGGTACAATCTAGAGTTTGTTAGGTTTAATTGTAGTGACTATTTAAAGTAGGATATGAGAATGGCCAGAAAAGCGACAAACTCACAAATATTAAGTATTCAGTCTGGTAACTTTTGTCAATTGATTTAGATCAGGAAATTAATACTTTGATCAAAATAGAACATTGATATCACCTCAAATCACTGTTTCATCCTCCTTCCTGTCAATGTCTCCTTCCTATAAGCACAGTATGTATCTGATTTCATTCAGCATGAATTAGTTTTGTCTACTCTGGAATTCATATAAATGTGATGTATAATATTTACTACTTTGATCATCATATATTTTTGAGATTCATCCACATTGTAAGTGAAACAGTGACTCATTTGGTTTGATGGCTGATTGATATTCTATACATAAATGTATAGAATGTGGATGACACTTTCTAGTTCCATCCATTTGCCTAAGAATTTCATGAATTCATTGTTTTTAATAGCTGAATTGTACTCCATTGTGCATATATACCACAGTTTTTGTATCCATCCCTCCATTGAGGGACATCTGAGTTCTTTCCAGCTTCTGGGTATTATAAAATAAGGCGCCTATGGACATAGTGGAGCATGTGCCCTTATTACATGCTGGGGGATCCTCTGAGTATATGCTCAGGAGTGGTATAGCCGGGTCCGCAGAAAATGTCTAATTTTCTGAGGAATCGCCAAACTGATTTCCAGAGTGGTTTTACCAGCTTTCAATCCCACCAATAATGGATAAGTATTCCTTTTTCCCCACGTACTCTATAGCATCTGCTGTCCTGAGGTTTTCATCTTAGCCATTCTGACTGGTGTGAGGTGGAATCTCAGTGTTGTTTTGATTTGCATTTCCCTGATAACTAAGGATGTTGAACATTTCTTTAGGTGCTTTAGAGCCATTCAAGTTTCCTCAGCCGAGAAATCCCTGTTTAGGTCTGTACCCCATTTCTAATAGGGTTATTTGATTCTCTGGAGACTAATTTCTTGAGTTCTTTGTATATATTGGATATTATCCCTCTATCGGGGATGTAGGATTAGTAAAGATCTTTTCCCAATTTCTTGGTTGCCATTTTGTCCTATTGACCGTGTCCTTTTCCTTACAAAAGATTTGCAATTTTATGATGTCCTATTTGTCGATTCTTACTCTTAGAGCATAAGCCATTGGTGTTCTGTTCAGGAGCTTTTCCCTGTGCCCATGTGTTCAAGATTTGTCCCCACTATAAGCTTCAGTATGTCTGGTTTTGTCATCCTGAGCAAGGTAATCCAATCACAAAAGAACACACATGGTATGCACTCACTAATAAGCAGATATTAGCCCAAAAGCTCACAATAAACAAATTACAATTCACCCAGCACAGGAAGCTCAAGAAGAAGCAGGACTTAAGTGAGGGTGCTTTGGTTCTCTGAGAAAAGGAACAAAATACTCACAGGAGCAATAAAGGAGACAATGTGTGGAGCAGAGACTGAAGTAAAGGCCATGTAGAGATGGCCCTACCTGGGGATTCATCCTTTAAACAGTCACCAAAACCCAACACTATGACAAGAAGCATATACCAAAAGAAGCATGCCATGGTTGTCTTAGGAGGGGCCTGGCCAGAGCCTTACAAATACAGAAGCAGAAGCTAGCAATCAACTATTGGACTGGGCATGGGGTCCCCAATGGAGGAGCTGAAGGGGTTTACAGCCTCATGGGAAGAAAAATGACTTCAGACACCCAGGCACCCCAAGACTCCCAGGGACTGAACCATCAACCAAGGGGTACACATGGTTCCAGCCAAAACTGTGGCAGAGGAAGGCCTTGTTGGGCATCAGTTGGGCATTACCTTGATCAGGTAAAGGCTCAATAGAGGCCCCAACAAAGGGAAACCAAGATGGGGAGGGGAGAGTGTGTTGGGTAGAAGGACATATATGTGGAGGCAGAGGGTGGGAGGAGGGGTTAGGGGTCGTTGGGGAGGGGGAAAATGGGGAAAGGTTTTACTATTGGCAATGCAAATGAAGACAATATTCAATAAAAAAATAAATGTTCCACAATTTTCTCTTCTACTTTTGAAGGATATTCACATTATCTTCAGATAAATATACTATGAAAATGTATGTAGAAGACTTTTGTCAAGATTTCTTCTCATTTACTTTTTAAGAAATTTCTAGAAGTGGATAAAATATTTCATTGTATAATATAATGTCACCTTGGGCCAGACACATGGCTTAGAGTCTAATGGTGCCTACCTACTATCAGGATTGTTGATCTGACTTGATCTTTGAGATCTATATGGTGAAAGGGAGAACTGATACACAAAAGTTGTCCTCTGACTGCCACTTGCATAATGTGACATGGCCATCTTCTCCAAACAGAGAAAATTAAATATATGAGTCAGTATAATAATAAGATATTTTAACCAGTTTTCTAAAATGGTTGTGACATTTTTTAATGCTGCCAATGATGGTGGAGGGCTTTATTTACTATCTACCCTTATCAAGACTTGAACTTGTCAGTGATTGCCTTTCACCATCTTACAGAACAGGCAGAACATGAAGTAATATGTTGTAGTTTTCATTCTCATTGCTCCCAAACCTTGCTTTATTACTTATCATTTCATGTGCTATTGGATATTCATATATATATATATATATATATATATATATATATATATATATCACCAGGACAAGATTGAACTTTGCTTTGTGTTAAGTAACTTGTTATTGGGTGACTTTGATGTAACTTTTGCATGCTGAAATTTGGAAGGGAGAAAGATTTCTGCCATTTGGATTCTATTACCTTTACTTGTTTTGAAATTTATTTAATTTCAGTGCAGTTGTCCATGGAAAAGTGCATTAGCTTCACCAAAGAACTGTGTCATGGCCTCTCTGTCAGTTATATGAAGTGTGCAAGGGTTTGTCATTCAATTTTTCTTGGCCAGATGCTAACAATAGTCTTTTCATAACAATCAGCAATGATTTTTCAGTTAGAAGAGCATGCATGATGTAAAACACTGAAATTATTTTAATAGTCATTTTTATGAGTGTGCCATCTGTATACACAAAATTCTTACATTGAGTAAAAGAAATCAATTCTATCACATAGATATTCAGTTTTAAAAAGGCTTTTTGTGTGGTATTTTTATTGGATGTTTGGATATTTTCTCTTTTTGTCTTTTTTAATTGGATATTTTCTTTATTTACATTTCAAATGTTGTCCCCATTCCTGGTTATACCCCTCCCCCAAGCCCCCATCCCATCTCCCCTCCTTCTGGTTCTATAAGGGTGTTCCCCTACCCATCCACCCACCCATTCCTCATCTCCCTGCCTTCAAATTCCCCTATACTGAGGCATCAAGCCTTCACAGGACCAAGGGCCTCTCCTCCCATTGATATCCAACAAGGCCATCCTCTGCTACTGGATGCCACCTGGATATGCACCTGGAGCCATGGGTCCCTCATGTATACTCCTTGTTTGGTGGTTTAGCCCCCGGAAGTTCTAGGGGGTCTGGTTGGTTAATATTTTTGCTCTTCCTGTGGAGTTGCAAACTCCTTCATACCATTCAGACCTTTGTCTATCTCTTCCATTAGGGACCACATGCTGAGTCCAATGGTTGTCTGTGAGCATCCACCTCTGTATTTGTAAGGCTCTGGTAGAGCCTCTCAGGAGACAGCTATATCTGGCTCCTTTCAGCAAGCCTTTCTTAGCATCCAAAATAGTTTCAGAGTTTGGTGACTGTATCTGTGATGAATCCCCAGGTGGAACAGTTTCTAGATGGCCTGTCCTTCAGTCTCTGTTCTACAGTTTGTTTCCATATTTGCTCATGTGAGTATTTTGTTCCCCTTTTTAAAAAGGACTGAAGCACCCAACCTTTGTTCTTCCTTCTTCTTGAGCTTCATGTGGTCTATGAATTATATATTGGGTATTCAGAGCTTCTGGGCTAATATCCACTTATTCATGAGTGTATACCATGTGTGTACATTTGTTTTGGGTTATCTCACTCATTATATTTCCTAGGGCCATCCATTTGCCTAAGAATATCTTTCATTTTTAATAGCTGACTAGTACTCTGTTGTGTAAATGTACCACATTTTCTGTATCCATTCCTCTGTTGAAACACCTGGGTTCTTTCCAGCTTCTGGCTATTATAAATAAGGTTGCCATGAACATAGTGGAGCATGTGTCCTTATTGCATGTTGGAGAGTCTTCTGGGTATATGTCCAGGAGTGATATACCTTGGTCCTCAGGTAATAGTATGTCCAATTTTCTGAGGAAACACCAGACTGATTTCCAGATTGTACCAGCTTGCAATCCCAGCAACAATAGAGGAGTGTTCCTCTTTTTCCACATCCTTGCCAGCATCTGCTGTAAACCTGAGTTTTTGATCTTGAAGCCATTCTGACTGTTGTCAGATAGAATCTCAGAGTTGTTTTGGCTTTTGTTTCTCTGATGACTAATAATGTTGAACATTTCTTTAGGCACTTCTCAGTCCGAGTTTCCTCAGTTGAGAATTTTCTGTTTAGCTCGCTTCCCCATTTTTAATATGGTTATTTGGTTCTCTGCAATCTAACTTCTTGAGTTCTTTGTATATATTGGAAACTACCCCTCCCTCAGATATAGGATTGGTAAAGATCTTTTCCCAGTCTGTTGATTGCTGTTTTGTCCTATTAACAGTTTCTTTTACGTTACAGAAGCTTCACAATTTTATGAGGTCCCATAATGAGGTGTTAATTCTTTTTTTAATTTTTTTATTGATATATTTTTCATTTACATTTCAAATGATTTCACCTTTTCTGGGTCCCACTCCCTGCGAGTACCATAAGCCCTCTTCCCTCCCCCTGATCCTCCATCCACCCCTTCCCACTTCCCTGTTCTGGAATTCCCCTATACTCTTGCACTGAGTCTTTCCAGAACCAGGGGCCACTCCTCCATTCTTTTTGGACATCATTTAATATGTGGATTATGTCTTGGGTATTGAAAGTTTCTAGGCTAATATCCACTTATCAGTGAGTGCATACCATGATTGATCTTTTGAGACTGGGTTACCTCACTTAATATGATGTTCTCCAGCTCCATCCATTTGTCTAAGAATTTCATGAATTCATTGTTTCTAATGGCTGAATAGTACTCCATTGTGTATATATACCTCATTTTTTGCATCCATTCCTCCATTGAAGGACACCTAGGTTCTTTCCAGCTTCTGGCTACTACAAATAGGGCTGCTATGAACATAGTGGAGCATGTGTCCTTATTGCATGCTGAAGAATCCTCTGGATATATGCCCAGGAGTGGTATAACCGGGTCCTCAGGAAGTGACATGCCCAGTTTTCTGAGGAACTGCCAGATTGATTTCCAAAGTGGTTGCACCATCTTGCAATCCCACCAGCAGTGGAGGAGTGTTCCTCTTTCTCCACATCCTTGCCTACACCTGCTGTCTCCTGAGTTTTTGACCTTAGCCATTCTGACTGATGTGAGGTGAAATCTCAGGGTTGTTTTGATTTGCATTTCCCTAATGATTAATGATGTTGAACATTTCTTAAGGTGTTTCTCAGCTCTCCGAAGTTCTTCATGTGAAAATTCTTTGTTTAGCTCCATACCCCATTTTTTACTGGGGTTATTTGGTTCTCTGGGTTCTACCTTCTAAAGTTTTTTGTATATATTGGATATTAGCCCTCTGTTGGATTTAGGGTTGGTGAAGATCCTTTCCCAATCTGTTGGTTGACGTTTTGTCCTTTTGACAGTGTCCTTTGCCTTACAGAAACTTTGTAGCTTTTTGAGGTCCCATTTGTCAATTCTTGATCTTAGAGCATAAGCTATTTTCCCCTGTGCCCATGGCCTCAAGGGACTTCCCCAGTTTCTTTTCTTTTAGTTTCTGTGTGTCAGGTTTTATGTGGAGGTCCTTGATCCATTTGGAGTTGAGCTTAGTACAAGGAGATACGAATGGATCAATTCTCATTCTTCTGCATGCTGACCTCCAATTGAACCAGCACCATTTGTTGAAAAGACTATCTTTTTTCCACTGGATGCTTTCAGCTCCTTTGTCAAAGATCAAGTGACCATAGGTGTGTTGGTTCATTTCTGGGTCTTCAATCCTATTCCATTGATCTGCTTACCTGACATTGTACCAATACCATGCAGTTTTTATCGCTATTGCTCTGTAGTAAAGTTTAAAGTCTGGGATACTGAATCCCCCTGAAGTTCTTTTACTGTTGAGAATAGTTTTAGCTATCCTGGGTTTTTTTGTTATTCCAGATGAATTTGAGAATTGCTCTTTCTAGCTCTATGAAGAACTGGGTTGGGATTTTTATGGGGATAGCATATTCTTGATCTTAGAATTTTTCCCATGTGCCCATGTGTTTGAGAATTTTTCCCACTTTCTCTTCTATTAGATTCAATGCATCTGGTCTTATATAGAGGTACTTGATCCACTTGGATTTGAGATTTGTACAGGAAGATAAGAATGGATCAATTTGCATTCTTCTAAATGTTTTCCACCAGTTGAACAAGCCCCATTTATTGAAAATGCTGTCTTTTTTTGTACTGGAGCATTTTAGCTCCTTTGTCAATGATCATGTGACCATTGGTGTTTGGTACATTTCTGGGTCTTCAATTCTTTTCCATTGATCTACCTGCCTGTCACTGTCCCAATACCATGCAATTTTTAACACAATTGTTCTGTAGTACTGCTTGAGGTCCTGGATACAGATTCCCCAAGAAGTTCTTTTACTGTTGAGAATAGTTTTAGCTATCCTGAGTTTTTTGTTTATACAGATGAATTTGAGAATTGCTCTTTCTAACTCTATGAAGAATTGAGTTGGGATTTTGATGGGGATTGCATTGAATATGTATATTGATTTTGGCAAGATGGCCATGTTTTACTATATTAATCCTGCCAATCCAAGAGCATGGAATGTTCTTCCATCTTCTGAGGTCTTCTTCGATCTCTTTCTTCAAAGACTTGAAGTTCCTGGCATACAGACCTTTCACTTGTTTGGTTAGAGTCACACCAAGATACTTTATATTGTTTGTGGCTATTTTGAAGGGTGTTATTCACCTACTTTAGTTCTCAGCCTGTTTCTTTTTTAGTATAGGAAGGATACTTATTTGTTTGTGTTAATTTTATATCCAGCCACTTGCTTAAGTTGTTTATCAGCTGTAGGAGTTCTCTGGTAGAGTTGGGGTCACTTTAGTGTAAGATCATATCATCTACAAATAGTGATATTATGATTTATTCCTTTCCAATTTGTATCCCTTTGACCAGCTTTTATTGTCTAATTGCTCTAGCTAGAACCTCAAGTACTATATTGAATAGAGAGAGGGGGGGCAGCCTTGTTTAGTCCCTGAATAAAGTAGGATTGCTTCAACTTCCCCTACATTTGGTTTGCTGTATATTACTTTTACTGTGTTTAGTTATGGGCCTTGAACTCCTAATACTTCGAGTTTAAAATGAAGGGATATTGAATTTTGTTAAATGATAAGCATTCTTTTAATTGGGAAATCTACCATTAGATTTGCCTGCCAATAGTTTTGCCTATCTGGAAGTTTAATCTAGGATGATTGCATGCAATATTGTATATCAAAAGAATTTGAGAGAAAGCAATTTGGAGGATGTATTTCTAAATGGCCCAAGTGTGTAAAACAACTGTGAAAATGGGATCAACTATGCAAGACCTATAAAGGGATCGGTAATACAGAAAGTAGCCTGGGGAGAAGCAAGCGCCTGGGTCAAATGCATGATTTGGTAGTTCCTAGACTGGTAAGTGAGAAAATTCACATGCAGTTCAAATAAGTCAATGAGAGAAACCATTTTTGGAAGGGCTGTTAATACTGTCTTGAAAATTACTTCTTTTGAGGCGTTACTTAAATGGAAAGATTCTTATAATGCTAAATGGTGGATTAGAAGGAAAACATTGCTAGAGCCAAAACCCTAGGACATGTTTCCATTCTGTAATTGCTTCTTTTCTTTTCCTCTACACAAATTAGATTGAACAGGGAGACCACTATGCTCCAGTTTTTTCAACCCTGTAATTATCACTGGATTTTTAGGGATTCACATGGATAATTTGAGGTGAGGGAGTTATGCCAAATGATTTTCCTAAGTGCTTAATCCTTTTACCATTATACATTCCTTTGGTTTGTATGCGTTTCACAAACACATATACTGTTGACATTTTAGAATATGCTAATAATGGAGAAAGAATCGATCATTGTGCTAATGCTTTATGTTAAGGATATGCCCAGCCAACAATTGTTGCTATATTTGGCTTTTCTCATTAGATTCTACAAACACAAAAATGTAAACATACAACAGATAATGAGTTAGAAATTAAGAAACCTAACAGAAGGTATTAGAACTTGATTAATAAAAGAAGCTTGTGTTTAATGGCTTTATAATTGGATAGAGGGAAATAAAAGATTCTACATCACTATGATGCCCAATTTGTGTTTAGATGTATAGTGGTTGTTTGTCTTGGGACTCCTCTAACTTATATTGAACGCTTAAAATCTATGAATAGATATTAGGCAGATTGCTTTTATAAGCCTTTTCTATCTCATTTATGGTTCTTTCCATCCTCATGATCCTGGGAAACGACTCCTTTCCTTGATAACTAATTTGTGGTAGGAAGTAAAGGTCTGAAGGAATTCAACTGACTTTAATGATTCTTTCTTGTGTTAGAGTGTACAGTATAATTTCCCAAAATTTACTTTGAACCTCTTATAAATTAGCAACCAACACAATTCCTGGTGATATCATGTCTGTTTATTTTCTATGGAGCAAACATGTTTAATAATGCATGAGAAAAAAAGTGAGAAAAACTGTCTTCAAGATATTTATAATAATAGTTGTTGCAACTTCTTTGTTTTAATCATGTTTTCTCAAATACACACACACATACACACACACACACACACACACACACAGAGAGAGAGAGAGAGAGAGAGAGAGAGAGAGAGAGAGAGAGAGAGAGAGATGTGATTATAGACATGCCCAGACAAGTAACTGATACATATAGCTTTCAAAAAGAAAACCATCCACAATCATCCACAATTTGTACTGAATAACATTATACAAAGCTCCTTGGGTGACATGCTATTCTCTGTCCTCCATTATATTCAAGATGTTAAAAGTAAAACCATAGCTTTCACAAGTACAAACAAATCTTATCTAAGTAGTTATTATGTAGAATCATATTTGATACAATGTTTACCAGCTTTGTAAATGTTGCCACATTGTACAGCTATTTAGAGATGATACCATTATAATAGCACATAGAATTCCTATTAAATAAAACAGTAGAGAGTTTAAGGGACAACTTTTCTCTTCTCTTCTCTTGTCTCCTCTTCTCCTCTCCCCTCTCCTCCCCTTTCCTTCCGTCCCCTCTCCTCTCCTCTCCTCTTTTCCTCTCCTCTCTTCTCTTTTCCTCTCCTCTCCTGTGCTCTCCTCTCCTCCCTCTGCATCCCCTACTTTCCTTCTTTTCTCCTCCTCCTAACTCCATTCCTCTTTTCCTTCTCCCCTTTGTCCACCCATCTCCATTGTTACTGTTTCATACTAGTGATTAAATTCAGGGATTTTCACATGGTAGCCAATTCTTCTGCCACTGAGCTTCACCCAAGCTTATTACCAGAAGATTATTTTGATTAATGTTCATTACTAGTTTTCTGAGTGAAATTTGTGGTAGGAAAAATAATCAGGATTATGAAAATAATATTTGCACATTTGAGTGGAATAGTGATGGAGGTGGTAATGTATGCCAGGAATCAGGTATCTGGGGCTAGAAAAAGTATCGTTTTTTAAAATATTTTTATTTTCTATATTCTTTGTTTACATTCCAAATGATTTCCCCTTTCCCGGATCCCCCCTCCCCATATGTCCCATAAACCTTCTTCTCTCCATCCCTTCTCCAATCACCTCCCTCCTTTTTATCTGTCCTTATATTCCCTTCCAATGCTAGATCAATCATTTCCAGGATCAGGACCCTCTCCATACTTCTTCATGGGAGTCATTTGTTATGCGATTTGTGCCTTGGGTATTCATTGCTTCTGGGCTAATTAATATCCACTTATCAGAGATTGCATTCCATGTGTATTCTTTTGTGACTGGGTTACCTCACTTAGAATGATATTTTCCAGATCAAACCATTTGCCTAAAAATTTTGTGAATTCATTGTTTCTAATTGCTGAGTAGTATTCCATTGTGTAAATATACCACATTTTCTGTATCCATTCCTCCTTTAAGGGGCATCTGGGTTCTTTCCAGCTTCTGGCTATTATAAATAAGGCTGCTATGAACATAATGGAGCATGTGTGTTTATTGCATGCCTGGGAATACTTTGGGTATATGCCCAGGAGAGGTATAGCAGGGTCCTCCAGAAGTGTCATGTCCAGTTTTATGAGGAACCTCCAGACTGATTTCCAAAGTGGTTGTACCATCTTACAGCCCCACCAGCAGTGGAGGAGTGTTCCTCTTTCTCCACATCCTCGCCAACACCTGCTGTCTCCTGAGTTTTTGACCTTAGCCATTCTGACTGGTGTAAGGTGAAATCTCAGGGTTGTTTTGATCTGCATTTCCCTAATGACTAATGATGTTGAGCACTTCTTATTGTGCCTCTCAGCCATCCGAATTTCTTCAGGTGAGAATTCTTTGTTTAGATCTGTACCCCATTTTTTACTGGGGTTATTTGGTTCTCTGGGCTCTAACTTCTTGTGTTCTTTGTATATATTGGATATTAGCCCTCTATCAGATGTAGGGTTGGTGAATATCCTTTCCCAATTTGATGGTTGCCATTTTGTCCTTTTAACAGTGTCCTTTGACTTACAGAAACTTTGTAATTTTATGAGGTCCCATTTGTCAATTCTTTATCTTAGGGCATAAGCTATTGGTGATCTGTTCCTTAAACTCCCCCCCCCCCCCATGCCCATGTCCTCATGGGTCTTCCCCAGTTTCTTTTCTATTAGTTTCAGTGTGTCTGGTTTTACATGGAGGTCCTTGATCCACTTGGAGTGAAGTTTAGTACATGGAGATAAGAATGGATCAATTCACATTCTTCTGCTTGCTGACCTCCAATTGATCCAGCACCATATGTTGAAAAGGCTATCTTTTTTCCACTGGATGTTTTTGGCTCCTTTGTCGAATATCAAATGACCATATGTGTGTGGGTTCATTTCTGGATCTTCAATTCTATTCTATTGGTCCACTTGTCTGTCACTGTGTCAATACCATGCAGTTTTTAACACTATTGCTCTGTAGTATTGCTTGAAGTCAGGGATACTGATTCCCCCAGAATTTCTTTTGTTGTAGAGAATAGTTTTAGCTATCCTGGGTTTTTTGTTATTCCAGATGAATTTGAGAATTGCTTTTTCTAACTCTGTGAAGAACTGAGTTGGGATTTTGATGGGGATTGCATTGAATCTGTATATTGCTTTTGGCAAGATGGCCATTTTAGCTATATTAATCCTGCCGATCCATGAGCATGGCAGATTTTTTCATTTTCTGAGGTCTTCTTTGATTTCCTTCTTCAGAGACCTGAAGTTCTTGTCATATAGATCTTTCACTTGTTTGGTTAGAGTCACACCAAGATACTTTATATTGTTTGTGGCTATTGTGAAGGGTGTCATTTCCCTAACTTCTTTCTCAGCCTGCTTATCCTTTGAGTATAGGAAGGCAACTGATTTGCTTGAGTTGATTTTATAACCTGCCACTTTGCTGAAGTTGTTTATCAGCTGTAGGAGTTCTCTGGTGGAGGTTTTCGAGTCACTTAAGTAGACTATCATGTCATCTGCAAATAGTGATAGTTTGACTTCTTCCTTTCCAATTTGTATCCCCTTGACCTCCTTATGTTGTCTAATTGCTCTAGCTAGAAGTTCAAGTATTATATTGAAAAGATTTGGAGAGAGAAGACAGCCTTGTCTAGTCCCTGATTTTAGTGGGATTGCTTCAAGTTTCTCTCCATTTAGTTTGATGTTAGCTACCGGTTTGCTGTATATTGCTTTAACGATGTTTAGGTATGGACCTTGAATGCCTGTTCTTTCCAAGACTTTTAGCATGAAAGGATGCTGGATTTTGTCAAATGCTTTTTCTGCATATAATGAGATGATCATATGGTTTTTTTCTTTGAGTTTGTTTATGTAATTGATAGCATTGATAGATTTCCTAATATTGAGCCATCCCTGCATCCTTGGGATGAAGCCTACTTGATCATGGTGGATGATCGTTTTTATGTGTTCTTGCATTCGGTTGGCAAGAATTTTATTAAGTATTTTTGCATCAATATTCATAAGATAAATTGGCCTGAAGTTCTCTTTCTTTGTTGGATCTTTGTGTGGTTTTGGTATCAGTGTAATTCTGGCTTCATAGAACAAGTTGGGTAGAGTTCCTTCTGTTTCTAATTTGTGGAATAGTTTGAAGAGTATTGGTGTTAGGTCTTCTATGAAGGTCTGATCAAACTCTGCACTGAAGCCATCTGGTCCCGTGCTTTTTTTGGTTGGGAGACTTTCTATGACCCTTTTTATTTCTTCGGGTGTTATGGGACTATTTAGTTGATCTATTTGATCCTGATTTAGTTTTGGTGTCGGATATCTGTCTAGGAAACTGTCCATTTCCTCCAGATTTGCCAGTTGTGTTGAGTATAGGCTTTTGTAGTAGGATCTAAAGATTTTTTGAATTTCCTCAGCTTCTGTTGTTATATCTCCCTTTTCATTTCTAAATTTGTTAATCTGGATACTGTCTCTGTGCCCTTTGGTTAGTCTGGCTATGGGTTTATCTATCTTGTTGATTTTCTCAAAGAACCAGCTCCTGGATTTGTTGATTCTTTGTATGGTTCTCTTTGTTTCTACTTGATTGATTTCGGCCCTGAGTTTGATACTCCTCCTGGGTGAAACAGCTTCTTTTTGTTCCAGGGCTTTCAGGTGTGTCATTAAGCTGTTGGTGTATGCTCTCTCCATTTTCTTTTTGGAGGCACTCAGGGCTATGAGTTTTCCTCTTAGCACTGCTTTCATTGTGTCCCATAGATTTGGGTATGTTGTGTCTTCATTTTCATTATGTTCTAAAAAGTCTTTAATTTCTTTCTTTATTTCTTCCTTGACTAAGGTATCATTGAGTAGAATATTGTTCAGTTTCCACGTGTATGTGGGGTTTTTGTTGTTTTTGTTGCTATTGAAGACCACTTTTACTCCATAGTGATCTGATAGGAGTCATGAGATTAGTTCGATCTTCTTATATTTGTTGAGGTCTGTCTTGTGACCAATTATATGGTTGATTTTGGAGAAGGTACCATGAGGTGCTGAGAAAAAGGTATATTCTTTGCTTTAGGATAGAATGTTCTATATATATCTGTTAAATCTAATTGGTCCAAAGCTTCAATTAGTTTCATTGTGTCCCTGCTTAGTTTCTGTTTTCCTGATCGGTCCATTGAGGAAAGTGTAGTGTTGAAGTCACCCACAACTATTGTGTTAGGTACAATGTGTGCTTTGAGCTTTAATAAAGTTTCTTTTATGAATGAGGGTGCCCTTGCATTTGGACCATAGATGTTCAGGATTGAGAGTTCTTCTTGTTGTATTTTTCCTTTGACCAGCAAGAAATGTCCCTCAGAGTCTCTTTTGATGACTTTGGGTTGAAAGTCAGTTTTATCTGATATTAGAATGGCTACCCCAGCTTGTTTCCTGAGACTATTTGCTTGTAAAATTGTCTTCCAGCCTTTTACTCTAAGGTAGTGTTTGTCTTTGACCCTGAGGTGTGTTTCCTGTAAGCAGAAAAATGTAGGGTCCTGTTTACGTATCCAGTCGGTTAGTCTATGTCTTTTTATTGGGGCATTGAGTCCATTGATGTTAAGAGATATTAAGGAATAGTGATTGTTACTTCCTGTCATTTTTGATGTTATTTTTTAAATTTGATTGGTTAACTTCTTTTGGGTTTGATGAAAGTTTACTATCTTGCTTTTTCCAGGGTGAAGTATCCCTCCTTGTATTGGTGTTTTCCTCCTATTATCCTTTGTAGGGCTGGGTTTGTGGATAGATATTGGGTAAACTTGGTTTTGTCATGGAATATCTTAGTTTCTCCATCTATGGTGATTGAGAGTTTTGCTGGGTATAGTAGTTTTGGCTGGCATTAGTGTTCTCTTAGAGTCTGCATGAGATCTGCCCAGGATCTTCTAGCCTTCATAGTCTCAGGTGAAAAGTCTGCTGTGATTCTGATAGGTCTTCCTTTATATGTTACTTGGCCTTTCTCTCTTACTGTCTTTAATATTCTTTCTTTGGTTAGTACATTTGGTGTTTTGATTATTATGTGACGGGAGTTATTTCTGTTCTGGTCCAGTCTGTTTGGAGTTCTGTCGGCTTCTTGTATATTCATGGGCATCTCTCTCTTTAGGTTAGGGAAGTTTTCTTTCATAATCTTATTGAAGATATTTGCTGGCCCTTTAAGTTGTAAGTCTTCACTCTTATCTATGCCTATAATCCTTAGGTTTGGTCTTCTCATTGTGTCCTGGATTTCCTGGATATTTTGCGTTAGAAGCTTTTTGCATTTTGCATTTTCATTAACTGTTGAATCCATGGTTTCTATGGTATCTTCAGCATCTGAGATTCTTTCTTCTATCTCTTGTATTCTGTTGTTGATATTTACATCTATGTCCCCTCATTTCTTCCCAAGGCTTTCTATCTCCAAAGTTGTCTCCCTTTGAGTTTTCTTAGTTGTTTCTACTTCTGATTTTAGATCCTGGATGGTTTTGCTTAGCTCCTTCACTTGCTTGTTTTTGCTTTCCTGTAATTCTTTAAGAGATTTTTGTGTTTCCTCTTTCATGACCTCAGCCTGTTGACCAAAGTTCTCCTGTATTTCTTTAAGTGTTTTTTTGCATTTCCTCATTATTGGCTTTTGTATTCTCCTGAATTTCTTTCAATGATTTTTGTGTTTCCCTTGCAAGGGCTTCTAACTTTTGATCCATTTTCTCCTGAATTTCTTTAAGTATGTCTTTCAGGTGTTCCTGTACCAGCATCATGACCAGTGATTTTAAATACAAATCTTGTTTTACTGGTGTGATGGGGTATCCAGGGCATGCTGTTAAAGGAGAATTGGGTTCAGATGTTGCCATATTGCCTTGATTTCTGTTATTGACGTTCCTGCATTTGCTTTTTGCCATCTAGTTCTCACTGGTGTTAGTTGGTCTTGTCAATGCTGGACTCACCAGTGCAAACTGCCTCTTCCCAGGCGGCCTCTGGTGCACAGCATACCTCCTGCACTGCCTGGAGACCGCGTGCTGTTGCCCAGGCCATTCAGATCCCGAAGCAGACACCTGAAGGCTCCTGCTGGGGCCTGCTGGATTCAACAGAGCACACTGACTCCTCCCAGCCGGCCTCCCGGAAGCCCCTCTTGCCTCTTGCAGGACCTGGAGATGTGGCGTTGCTGCCCAGGCTGATCTGGATCTGGAAGTGGAGAGATCCGAGGGCTCCCACCAGAGGCCTCAGGACTGGAACCTAAGCTCCATGCCACCAGAGCAAGCTGTGCTGGAAAAAATATCTTAAGTCTGGAGCCAGTTAGGACTATATAGTAACTGGCTCCAAATATCTCCTCTTACAAAAAATATAATGAATGATCAATTATCCTAGTGCTTCTCAACATTATACATTATGCCCAGTTTAATGTCAATAAATGTCTATTCCACAAACTATCAATAAAACACAGTAGCAAGAGGCATAATTGCAAATTTTCTCCCGTAAGTTTACTATGCAACATTTCCCATGAAAATAATCAAGCATTCCCAAAATAAATTTAGGTTAAGATTTCTTTTAAAGATATGCATTTTAATTTTAAATGAAAACATAATTACATCTTTTTCGTCTTTCATTTTTCTCTTTATAATTCCTCTCATACTCCCCCATCTCTTTCAAATTTATGTCTTCTCTTACTTTACTAGTTATTATTACATATATGTATGTATATGTATATACATATATGTATATATATATACAATATAATACCCTGGCTTTCATAATCAATAAACTATGACCAGTCAGTGAGACAGCCCACTAGGTTAACAGTGCTTGCTGGGGTGCCTGACTACCAAAGTTCTATACTCAAAATCCACATTGTAAAAGGAGATTACCAAGTTCTGAAAATTGTCCTTTGACCTTCACACAGGCTCTTTTGCATGTGCACCTGAGCTCACTCATCCTCATGTGTTTGCATACACACACGTGCACGCGCGCGCACACACACACACACACACAATTCAATAATTTTATTTGAGAGCTCCTGTGAATTAAACAGTGAACTATATATTTTCATCGAACATTTCTATTCCATATTCCATTCTATTTTCTCATTGCCTTTATTTAAAATGATTATGTTGTCATCTCCATAAATGCATATATATATACTGCATCCTGATCTATGCTCCAAATACCAAATGTTTTTTATTAAATAAATACTTATGTAGCTAGAAATGTAAAAATGTGGTGTATTTACACAATGGAGTATTATTCAGCCATTAGAAACAATGAATTCATGAAATTCTTAGGCAAATGGATGGAGCTGGAGAAGATCATACTAAGTGAGGTAACCCAGTCTCAAAAGATCAATCATGGTATGCACTCACTGATAAGTGGATATTAACCTAGAAAACTGGAATACCCAAAACATAATCCACACATCAAATGAGGTACAAGAAGAACGGAGGAGTGGCCCCTTGTTCTGAAAAGACTCAGTGAAGCAGTATAGAGCAAAATCAGAACAGGGAAGTGGGAAGGGGTGGGTGGGAGAACAGGGGTAGAGAAGGGGACTGATGGGACTTTCGGGGAGTGGGGGGTCCAGAAAAGGGGAAATCACTTGAAATGTAAATAAATATATCAATAAATTAAAAAAAGAAAGAGTGATAACTATAGAATAAAACATTTTAATTAAAAAAATTATAATACCTCTAGAAAGAAATGAGGACTTTTAAATTACTTATTTTTCCTTTCTAATATTCGGTAATAAAAGCCATTATATTTTTTGTTATGTGGAATATGTTCCAAGAAGTAATATCTAACCTGTACTGAAATAGTATGTCTAAGTAGTGTGTTCTATAACCAAGATCATTTAATAAAGGAACAAGCCTGTTGGTCAGATAAGAGATGCTTTTTAGCAGAGAAAGGCTAATTTGTTTCCTTAAGAAATCAGAGCAACCCGGGCGGTGGTGGCGCATACCTGTAATCCCAGCACTCTGGGAGGCAGAGGCAGGTGGATTTCTGAGTTTGAGGCCAGCCTGGTCTACAGAGTAAGTTCCAGAACAGCCAGGGCTATACAGAAAAACCCTGTCTCGAAAAAACCAAAATCCAAAAAACCAATAAATAAATAAATAAATAAAAATAAAAAAAGAATATAAAAAAGAAATCAGAGCAAATGTAGGAAAACCAAAGAACAAATATCAAACCAAATCAGCTTTAAAGTATTCCCAGGAATTGCTTCTGAAGTTCTTGAGTGGTTTAGAACCCTAGCAAAACTTAAAAATAAATAAATAAATAAATAAATAAATAAATAAATAAATAAATAAAGTTCTGTGAACTTAGAAAACAAAAAATTTACTTTAGGAAGTTGTATATGTTACAACAGTATTCTTCAAAGTAGTCCATGTGACTTTGGAGGTTGATAGAATACTAACATACTCTGCAAAAACCACATTTAAACAACTAAATGAGCTAGTGTAATTTTAAACGTATATGATTCCAGAATTAATATTAAACCCCCTATTTTAAAACATTAAAAGCATGAATGTGTGTGTGTGTGTGTGTGTGTGTGTGAGAGAGAGAGAGAGAGAGAGAGAGAGAGAGAGAGAGAGATGTTAAAGAGATGTGTGGGAGTGTGTATGTGATCCCTTTGGGTAACATTTTGCATTGGATTTGTGTTTAAAAATGAAGAAGAAAAGCATACATATACATACATACAAACACACACACATATGTGTGTGTATATGTGTGTGTTAACAGATAATACTAATATTATTATCAATGAGATAAGCCTATGCAAATAAAACTTTATTACAATTCATTATTAGTAAATGTCTCATCACAATACATTGCTACTGTAAATATTTTTTTAGTTCACTAGCAAAATGTTTGCTTTGGGAAAGTAGCCATCTAATTTAAAAAAAAGAATTTCTCTTTTTAACAACAGTCATTATGAAGAGCAAATATCAAACAGCACCAGTGAACAAGTTTCTTTTGTATCTCAAGGAAAAGAGAGGTTACAAGGGGAGTTCTAACAGACTACCTCCTCGTCCTAGTTCTTGTGGAAAAAAACTCATTAAAAGTATATATGTGCTTTCACTAGTTTTATTAATGAAGAATAATAAATTTTTAATGAAATGGAAATAAAATGGGACCAGAAGAAGGGAGAGGCTAAAAGGGGTATTAAAAAAATCTGATGTTCATTTCAAAGAGTTTGATTTAGTTTGCAAATTACTAGCAAAATCTCTTAAAGCCTTTTTCCAAAAGTTGAATCTATGGCACATAAAGTCTGGAGACACATTATTGTCAAGATAAAAGATCATTCCAACAGAAAGGGCAGAATGAAATCTCTTCCTTTTCCCTGGCACATACAGCTAAACACTTGAAGAGAGGACAGGTAAGCGAGCAGGTTGCAGAAGCATAGGGAGGACTTGATCTTGAAATTAATAAATAATCCCAGTTCTTACTTTTCTCATTCTGAGCATCCCTGGTCTTGACTTTCATGCCCTATCCTTTTCATTCCTTACTTTCCACTTGGCCTTTCCTCAAAAGTGCATGAAGCTTTAGCCATCTTTCAGTCTTCCTCACTGTGCTATGTAGCTTCTTATGCATGTATGTGACTAGGATGGAAAAACCTAGTCCACAAACAAGCTGAGCTGTTGTTTGCTGCCCGAGGACATATTCTGTACCTTGGAAATTTGCCCTTTCTGCATTGCTTCAGTATCAATCTCATTGTGGAAACCATTTTAACTAGTACAGAAAAAAAGAGACAAAGTAGCAAGAGTTTGTGAAATGTCCCCCAAGAATCCACCTGCCTGTTTGACAAATATTTCTTGGTTCATTGTCTTATATATTCTTACACTCGATCAATTAGTAGACTTAGTCAATGACTCATCTACCTCAAAATAGTCAAGATTGCAAGGATTGAAACCCCAGGATAGGATGCAGGGTTATGTGTTCCCTCACTGAAATTTTGTTTATCTTGCTTTGTTCTATCAGCCTTCATTTTGGTTCCACAAATAATAATTTATTTCTCCTGTTTGCTTATTTTCAGTTTAAAGTTTAACAATTTATTTTATTTCATACATAACTCATGCTAAATTTCATTGAGCATTTTCTCATAACTGTGGGGTTTTACTCGGGGGGTGGGGAGCTCATTGCTTTTCTGCCTTTGTCACACTTTATTTTCCATTCATTGCATTTTCATACAACTTGGGAAAATTTATAAGTAGATTATTATAAAATTTATTCAGTGTGTCACATAAAAGATAAGGGTTTCTTTGTCTCCTATTTTTCCACCTCTAAACAATTTGCACCTTATTCTTCTTGTATTTCTTTTCCTCTCCTCAATTTAAGGAGCCTTAAAAGATTTAGACTTGTAACAGCATAATTTTATATAATTCCCTTTCCCTTCTAATTGAAAAGGGAGCTAAGAGCGATATAGTTGGTTATCAGACATACATAGCTCTTGCTCTTCTCTGTACCCTCCATCTAACTTTAGTTGCCCCCACCTTTGCTTCATAGCATATCAGTTTTGGTTTTAAATACCTTCATTAGACTGTACTCCCAGTCTCTGAGATTCAATCCTGGAGGCTTGGCATGGAAATGCGGGCTTTTGTCTTTTGAAAGAGCTCCCTAGGGGACACTGATATGTGCTCCTAATTAAGAATGAATGCTTAAATATTAGAATCAAACCACAAAAGCTTTTCCGACTATGCTGAATTATCCAATAGATTTACTTATGATTTTCATTTTGTCCAATACTAGAACTAGAGGTTAATTGCTAGAAAAGTAGATAAGAATGCCTATGACAACAGTATATTAATATGATATCAAAACTTAGAAATTTCATGGGTAATGAATAATTCAGTACTTAAAATATTTACACATTATAGAATTAAAATTAATGCTTTTTACTGTGTGAATTAAGTTGATTGAGACTTTACATTAAATTTTGTAAATCAAATGCTATCTTTTTCTGCTTCATAAGCTTAGCATGAAAGAGCATATGCAACTTTTATTTCCTGTTTGATCTGTTATTTTTCTTTCTTATGCATTATTGCTGAAAATTCTTCTTAAGCAGAACATACACTGTAAATATTTCTCCTGGCTACAAAATCATCTCACATAAATTCAATGCACTATTTAATGAGCTCTTCCTTTTCAACACTAAAAAATAAAGGCTTTGATTTAGGATTCTATATAGATGAGATTTAGAACTAACAATTTTAAGTAATCAGTCCATTTTTAACTATACAATTCTATCTCTTATCTGAAATATGGAAATAATAAAGTCTTGTTAGTTCTACAATTAGGCTCTAAAAGTCACCACAGGTATGAGCAGGGAGGTAAAGAGCTGAGATCAAAAGTTCCTAAGACTTCTGTCTTGGCTTTGTAATTGTAGCCAGCAATAAAAGTCCCTTAAAACAGAGGAGTTATAACATTTGTCTACAACCTTCCTATGTCAAGCAATGTCTCTGCATAAGCACTGTTTCCCACTTGTTGGAGACAGGGAGAAAAACAGAACCCTGTCCTTGTACAGACTCAGTGAGTCAGAATCTGCAGTTTACCAAGCTGTCTAGGAGATCTTTTTAATTATTTTAAAGACTATTTTGATAATTCACTTGTAAATAATTGTTATTTGGCTTATATATATATATTCTATCATACAATTTATTTCTGTCTCTTCATTCAATTCCTTTCGTGTGATCCCACAATACCTCTCAAATGAATCTTATAGTTTACTGAATCCAGAGGGTTCTTGCCTGTTTACTGTGTACCCTAGACAATTTTAAACTGTGAGTTAATAGTAGTGTTGAACATGACCTCTAAGCATCCCCTTTTAACTGCCTCTATACTTACTCGTTAGGTAAAGTTTTCCCCTTTAGGAGTGTTACCCACGCTTGCATGATTCCAGTTGCTTACAAACCTTGGTGATTTTATTTAACATTTCATGGTACTTTCAGGCTTTCCTTTCTTAGTCCATCAATAAATTTCCAGTTTAGCATCAATAAGTTACTTCCTAGGATTAGCTCTGTTGCCTCCATCAACGTTAGTTCCCGCCCCCTGCTTCAGAATAGTTCAGTAGTACAAAAAGGCTTGGTACTTGTGTACTTAACCTGATCAGAGGAGAAGGGGAGGGGTGACAAGGAAGGGATCAGAAAACAAAATGTAAAATTAATAAGTAAAAATTAAGTAACTAAGTAATTAAAGAATGGCATACCAGAGGTGACTTGGGATCCATAAACTATGAGTGGTTAGGAAACAGAGTTCAAAACTGACCCCTGAATGGCTTTTTATAATTTTTTTTCTTTTTTCTTTCTTTATTAGTTTATTTATTTACTTATTTTACACTTCAGATTTTATTCCCCTTTCCAGTCCACCCTCCTACTCTTCCAAATCCCTTACCTCCTCCCTACCCCTGTTTCCATGAGGATGTCCCCACCCCCCACCCCGTGTGACCTTTAAACTCCCTGGGGCCTCCAATCTCTTAAATGAGATTGCTGGTCCTCCTACAGGATTGCCCTTCTCAGCTTTTTTCAGCCTTCTCTAATTCAACAACAGGGGTCAGCTGCTTCTGTCTATTGGTTGGGTGCAAATATCTTCATCTGACTCTTTCAGCTGCTTGTTGGGCCTTCCGGAGTGCAGTCATGATAGGTCCCTTTTTGTGAGCACTCCATAGCCTCAGTAATAGTGTCAGACCTTGGGAACTCCTTTTGAGCTGGATCCCACTTTGAGCCTGTCACTGTACCTTCTTTTCCTCAGGCTCCTTTCCATTTCCATCCCTGTAGTTCTTTCTGACAGGAACAATTATGGGTCAGAGTTGTGATTGTGGGATGCTAACCCCATCCTTCACTTGATGCTCTGTGTTCCTGCTGGAGGTGGGCTCTATAAATTCCCTCTCCCTAGTGTCTGGCATTACATCCAAGGTCCCTCCCTTTGAGTCCTAAGAGTCTCTCACCTCCCAGGTCTCTGGTGCATTCTGGACGGTCCCCCCAACCTCCTATCTCCCAAGGTTGGCTGTTTCCATTCTCTCTGCTGGCCCTCAGGACTTCAGTCCTTTTCCCTCACCCAATACCAGATCAGGTTCCCCTCTCCTCTAACCATACCCTTTCCCCACCAGGTACTTCCGTCCCTCCACACATTTTTTTTTCTTCTCCCTCCCAAGTGGGACTTTCTGTGGACTGTATCTTGGGTACTCTGTATATTTTGGGGCTAATATCCACTTATTAGTGAGTACATACCATGCATATCATTTTGGGTCTGAGTTACCTCATTCAGGAGGATATTTTCTTGTTAGATCCATTTGCCTGCAAAACTCAGGATGTCCTTGTTCTTAATATCTTAATTGTATTTCATTGTGTAAATGAACCACATCTTCTCTCCTCTCAGTGATATCTGACAAGGCCATCCTCTGTTGCATATGCAGTTGGAGCCATGGGTCCCTCCGTGTGTACTCTTTGGTTGGTGATTGAGTCCCTGGGAGCTCTGGGGGTACTGGGTGGTACATATTGTTGTTCCTCCTTTGGGGCTGCAAACCCTTTCAGAGAGCTAACTTTTAAAATCAAATTTTAGCTTATTGATTTGTTATATTTGTATACAAATCTATTATGAATCATATTTACGAGCAAGTATGGTCTGGGTACTGTTACTATGTTGCCAGTAACTAAAGTATTTGGTAGCCATTTAAATCTTAAAATGTAAGTATCTCAAGTTCTTAAGTTGTATTTCAAAATTGACAATGTATTATTTTTTTTAAAAAATTCTACATTATCTTTTAAAATAGGTTTACAGGGAAAGAATGTCATTTGTATTTTTAATGGTAAAAGTCATTCTCATTTTGTGCATACTTAGTTGTAATCATTTATTTTTTTTAATGAAACAATCTTCTGATACTTTACTCTTAAATTTTCATTTAGGATAAATTGTAGAAGATATGTAAGCTTGTCACCACCAAAGACTCATAAAACTGTTCTGGTAGCTATAGATTATTTTCAGATTTATTACTGTACATTAGAGGTTTCTTGATGGGTTGCCCTGAATGCAATTAATTTTCAGTTTTATGTGGCTTTATAATGCAAAATAGATCAGTGCAAACAGAATTTGAAATAAATGTCTTTAATATAATAATTACTTTTATTTTAAAAGCTCTAGAGGGTTTTTAAAAAATACTATAGCTAAAGTATGAGTGTTCTTTTTCACCCTTTTATTGACAACCAATGAAAATATCCAAATACTTGGTTCATGTTTAAATTTTACAACACTTAATAGACTATTAAACCTAGAACATCCTTGTGGGGACAAGAAATCGAATTTGCTCTTGAGAAGGTTTCCAACTAATTGATTTGTAGGACATGATAACATCCTCTAGCTGACAAGCTTACAAAACAACACCTACTCCCTGAGCTGAAGTGAGAGAGTGCTTTTTTACTAACATCAAAGTTGTCTTTGTGTCTTGTGTTCATTGGATGTGTACATGTCAGGTTCACTGAGCAACTTTTACTGTGAGATTTTCTATTTGTGTCATTTTCAGTGTACCTGTACATAGGACATGTTCTGTATACTTTCTCTCAGATTAAAGGAGTCTGGGTTTCAATTTTGTTTTGTCTTTCTGTTGGCTTACAGGAACTCCAGGATGGCATTGGGCAGCGTCAAGCTGTTGTTAGAACACTGAATGCAACTGGGGAAGAAATAATTCAACAGTCTTCAAAAACAGATGTTAATATTCTACAAGAAAAATTAGGAAGCTTGAGTCTGCGGTGGCACGATATCTGCAAAGAGCTGGCAGAGAGGAGAAAGAGGTAGGGTGACAGAGACAATTAGCAGAGCTGCACTGTCCTTTAAAATAGATTTTGTTCATGAAAGATTTTAATATGGGTGAAAGGTGCTATTGTTAAGAAGCACATCAAATATTAATAGCAACAATGATAATTTTTGCCTTTTTCTTAGGTACTGTAATTCATACTTGTTGCTCTCTGGTGCCTTTTCCTTGTTTATTACTTCTAGATTTATGCTAAAAATCATGAGATATTGCCCAAATGTGGCTCTTCAGTGTATTCCAGCTTTATCCAGCTGAATCTCAGGTATCCTCTCCCCAAAGTAAAAGATTAGGAAAGACAATCTTAAATGACTGTTTTGTAGGAAAGATAGGTACTTGGCATGATTTCCACAGTAATGCTCAGGATTTTCACTGTAAAAACATGATTGTATTATTAAGTTATATTTAAACCACATTTGTTACTATAATCTTAAAAAGCTACTTAGGTCAAAAATGTTCAAATTTAAAGAAAGAAGAAAACCCAAAATAGAAAATGGTTGCTACTGTATTCAAGTACAATTAACCATTCTTTTGGATTGTATTGAATACACCTGAAGCCAAATGTATCTATGGGAATTGGAAAGCACAGAAAATGTATACATGAGATTTGGAAGTAGCTTCCAGTTATGGACTCTTGTTTTATAAAGAAGGACTTGATCTTTATTTACCAAGTGAGACTATTACAAATGAGACTATTGCACTAAACAGTGAAAACTCATTTCTATAGTTGTCACTTCATCCTACATGTGATCTACATGATATGTGGATTTTAATATTTAGGGCTAGAATACCTCATTGATGAACATCTTCGTTTAAATTGTATTCAAAAGAATGCTTGGTATTTATATATATAAATTATTTCCTACCTCCTTACATTCTTTATTGATGTTGCCTTACTCAGGAATAATGAAGAATTCTTAATGTATATAAAACAGACCCATGAGTTGACATGCATATGCATATGTATTTGCCAAAGTTAAAAAATAACATCATCTAAATACATTTTAACATTAAATTTTGATTTAAAATTTTACTATATTGAGATAAAGTAAACAACCCAAATTTATTATTAAATTACTTTCTTTGTAATTAATACCTTTTCCCTTCTGATTGAATTCTTGGTATTAATCACACAAGTATTTCCTTAATTAAATAACAAATGTGTTGATACAAAAACAGTTAGAAAGTTATATAATGTCACTCTTGAGGATGGGCTCAATGTAGTATAAAATAAGATTGTAAAAAATGAACAAGCTAATAATAATGGTATGAAATATTAAAATATATATCATTAAATCCTTATAATGGTGATTATATTGATTTGGAAGATTATTTTAAATACATTTTGTATCTTGTTTTTATAAATACCTGACCATATAGTGCTTGAACAAAACCTTTCTATTTTTCCTGATGAAGTTTGTTAAACAGGGTGACATTTAACTTGTAAAATCTCCTGACTTTCTTGTAAACAGCAAGTAAGGTCTAGGCAAGTTTTAAAAGGACATAAGCTAAGTTTTGTTCGTTCACATGCTTTGCAAAGGAACTTCCCATAGAATACTGCCTGCTTTATAACATTTTCAAATATGCCTATGAAATTGTATCATCACTTGATTAACGTGATGACTATCAGAAATGATGATTCAGAATTACTAATGAGTCATATATTGGGATTAGGTTCCATTTTGTATCCCCTCCTAACCAACTATTATATAAAGACATAAAATAATGTTTCCCAATTTCAACCATAATACTATGTTTATCAACGACATTGTTTTGCTACTATAAATCTTTATCTTTTTCTGCCTCTGGTGATGCCAATATGTCCTCACAGACATTTTTATCCTTTTATTCAATTTTCTTTTTTTTTGTTTGAAACTTGTTTTTATTATTATTACTGGCCCCCTCGAGACTTGCAGGACAGAGTTAGAAGTGGACAGGTAAGGTGTCTAAATGAATACTGTACTGACAGACAGAGGCCTCTCTGCATCAGAACATCTTGAGAAATAGGTATTTAGGCCAAAGGGCTTTTCTTTTCCTTGTCTTATAAAAGTCTGGCTAGAATAAATAGCAAAGTGGTTTGCAGCATAGCACAGAGTCTTGGTGGCTGATGTGACAGGATCCTGTCAGCCTCTGTAGAACAAGGATACAGAACCCAGCACTACAGGCAGCAGCTAAGGAGTTTCCCTGAACCTTCCAGGAACCTCGAATCAGATAAATCTGGATTCTTCAAATGGAAAGGAATTTCAGAATGAGCCAGCATATAGCAGGGTTAGAGTTTTATTAAGAAGAGAAAGGCAGTTTTAAAAAGAAGGCATTCCATGGGCTTGTGGAAGAGTTTTTTTTTTTTAATTCTTTATATATATATATTAATTCGACATATTTTTTATTTACATTTCAAATGGTTTCCCCTTTTTTGGACCCCACTCCCCAAGAGAAAGTCCCATAAGTCCTCTTCCCTCCCCCTGTTCTCACATCCACCACTTCCCACTTCCCCGTTCTGGTTTTGCTGAATACTGTTTCACTGAGTCTTTCCAGAACCAGGGGCCACTCCTCCTTTCTTCTTGTACCTCATTTGATGTATGGATTATGTTTTGGGTATTCCAGTTTTCTAGGTTAATATCCACTTATTAGTGAGTGCATACCATGATTGATCTTTTGAGACTGGGTTACCTCACTTAGTATGATGTTCTCCAGCTCCATCCATTTGCCTAAGAATTTCATGAATTCATTGTTTCTAATGGCTGAATAGTACTCCATTGTGTAGATATACCACATTTTTTGGATTCCTCCGTTGAAGGATACCTGGGTTCTTTCCAGCTTCTGGCTACTACAAATAGGGCTGCTATGAACATAGTGGAACATGTATCCTTATTACATGCTGGGGAATCCTCTGGCTATAGGTCCAGGAGTGGTATAGCAGGATCCTCCAGAAGTATGGAAGAGTTTTCTAAAAGAGAGCCACCCTTTAAGTGTCTTGGCAGGAGCCACATGCACCATTTTGGTGGCTCTCAACAGTTTTCAAATGATTGTTAAGACATTTTCTTGCTATATTTTTTGATAAAATTATAGGGCATCTCTGGAGCTGCCTTTTATTAGATTACAATGTGGTAAGATAAAACCGTGCGCCACAGGGTTTCACAATGGTGAGAAGACTTTTACTTTAAGTGGAGTTTCTGGCAAGAATCCTAGAAAATTGCAGGTTTGCAGCTAGGGAAAAATGAAAGGCCACATACATTTATTTAGACTTTAAGCATGGTTCTCTGATGTTTATATGTTTTACTTGAAAACATCTCTATATATTTAAAAACATATTTTGTCTCCCTGTCAGCAATGATCTTAGGAAATGTTAATTGAGTTGTCATTCTTGATTCTCTACTGTCAGTAGCTTCAGACTCAGGGGTGAAAGACCCCTTTCCCTTCTCACGTTCCCTTAAGTGTCAATGTCTGCTGTCTGCCCTGCTTCATCGCTACACATAACCCAGGCAGGTCTGGAACTCACTTCTCCTGCTTTAGATGACAAGACATTGAAAAGCACAGGTGCTACCAAGTACCCTGTGCCTGAGCTTTCTCAGACAACACAAACAGGGTTTGTTACTTCCCTTATAGTTTCTTGTCACACCTCCCAAGCAGAAAAACAAATGCAGCTACAAGACATTGAGAAGAGAGCAAAAGGACTCAAGCCAGAGATCTTGGGTTTGTAATTGGTCCTGTTAGAACATGAACTAATTAGTGAGCCTCACCCCTAGAAAAGCTGGGGTATGGTCAAAGGGCTATGTTCTGAAGTCATGTAGATAATAAAGTAAGTTGGTTGCTAGCCAGTGTGGTGGAACACATCTATAGCACAAGTTGCTAAGGAGAAGATCACATCAGCATAGGGGTCTTAGAGGCAGTTATTGGCCCAGATGTGAGACTAGTGTTAACATTTTAAATGAAAGCTTTGGGATTAGATCACTCTAGGTTTGACTTGCTGCCCATCACTTACTTGTATAATCTTTCGGTTTTTTTGTTTTTTGTTTTTGTTGTTTTGGTTTTTTTTAATTTTCTATATTCTTTGTTTACATTCCAAAATAATTTCCCCTTTCCTGATTCCCCCGTCCCCATATGTCCCATAAGCCCTCTTCTCTCTACCCATTCCCCAAGCACACCCCTCTCATTTCTCTGACCTGTTACTCCCCTACAATGCTGGATCAAGCCTTTCCAGGACCAGGGTCCTCTCATTCTTTCTTCTTGGAAATCATTTGATATGCTAATTGTGTCTTGAGAATTCAGACCTTCTGGGCTAATTAATATCCACTTATCAGTGACTGTATTCCATGTGTGTTCTTTTGTGATTGTGTTACCTCACTTAGGATGATATTTTCCAGTTCCAACCATTTGCCTAAAAATTTCATGAATTCATTGCTTTTAATTGCTGAGTAGTATTCCATTGTGTAAATATACCACATTTTCTGTATCCATTCCTCCACTGAGGTACATCTGGGTTCTTTCCAGCTTCTAGCTATTATAAATAAGGCTGCTATGAACATAATGGAGCATGTGTCCTTATTGTATACCAGGGAATCCTCTGGGTATATGCCCAGGAGTGGTATAGCAGGATCCTCCAGAAGTGTCATGTCCAGTTTTCTGAGCAAACTCCAGACTGATTTTCAGAGTGGTTGTACCATCTTGCAATCCCACAAGCAGTGGAGGAGTGTTCCGCTTTCTCCACATCCTCGCCAACACCTGCTGTCTCCTGAATTTTTAATCTTAGCCATTCTGACTGGTGTGTGGTGAAATCTTAGGGTTGTCTTGATTTGCATTTCCCTGATGACTAAGGATGTTGAACATTTCTTAAGGTGCTTCTCAGCCATCCACATTTATTCAGGTAAAAATTTTTGGCTCTGTACCCCATTTTTCAATAGGATTATTTGGTTCTCTGGGTTCTAACTTCTTGAGTTCTATGTATATATTGGATATTAGCTCTCTGTTGGATGTAGGGTTGGTGAAGATTTTTCCCAATTTGATGGTTGCAGTTTTGACTTTTGATGGTGTCCTTTGTCTTACAGAAACTTTGTAATTTTATGAGGTCCCATTTGTCAATTCTTGATCTTAGAGCACAAGCTATTGGTGTTCTGTTCAGGAACTTTTCCCCTGTACCGATGTCCTCAAGGGTCTTCCCCAGTTTCTTTTCTGTTAGTTTCAGCATGTCTGGTTTTAGGTGGAAGTCCTTGATCCACTTGGAGTTGAGCTTAGTACAAGGAGATAAGAATGGATCAATTCGCATTCTTCTGCTTGCTGACCTACAGTTGAATCAGCACCATTTGTTGAAAAGGCTATCTTTTTTTACACTGGACGTTTTCCACTCCTTTGTCGAAGATCAAGTGGCCATAGGTGTGTGGGTTCATTTCTGGATCTTCAATCCTGTTCCATTGATCTGCCTGCCTGTCACTGTACCAATACCATGCAGTTTTTAACACTGTTACTCTGTAGTATTGCTTGAGGTCTGGGATACTGATTCCCCCAGAAGTTCATAGCTATCCTGGTTTTTACTTGTTATTCCAAATGAATTTGAGAATTGCTCTTTCTAACTCTGTGAAGAACTGAGTTGGAATTTTGATGGGTATTGTGTTGAATCTGTATATTGCTTTTGGCAAGATGGCCATTTTAACTATATTGATCCTCATAATCCAGGAGCATGGAAGATTTTTCCATTTTCTGAGGTCTTCTTCGATTTCCTTCTTCAGAGGCCTGAAGTATTTGCCATACAGATATTTCATTTGTTTGGTTAGAGTCACACCAAGATACTTTATATTGTTTGTGGCTATTGTGAAGGGTGTCATTTCCCTAACTTCTTTCTCAGCCTACTTATCCTTTGAGTATAGGAAGGCAACTGATTTGCTTGAGTTGATTTTATAGCCAGCCACATTGCTGAAGTTGTTTATCAGTTGTAGGAGTTCTCTGGTGGAGTTTTTTGGGTCACTTAAGTAGACTATCATATCAGCTGCAAATTGTGATAGTTTGACTTCTTCCTTTTCAATTTGTATTCCTTTGACCTCCTTATGGTGTCTCATTGTTCTAGATAGAACTTCAAGTACTATATTGAAAAGATATGGAGAGAGATGGCAGCCTTGACTAGTCCCTGATTTTAGTGGGATTGCTTCATGTTTCTCTCCATGTAGTTTGATGTTTGCTACCGGTTTGCTGTATATTGCTTTTACTATGTTTAGGTATGGGCCTTGAATTCCTGCTCTTTTCAAGACTTTTAGCATGAAAGGTTGAATTTTTTCAAATGCCTTTTCAGCATCTAATGAAATGACCATGTGTTTTTTTTTTTCCTTTGAGTTTGTTTATGTAGTTGATTGCATTGATGGATTTCCATATATTGAACCATCCCTACATCCCTGGAATAAAGCCTACTTGATCATGGTGTATCATTGTTTTGATGTGTTCCTGGATTCAGTTGGCAAGAATTTTATTTAGTATTTTTGCATCAATATTCATAATGGAAATTGTCCTGACGTTCTCTTTCTTTGTTGGATCTTTGTGTGGTTTTGCTATCAGCGCAATTGTAGCTTCATAGAATGAGTTAGGTAGTGTTCCTTCTGATTCTATTTTGTGGAATAGTTTGAAGAGCATTGTTGTTAACTCTTCTTTGAAGGTCTGATAGAACTCTGCACTAAAACCATCTGGTCCCATGCTTTATTTGGTTGGAAGACTTTCTATGACCCCTTTTATTTCTTTAGGGGTTATGGGACTGTTTAGATGATCTATTTGATCCTGATTTAATTTTGGAATTTGGTATCTGTCTAGGAAATTGTCCATTTCCTCCAGATTTTCCAGTTGTGTTGAATATAGGCTTTTGTAGTAGGATCTGAACATTTTTTGAATTTCCTCAGTTTCTGTTATATAAAAGCATAAAATAATTTTTCCTAATTTCACCCATAATACTATGTTTATCAATGACATTGTTTTGCTACTATAAATCTTTATGTTTTTCTGTTTCTGATGATGCCAACATGTACTCAGACATTTTTATCATTTTATTCAATTTTCTAATGAATTATATCTATTCTTGATTAGTGGAAGCTAATTCTAGCCTCCTCCTTAACAGTCTTTGGAATTATCCCAGCTTTTGTTTGGAATTAACAATCTTCCATGTACTCTTCACTTTCTTTAGAGTAAAGCATATATAAAAACTAGCCTATGAGCAGTAGCCTTCTCCAAAGAATATTGATTCTTTTCTGGGAAACATTCTTAGGACAAACAATGTTTAAATATTTCTTTTGCAATGATCTGTTTCAGAGTACATAGAACCGGAAAGTTAAACTAGGCACACCAATAGACACTATGGTAGAAGACTGACAGTTTGATCAATGTTTATTATTTTTTATATATCTCTACAAGAAGACTTTGCCGGTATATAATCTAGGCTACTTTCCCCCAAGAAAATTGGCAATGCAAACAAGATAATGAGAATCATTCTTAAATGTATTTAAGGGAATCAAATGTTATTTAAAGACCTTAGTTCATTGCTTGGATGTGAATGGATGTTGTTAATTAGAAATGAACTTTATCTAATTCAGTAAAGTCAGCTGAGTAGGACCCCTCCTTGAAAATCTCCATCAGCAATTCATATTTTTCTATGTATTCCCTGTAACATAACCTTTTCTTTTGAGTTTCTAACTAGCTCTTAATACAGACCCCTCCTAACTCAAATAGCTTTCAGTATCCAGCATAAACCTAGCACCTTTACAGCTGCTGCATTTCTTAAAAATAACAGCCAAAATCTGTAGCATGATTGCAAAACTCTTCACTGTGTACACATTCCTTTAAATGTGTAGAGCTAGTACAGCTAATTTATAGAAAGCAATGTTAAAGAGTACTCACAATTCACATTCTACCCTCAGAATTACTTTAGAATTGCCACCTTTAGTCTACTTACTGTAATACTTGATCTTCTCCAGTTTCTCATCATCAGTTTAAACCTGGAATCTTACTTATATCATGGATTTCAGAGTTTACGAACTACATGGCCACAATATGATCCCAGCTATAATTCACGTTTTTTCCATGAACCTTATTTGAATTAAAATTTGAATAGTGAGACAAGTTTTATTTTTAAATAAGAATTCCTGTTTGTTTCTTTGCTTTTTTCTTAATTAAATCTTCTCACTAGGCTCTATTTCCTTTGTTCTTTCCTGTCATCATCAGATTTGACTAAAATCATGTTTCAGGCATGCTAGCCAAAAGAGTTATGTCTGGTCCAACCCAGACATTATCTGTAAGTGGCCAAAAATGCAGAATCTAACAAATTACTTTTTGATGGGGTTCTTAGGATATACATGTATACATAAACATTTGAGAATGACTACTTTTGGTAAACAAGCATCATCTTCATTTTAACATATCTGTTTCAGACCACTAATATTCAATAATTATTTCCACATAAACAATTTTTCTTTAACCTTTCTAGACCTCATATAGTGTGATTCAATGATAGTGGGAAAAGAGATGTAGTAAGAGTGGCAATAATACACAAAGACTTCAAGGATGTGGTGCTGTAGCTCTTATAACCCTTGCAATAACTGTGTGCCAAGTTGTGTTCTATTTTAAATTTTGTAAAGGATCCTTTCAGAAACAAACTGGAAAACTCCATGACCATGATTTTACACCTAAACAACTGTTTAAACCTAGATGCAGATCCAAATCCACAGTCCTTAAGCTAGATCCAGATTTGCACTGACTCTGTTTTTGAGAGTAGTGCAAACCACAGTTGCAGCCTTCTGCCTTTCTCCTTGCCTCCATTTACTAATGGGGGAGGTGAACATGGACTCAGCTTTTCAGTCATATTGACCAACACTTTCACTAACTCAGCATATGTCTGAATCACCAAATCATACAGTGTTCTTTCCTTCAGCATTTCCAAGTCCATTTGCTTTGCTTGCAATTTCTTTCCCTTTATTAAGTATGTTTTCTGAAAAATCCTACACATCCCCTCAAGACACAACTAATTGTTCTATAACTGTAACCTCTTTCCTTGTACAAGACAGTATATTTCCTCTACAGTTCTTTCAGTTCTTTTATTATACTCATTTTATTCACAGATCATACATATTGAGGGCAGGATAGAATAAATATTGTTCCTAACTATATAATTCATAATATACAGGTAAAAGTTTGATACATTTATGCATCCAGTAAGTATTTCCTTAACTCTAATAGTGAGAATATGCATTCATATTCAAATTAAGCTGAACAGTTAACATTTTACACTAGACATTGTTACTTGTGTTAGAATAGATCTGCAGAACAAAATGCTGCAATTGGATTTTTTCTTTCTAACTTTTAAACTGTAAAATGAATTCAGTTAATCTTTTAGGTGCTCTCTAAAACATAATATATTTATGAGACAGGTAGATGTACTATCCTTTGCTTATAGCAAAATTTGGAACTGTTAGTCAAAGAACTTGTATATTTATTTATATCATTCTTACTATAGCCTCACCAATACACTCTGGATGAAATAACTGAAAACCCTAAAATTGTCACTTTATCCTCATCTAGCCTATAGGCAGCTGATTTTTTAGATTAAATCCATATTATGCAGAGTTATTTTTGGAGTGCTCAGTTAGATCTTGGGGATATTATTATCCACAGGTGTCCTTGGAAAAGCTGGTCTCTTCCCATCTGTTCTCTGATGACTCTTGAAAAGCTTTCAAGGACAGTCATAATTCTTCATCAAAAGACTTTGAAAAATTAGCCTCATAGTTAATTCTTTTAGGCCATACTTTATTTTATTTTTTTGCAAGTTGGCAGGCTAGAGCACAACACACCACATAGACCAAATATTCCATTGTACAAACTGGACTGACAGTGTAACTTAAATAATTTCCATTATATTTACTCATTAAATTATGCTAAATGCTTCATTCTTTATTTAAATACCTTATCACTCTGATTTAAATTAAATAGAAAAGTTCTATAGATATTTTTAAATGATTTTTACTAACAATTCCGTGACTATATACATTGGATTTTTCCATTAGATAAAATTACTTGCCACGTGTTAGTGTACGTTTATGTCAACATTTTCTATTTTCTAATTTGGATAGTTAATTAATATTATATAAACTGATGTGATGGGATTTCATAGAGAAAAGTCCTGCTTTACATGAAAACTGAGTGAATTTCTTTGGTAGACTTGTTAAAATGGCTATATTAATTAATTGTTTAAGATTTGGTATGGGGATATAGATATTACAGAAATCTGAAATTATCTTACAATTCTAAATACTAAAAGCAAAATGCATAAAATGTTCAGGCAGTATACCCTTAATCTAGAAAAAAATTGCTGATCATCACCTGATTATACTTGATTGAAAACCATTTGCAAGTTGAAAGAAATAAGAAAAATGTGTAATATGTACAAATTCCTCCCCTGCAGTCATATGTTCAGTCAACATAAACAAATTTGATAAGAAAGTCCTAATACTGCATGTAAATTAAAATACTACTTACACATATCTGTGCTATGAGATGAAGGCAGTCCTAAGAAGAATATTCTAACATTAATTGGCTGTATCAAAAATAAGTTTTCAAATAAATCATACAATGTTTAAACTTAAGGCATTGTTAAAAAAATGTTTAAAAAATCATAAATAAAATTTAAAGGATGGTGAGGAGCTAGAGAGATAACTCAATCTTTTAAAAAGATGGAGAAATCAAGCTGGTACTGAGTTAGAAGCTTCATCTGTACTTGGGTAGATTTGTTATGCTGAAAGGTAGGATGCACACTGCATTGCAGTAATCAATAGTCTTATCAAACTCTAGCACTGCACTACAATTCCAAATCACCTGGAAAGATACTGCCATGAATATAATGTTGGCATGGATGCTATGGGTAGTACTAACCATGGTTTGAGTAGATTTGAGGCCTGTTCCACAAGACAAAATTCATGTGCATCATTATCAGGCCATGAAACTATGATTAGATAGTTCATAAGGTCCCATGAAGAACCTACCACTATGATTCTGCTAAATGGACATTGGATTAACCTGCCTTCAATCTCTCAACTTTTCTGATAGATGATTCCTTTTGCGTATATGATGATGAGCATAGAAACCCACCAACTGGTCGAAATGCATAAACTAAAAAAATGTGGAGCACACAGCCCCAATTGGATATCCCCTAGCTGAATACTCAACTGTCCCATTTTCTCAGCACTCATACATCTCTGGATTACCATCATTGATTGCAAGGAAAAGGTTCCTTAGTGAAGTTTGTGAATAGTATTCTTAATATTTTAATTATTTCAAGTAAAAATACATTTTGTCTCATCCAATAAATCCTTACCAGAGTTTCCCCTCCCTCTACTTCTAGCACCCTCCACCTTCCTGCTCCCTGCTAGATCCATTCCCTTTCCTTTCCTCTTTAGGAAGTAGTAGGTCTCCAATAGATGACAGCCAGACATGCCAAAGCAAGATACAAGTAGAAAAACAAAAGTCCTCATATCATAGCTGATCAGGACCATATAATAGGAGGGGAAAAACTACCAAAAATGAGTAAACAAATCAGAGATACACCTCCTTCCAGAATTAATTATTTCAGAAGAAAATCAAGCTAACAGCCATAACATATATGCAAAGAACCCGGTGTAGATCCATGCAGGTCCTATGTTTGCTGGTTCACTCTCTGTGAGCCCTTGTTTACTCTGCACATTAGATTTAGTTGGCTGTGTTCTCCTAGTGTCCTCCATCTCTGACTCCTACAGTCGTTCTTCCACATCTTCTGTTGGGTTCACCATTCTCTGAGGAAAGAGACACAACGGAGACTTCAATTTAGACTTTTCTGCATAATGTCTCACTGTGGGTCTCTGCACCCACTCCCATCTGTTGCCAGAGGAAGCTACTCTGATGACTGTTGGACAAGGAACCAATATATAGTATACCAGAGTATCACTAGAAATCATTCCATTGATTTTTTTGTCAGACATATTTGGTTCTACTGTAGGTATGTGGGCCATCTAGTCTTTGGGTCCTGGTAATCCAAATGTGTAAGGCATTGTTTCCCTCTCATGGCGTGGGCCTCAATTAAATCAGATATTGCTTGGCCACCATTACTCCAGCATATCTTGCAGTCAGAAAAGATGGTAGGTGGAAGGTTCTGTTGCTAAGTTGGTGTACAGTTTTCTCTTTATGTAGCCTGAAGAGGACCTTTGCACTAAAGAGAGTAGAATGTAAGTCACATCAGCTAGAACTTTTTATGAATAATGAGCTAAATGGAAGTTGTCCTTTCCAATGGAGTTCCATGGTCAGCTTACAGAGGAGATCCTTATGTCCAAGTATTAGCATGAGTTGTTTAGGGGCTCTCCATAAGACCCCTCTTGGCCAACAACTCAACAAAATGCAACCCAGTTCCACCAGGGGAAACCGCACCTGGCTACAGAAGATGGCCAGTTCAGCCTCTGTATCCTCCATTACCAGGAGTCCTTGCTAGGATAGACTCCAAGAAATTCACACTGCACTAGGTTTCAACACCAACCCCAAATCCCCTCCCCTCCCCTAGCCTCACCCCTGCCAATTCCAGCTGTCTTTCTTTTTTTCTGATTAATTTCTTTTTTGATTAGATATATTATTTATTTACATTTCAAATGTCCCCTTTCCTAGTCCCCCCCGAAAAATCTCATAAGCCATTTCCCCTTCCCTTGTTCCCCAATTAACCCTTTCCCGTTTCCCTGTCCTGGTATTCCCCTACACTGCTGCATTGAGCCTTTCCAGGACCAAGGGCCTCTCCTCAATTTGATGTCTAATAAGGCCACTCTATGCTGCCTATGCATCTGGATCCATAGGTAACTCCATGTGTACTTTCTGGTTAATGGTTTTGTCCCTGGGAGCTCTGGGAGCAATGGGTGGCTCATATTGTTGTTCCTCCTACAGCTCTGCAAACCCCTTCAGTTCTTTGGATCCTTTCTCTAACTCCCCCATTGGGGACCCTGTGCTCAGTTCAATGGCTGGCTGAGAGTGTCCCCCCTCTGTATTTGTCATGTACTAGCAGAGCCTCCCAGGTGACAGCTATATCCAGCTCTGGTCAGCAAACACTTATGGGCATCTACAATTGTGTTTGGGTTTTCTAACTGTATATGAAATGCATTCCTAATACCCAAGACACATTTCACAGCTGTCTCTTTCTAATGGAATATCATTTTTATATGGGAATAACCATACATATTTAGAAAGTAGCTGTGTGTCATTAAAATTTAGCTAAACAAAAGTACTAAGTGTGCCCCAGCACCTAATCCCTCATCAACTGTGGGGATTTTGTTTGTATTTTGTTTTCCTTTGCTCTGTGTTTTAATCAGGTTTAGAGTACTTGATATGAATTCCTTCATATAGTTTCCTTAACTACAGTTATAATGCACCATTCCCATGGTAGTCAAGGCACCACTATACCAGTTGGCATACCCCATCATTTAAATTGGCATTAGAGATGCAAGGGTTCACTGAAGGATAAGACTTGGTGTCCTTTTTCCTCAGAAACTTGTATATCATCTGGCACAGTAAAGTCAGTTCCAATATAATTTCTCTATATCTCACAACCAAGGCCTTTGGTGCTTTCAGCAATAAGGTCTTATAATATGCATTTCTGCATGATTCAGCTTTAGAAATACAAGTGCTCACTTCATTGGCTGATGTATTGATCTGGCTCTCTGATAACATTTTGTACAATAGCTTGAATTATTTGTGAATTCTAGATTTTAAGCCAATCTCAGATATCAAGCATGCAAGAATTTCCTAGAACAAATTCTCACTGACTTCTTAAGCTTTTATTTTAATCCACACCCAGAATCCATACACTTCCCTCATGATACTCACCTTGAGATTTTTGTTCATATAATTGAGGTTCTGAGCAACCATATTTGACAAATGTCTCAGTCCATTGTTTAATCACTATTGCTATGTGAATTACTTGTCTTCGTATTCAGTATTATTTAAATTTCAAATTCTCTTTACTGTTCTCCCCATCATTTTCTCTCTATTCTTTCCTCTCTTGGTCACTGCTGTTTAATCCTTGAAATGACATTTTCTCTGGGAAGCAATTAGCTAAACATTTCTTAGTATACTCGATGTGGTTCACAATTCAATGACCACCTTTTTACCTCACCTTATTTTATTCTTTTGCTTCTCTCATATAATTAATTTATAATTTTAGAATTATCAAATAATTAATTTGTCTTTTAATGCTACTTCCTCTTTTCCCCTGCCCTTTATATCCTGTTTTTGACTTAAAGACTCTGTGCATTTTTCTATATTTTTATGCATATCCAGAAAAATGTATCCATGTCCATGTAAAAGAAATATACTCATAGGAAGATCAGTACTGGTATCATTACCTTAAGGTATTTAAACAGAAATTTCATCAATCAGCTAACTCAAGTATTAGTGTGGTCTTAATGTTATAATGCACCATTCCCATGGTAGCATGAGTGGTTTACAGTTTACTAGATATAGAAAGAAGACAAAATGAAGCAACCTCTAGCTTTTTTAGAAGACATCATGGAAGGTCTAACTAATCCATTTCCTTCTTTATAGTGACACAAATGTATCCATATAACTATGCAAACCTTCAATGAGCATTCAAGCTGCAATGAAAGAATTCATGGAGTAGGCAGATAAGAATCACTCTTGCTGATGTCATATCTTTCTTTTGGGTCCAAACATAATTGTCAGCCCAAATGAATATATCTGAATTAGAATTGCTTGTCTAGTTTGAAATGGAGAATTTTTTTTTTCATCTAAGCCTCAAGAACACCTTAAATTCAACATTCCTCAAATATTGATGATTTCTGTTCTATCAAAAGCTACATAAGTGATGGAATTATTCTCTTGCCTAATTAAAATCGTTGATGTTACAAATAGATTTTTTTTTTTTGGTTTGAAATTTATCTTATTTATTTATTTATTTATTTATTTATTTATTTATTTGGTTTTGTGTGTGTGTTTGTGTGTGTGTGTGTGTGTGTGTGTGTATGAATATACCTGTAGAGGTAAGAAGAGGCTGTGAAATCCCCTGAAGCTGCAGTTACAGAAAGTACCATCTGCCATGGTTCCTGGGATTCTGAAAAACAAACTCTGGTCCTCTGTATGAGCAACAGCTCTTCTTTACTGTTCAGTCATCTCCCAAGCCTCTTAGGAGATAGTTTTAATGATATTACACATTGCATGTTCTATTTTTAATGTTCTTTTATGAACATGAATGTAGTAAAATTTTAATGACAATATACTTAATAATAACTTATTCTTAGAGGTCTTTCATATACATCACTTCATCTGACTTTATGAATTATTAAGTAAAAATTACTGTTTTCTTATATTCGTACTATACCACAAAACCAAATTAAAATATTTAGCTAAGATTGCCCACAGTTTAGAATAGTATAGAACTAACAGTCAGTGACTGAGAACCAAATTAGTGCCTAGTCCCATGTTTACCTTTGTGAAAAACATATATAAAGATGACCAAGATTAATGAGTGTTATATTCCATAGCTGCCTGCAGCTATTATGAACTGGGTTGCTGGAACAGAAGCTGAGGGATAGATGGGGAAGGGGTGAAAAGAAAGAAGGGCCAGGACAATGTTTCACTGATCGAGGCTGAAATTTTAATGTCGGTCAGACCTTTTAACAGTTTGGACAAACCTTTCCCCCCAGACTCCAGGTTGAGTTCTGGTCGAAGTCATCTAGCTTCTCCTGGAGGTCCTTGCCTCGACTTCTCTGGCAGCTGGGTGGCTCACCTGCTTAATTCAGGAATTCCTGGACCTGGAGGAACAATGAGCTTAACTTTCACTGAGCTTCTGCACTCTAGGATAAAAATTCCTGCCGTAACCTACTTCCCTATAGTCCCTGCCTGAAGGACTATCCCTGAAGTCAGATTCCTGCCTGAAGCCAGGGATTGTCCTTGGCCAATGTCAAGTTCCTACCATGAGATATGACTCCCAAATATGGCTCTGTACATTTCCTCTCTTTTTATTAATTTGAAAATGAGGAGGTAGAAAACAAGTGGATAAATATCCTTCATAAGAAGGTGGGCCTTAACCAGAAGGGGAAGCATTGACCGTAACTCCTCTTAAATATTGTATAACGTCTTTTTCAGAGGAGGGGTAATAGGCTCCCTTATTATTTTAAGGACAGCCTCTCAACGTTAACCCCTATGCAATTAGGTGTACTTCCTGGGGACTCAGAAGCAGAAATTCACCTCCCCATGCGGTGCTTTGCCTCACACGTCTCACTGGTACCCTTGTTTGTTCATAAACAAACACACATAGATCTGAGTTCTATGTGGCTCCCTCTTCAGAGATCCACTTGTGTAAGTTTTGAAGCCAGGGGGTCTGCAAGTGTCTTTAACAGACACACAATCCTTCCATCCAAGTGAACCTGGGTGGAGACAGCCAGTCTGCTTAACAAACAAGGTCAAGAGTTAAAGGTGGGACAGGATTAACTTGTCACTGAAGTATCCAATTCAGTTGCAAATTAGCAACTTAAAGGACACAAAGCCTGGCCTCTGGGGTGGAAGAGGTAGCCTTTGTGTAACAAGAGATAAGCTGTTACTTCTCAGGAAAAGTGGAGACTATATTTTAAATTAACATAGCTGGCTGAAGATTGTTAGCCATCTTCATAAATGGAATCTCCAGTATTGGATTTATTTCTAGACCAGTCTATGGTTGAGTCAGCTGGTCACATTAAAGGAAAGAAAAGAGTCATTATAACTCCTTTTTAGATTATTTTTTTCTAAGCTAGTGTAACAGTCTCCATGTTCTGTCCCACAAAGTCTAAAAGCTTGAAGCAAGACAATTTATCTAATCTGGGACATTTGACAATTAAAGTAAGTCAAGAACATATACCCAATATAGCTGTTATGTTACCACTGTCTGGGCATTCAGCGAGCACACAGCATATCTTCAGTATGCCACACCAATCACTCTGGTAGCTAGCATGCTTCTGCAACTTTCTGTGGAAAAAACATAAGGGACATGCCTTCTTCCTCAATATTAAATCAGGATCATGGCCTATGTCAATAAGTGAATTCCTTCATCTCACATAGACATCAATATGCCTAATTACAGGATGTCATATACACTCAGCAAGGAGTTCCTTGGCATCCAAATTTTAAAATTTTCTTAAAAATATGCAAGCATAATTTAAATGATATGCAGGGGGACACAATTTCCCCTCTTTTCCTCTTTTAAGATACTGTTTTATTTTTTTAAATTTTTTTATATTACCTCATCTGAGGACAACAATCAAATTGTCAAAGACATCTCAAATTAATAACCTTTATTCATAAAATGGCCAGTTCCATTGTTTGCTCCAATCCAAGTTGGAACACCAAGCATATACCATAGCATAGGCAATAACTACGTAATTATAGAAAATAAACATAGCATTCCCAGGTGCTTTTTGCTAGAGCAGTTGCAACTAGAAAGCCTAAAAATGAATCGTTAGACACATGCACATATTTTTAATCTTCTAAATTAGAAATATGAGTATCATTTATCTGTAGTAATTAATTAAGTCCTTTAGAATTAACACCATTATGTGGTAGAGGTAGAAATTGAGGACATCAAGAACAAATCTTTATAAATTGATGTACACAAAAATACAAAATTATTTTTAAGCCATTACCCCTTTGATGAAATAAATAATATGCTTGTATAACCAACTGTTTCTATATAGCCTGTCTGGGATACAAATTTTATGTGCCTTGCCTTGAAGAGTCTTGTCAAGGCACCTTTTAAAAGATTAATTATATATAAGTATATTTTGCTGTCTTCAGACACACCAGAAGAGGATATCAGATCATCCTAGGTGGTTGTGAGCTACCATGTGGTTTCTGGGATCTAAGCTCCCATAATCCATGATTGAGGGCCTATCCTTTAAGGGCTGAGGCATCTCTCCAGGCTTACAACCATAAAATACAAAAGTTCGGCTCCCAGCACCCATGGCTGTGTCTCCAGGCTTTGAATTAGCTCTTAGATATTCAGAGGTCATTTAAAGAAAATATCTTTTTAAATTTGTATTACATTTGCATAAACTGTAAAAATTAAGAATTAGCAGTATTAAAAATGGAACAATTTTAAGCAATTGTAAACCATGAGCTATATATATATATATTTACTGTTATTAAAAGCTTGATTTTTAACATCTCAAAAATAGCTGCTATAGTATTTGTGCTGAAGCAGGGAAAAACTTAATGGAACATGTGATCTGATAGTAACAAATTATCTTTTGGATAACAATTATTAATTTTGCCTAAAAATGCTTGCCATGTAATATATCAACCATTCATAATTTGATTGCTGCTTGAAAAAAGGAACAAACGTTTTCTACCTTGAAAACAGAGGTTTAGGTCCTCCCAGGGCAAGCTTAAGATGAGGTTAATATAAGATAAAGCCAATAAATATATCCTAACAATCTTTAAAAATCATTTACCTAAAAATTTTAAAAGTTCATAGTTAGGAGCAAAGGCCTGTAACAAACATTCCATGAACATTATACACTGAAAAATTTAAGATCCTAGCTTCTTGTATTGAAATAGAGACATAACATTTTTTCTCACATGAGGTAAGGCAATTAGCCATTCCTTGAGGCAAAAACCTTCTAATGAAATTGCTTTATTCTTTCTTTAAAGTTAGAAAAAAATGCTTTTATAATTATCAGAATGTAAAGCAAAAAAACAACCCTTTAAATCTATAATAATTTTGTATGGAGTAGACAGGCCAAATTTTAATGCCTTTCTAGCCTTATTGACCTTTCATAGATTTGAACTGCATTTTGAACCACACCTGGATAAGTCAAGAATGTTGTGTTTTTGTTGTTGTTGTTGTTTTGTTTGTTTTTTTTTGGGGGGGGAGGTTTGTTTTGTTTTTTTGCCAAACACTCCCTAGGTGAGGCCTACAAGGCAAAAACAGTTTCTCACAAGCTTCCTCACAAGTTTTCACTGAGGCAACTCTAAGCTTTGCATTAACTCAAATGTAATTTTTTTTAATCTACCCAAGGACCCACCTTGATTCCTTGGCAAGGACATTGTATGAAATCCCTCAAATGTAAATATCTTCTAATCTGAGCCTTTTATCTAAGACCAGACCCAAACCTACCTATCCTGCAAGGACATTTTGAGGATTAAATAACAAAAGGAACCTGTAATTTCAGGGTTCCAGGAAAAATTCTACTCGCTTTTTCATAGTAGTCAAAGGAACCTGCTTGATATTAAATACATTTCCACTGAGATCTCCTTTTTAATCTTGGAGGGTCAAATTTTGCTTCTACCATTGTAGCCAATAAACTTGTAGAAAAGTGGCAATAGGCCTATAATGGCCACAGCTGTATCACTTTCAAAATTATGTTAATTACAAGATATGTTAAGAATCATGAGTCTTTAGACTGCAAACTGCAGCCAATGACACACTGGCAATTTTTATTGTAACTTAATTTTTTTCTTGCAATATTAAATCTCTGGAAGCAAATCCCAATTTTAAACAATCTATTTTCTTGAAAATTAATGGCAAACACATTATTTTTACAACACAAGGTTTGTCTGCCAGTTCTTATGTTCAAGTGTTTGACAGTGTAACTTATTAAAGAGACATTATTTTAAATCTTATTTCTTATAAGTTCAATCTCCAGGCCATGATTCACACAAAATACAATGCCAATTTAGAAGCATCTTAAAGGCCTGTATTTTCTGGGTTGCATCATGCCACGTGTTGTTTAAAATGGCTACTACCCTAAACTACCAGTTTTAATCTAACTTTTTGTTAATAACATTATATCATTTAAATCATGTCCAATGACTTATAAGCCAATACTCTATAGTCAAGACATGCAAAATATACCTTTAAGACCAATTATAAACAAGAACAAAGTGTGAGTTGCGTTAGGCCACATGTAGCTAGTTAAGAGGGCTCCAACACTGAATCACCTGTTTTAAACTAACCTTTTCTTAATAACATTATACCTTTTAAATCATAACCAATTAATTTGTAACTCTATAGTCAAGATATGTAAAACTTTATACAGTTAAGACCAATTAGAAACAAAAATAAAGCGATTACACAAATTTCATAAGTTAAACCAAAGTTTTCCCAAAATTTGAGGATTCTGAGCTTTTAAAAGTGTCTTTTCCCTGAGCCATGTTTGCCTCTTGGGTGAGTGAGCTGCTGTGCGGCTTTAAATCAGTCCCCTCTGTATAAACTGCAGCTAGATTAAGATAGGCCACCAGCAGATGAAATCACCATTTTTTCTTATTTAACATGAAACAAACAAGCGGTCATTCACACAAAAACACGGAGAGGACATAAACATACACATTGACAATCGGCCAGTGCACTGGGACTAACAACACAGAAAAGATACACAGAAAGAGAAGCGTGCTTGTTAAGCAATTGCATCCATTTTCCTCTTAAAGCAGCTCTTGGAGGCTGAGGATATATGCCTATTTTAAAACCCTTTTCTTTTTCACCTGAATCAGCTGTTAAAAGCTGTGGACAAATGCCTAAAAAGTTCCTACCCCATTTTCCACTGTCTGCCCCCTAAGCAAGGATTTCAGCTCTGGGCTAACACTTCCTCACTTAGTCCGTATCCTCTAGCACCTCTAGTTGCTCCCCATGCAGGATAGCATCTTTTTCCATTTTCTGCGAAGCTTCGCCAAGACAGGGTCACCTCAGGAAGCCTTCTTGTATCCAGCCTCGCATCTGGGCACCAATCTGTTGTATTCCATAGCTGCCTGCAGCTATGACGAACTGGGTTGCTGGAACAGAAGCTGAGGGATAGATGGGGAAAGGGCAAAAAGAAAGAAGGGCCAGGACAGTATTTTACTGATCGAGGCCAAAACTTTAATGTCGGTCAGACCTTTTAAAAGTTTGGACAAACTCTTCCCCCCAGACTCCAGGTTGAGTTCCGGTGGAAGTTGTCTAGCTTCTCTTGGAGGTCCTTGTCTTGACTGCTCCAGCAGCTGGGTGGGTCACCTGCTTAATTCAGAAATTCCTAGACCTAGAGGAACAATGAGCTTAACCTTCACTGGGCTTCTCCACCCTAGGACAAAATTTCCTGCTGAAACCTACTTCCCTATAGTCCTAAAGTCAGATTCCTGTCTGAAGCCAGGGATTGTCCTTGGCCAATGTCAAGTTCCTACCATGAGATATGACTCCCAAATATGGCTCTGTACAAATGAGTATTCACATACCATTTTAGAGCCTTCATTAGCAAGTTGAGGAACATCATGTCTTTTTCTTCTCAGATTTATCCTTCCAGATTTTAAGGAAAATTCTAGCTGTAACTATATATTAATGAAGTTTTTGTTTCTAGTGAGTAACTTGACTGGAGATAACCATATAAAAGCATAGTAAGTGCAGAGGTATACTTTGTTGATATATAAAATATAAGAGAATGTAAGAATCCCTGAATATAGGCATTATTTTTGAAGAGTTTACAAGAAGAAGTAATCCTGAAGCAGTTAACAAATATGAAAGAAAGGAGTAGGAGAAGGAATAAAATTTCTGGAATGTTCTGCAACTTGGTATCACTGTGTTTTAGTGTTAAAATATGAATTAAAATCCAAACTCTTTCTTTTGACTATAACAGTTTTCATTGATAAATTAGTTTTTCTTGGTGGTGGTGCTGATGGTAGTATAACTCTGTAGGTCTTATGATGTACAGAAGCTAGTTAGGATTGCATGCAAGAAACTACAAGCCAATTATCTTTTAAAGAACAGACTATTTCATACACACACACACACACACACACACACACAAACACACACACACACACACACACAGAGAGAGAGAGAGAGAGAGAGAGAGAGAGAGAGAGAGAGAGAGAGAGAGAGAGAAGACAAAAACCAAACAAAACGAAACAAAGAAACCAAACTGTTTCTCTTACTGATTTATTTGGTGTTTCCTTGCCAATTAACATTTACACTAGACAAAAGAAAATAAGAGTAATTTGAGTGGGGAATTGACAAATTAAACAAACCTGTCAACTCAATGTTATGTAACAATCCTGTATGTTTCCATTTGAGTTTACTATCTTTGAAACTAAATAACATGGTATTTTGACATTTATATGATCATTTTACCACTTTTTCTTTCTCAGTACTATAAAAAGAAGTTGAAGGTCTTATTGTCGTTAGTATGACTGCTGAGCAAATGTTGCTTGATATAAACTAAACTGTGTTCACTTTTAAAATGTAGGCATACAAAACAACTGCTTTATTTAGTTTGTTAGTTATTTTTACGAAGAAGTCCTAGCAGCAGCCACATAGTAAAAAAAAAAAAAAAAAAAAAAAAAAAAAAAAAAAAAAAAAAAAAAAAAACATATCCCCCAGAGTCAACCTGGCAACTTGCTAAAACATTAAGAAGAAAACATCAGGGAGGAAAAGGGGGAAAGGGGATCTGGAGCTGTTGCAGTATATTATTTCAGATGTTAAATTTTCAAGAGCAAATGTACAAAACAGCCAAAGAGAACAGGAACTATGAACCATGATTGGGAGAACAAAGAAAGAAAAGAGATTGTTTCTGAATTGATTAAGGTGTTCAACTTAATACAAAAGAATCTAATTACCTCATTAACAAATAACATCTCAGAAGAAAAGGCAGTATGACAAAAAGCAAAATAGTATAATGCCAATGACAGAATAAGAGAGCACATGGAATTTTCTGAGTTGAAAAGCTTAATAACTTAAAATTTTTTATGTGTTTAAGGGCAGACTTTGCATGATAAATAAGATAATCAGTAAACAAGATAAAAGTACATAATCAAATCTTTAGAATAAAGATTGTAAGAGAATATGGGAAATGAGCCTGGATTCTGAGTCCCACAGGAAAGTGCTGGTTATGCACATGGGTGTTCTGTCATTTCCAGGGGGAAAAATAAAAGTATTTAAAAACTACTTTGTAGCTGACCTTAGAGGCAGAGATAGGTGGATCTCTGTGTGTCCACGATTAGCATGGTCTACAGAGTGAGTTCCAGGACAGCAGGTCTGTTTATACAGATAAAAACTGTCTCTAAAAAAATAATACCGACAATAAATAACAACAAAAACTTATTTGAATAAATAATAGTCATACTCTTCACCAATATGATGAGGCTCAATAAATATTACTACAATAAACAAAAAGAGATCAGTCACAAAAAATAATGAGTGAGTAGAAGAAACTTTAAAATAGCCAGAGAAATACTTTAAATTAACAATTGACAACAAAACCTAAAATATTGCTGGGCTAGTGGTACTTTAATATTCTGCAATGCATTATTCACAATATCCAAGATGTGAATTCAACATAAATGTATATTGGCAGGTGTACATTGACAGGTGTACATTGAAGAAAACTTGTCATAAACACAGGACAGACTATTGTTTAGCATTAGATAGGAAGGAAATACATCCATTATAGGCAGCATGAAGATTATCATACAACATGAAATAATTTCATCACAAACATACAAATACTTCATATGTCAATTTATGTGAGATATGTCAAAGAGTTAACAAAAGTGGATTTTAAAGTATAGCTATCAGGGGATGAGCTTGAAGGCAATTATGAGTCATTTAATGGTTATAAAGTTTCAGTAATGTAATGAAAAATTCTAGAGCTATGCTACATAATTTTGTATCTGAAACCTTGTACTTTTATATTTAAAAGGGAAGAAATAATTTTTAAAAATTCATTTATAGATAAATTTATTAACTTGGTTTTACTGATGGCTGTACAGAATCACTACATTTCATGTGAATATGTTGTGTTCATAAATTAAATTTCAATAACACTACTAAAATGAACATGTCTATACATGTACCCATTTTAAAACAAATCTAGGGTTTGAATTTTTTAGAAGTTTATTGAAATATGTTGCATATGAACTTTGTGATTTATCTTTCCTCCTTGTGATGTAGTCCTATTTTTCTGTGTGATGTTTGCATGACACAAATATGTTCCTACAGTATTCCTTACCAAATGGCCTTTTCCTTGAATAATATTTTCATTATACTTGGCCTTTTAAGACATACAGTGAGTAAATGTTGTATTTTTTCATAAACCATCAACCTCCAGCTTATATTCATGAGGAAGGTTATGATTGACAGCTCCCAATGGTGGAGAGAAGCTCCCCTCAATATTCAACAATCTACAGGGGATTTTTCTCCTCAATATCATTACTGTCTGTTACTTGTCCTATTGAACCAAAATATAAACCAAGCCTTTGGGGTTCCCACATTCAGAAACCACTATTTGAGGGAATATAATTATTTTTGGACCTACTGTGGTTATATTCTTTTAAAGAATGGTAAGCTCATTTCTGAAGGACTTATCTATAATTATTTTCAGATTTCAAATAGTTGAAATACAAATACACTTTCTTTTCCAGTGTGATGATACTGAATAAAAAATGCTCACTATCTATCTATCTAGCCATCTATCTATCTCAGTCTATCCATCTATATTTATATTTATATCTTAATCAGTGTGTATATGTATGTTTTAACTTTTAATTATATATATGTATATGTATGTGTATGTATAGGTGTATGTGTATGTATATGATATATATGTTGTATATGATGTATATGATGCATATGTATGTGTATATGTATATGCATATTTATATGTATACACACACTGAATATAGTATGGAACAATATATGATTTTTGGTGGAATAAAATTTTGAGTACTTCAAATTATATATACATATATATATGCACAATAATAACAATCATCATGATACCAAGTGAAACACTACTAAGTGGTGAAGATACAAAATTGTAAAAGAAGCAACAGAATTAATTTTGGGTTGGGAGAAAGAATGTTTTGTAAAAAATTTTTAAGTGAGATTATAAAAGAAGGAAAATGAGCCATAGAAATGAGTTAAGTATTTTTCGTGTTTAAAAGCAAATAAAATTAACATGAATTTCTCATATTGGAAAAGTTCAGTGAATTTAAACAGGATAAATTTGTGTATTCATATGCTGTATTTTTTCCTATTAAAACTCTTACGTTTTCCTCATGTTAAATCCTGTAAAATGATAGTTCTTTGACATGCAAATGAATGTTTTATAGATAGATTTTTAATATCTGTACATTTTTGAGTTGTTCAGAGTGCTGATTTTAAAATACGGAATTAGTTTTTAATTTATGTGTCTTTGTGGGTCTGAATGTGTTTATGTTCATGCATGTGTGAGAATCTGTAGAACCCAGAAGGGGACACAGTCCTTTGAGCTGAAGTTACAATTGGCTGTGAACTACCTAATGTGAGGATCTGAAACTAAACTTTAATGTTCTGTAAGATCAGCATGCACTCTTACCTTTAAGCCTGTTCTCTACCCCATATACAAAATATCTTATATGCGAATTTTTATATCTTCTGATTTTTAACATGTGTATCAGAAGGAAGTTCAGTACATATTAGATGTTAGTATGTGTTGTCCAATTATAACATAAGTGATTTTAACTTTTTGTAACACTGAGTATCAAATCTAACTATTTCGCAGAGCTGTTATAGCATAAATGCAGTCACAGACATCATAGAAATCAATGTTCATGGCTGTGTTTCAGTAAAAATATATTTACAAAGCCAGACAGTGATTAAGGTTTGTTTTATGAGCTATTATATTAAAATCCTTGTATGTGAGAGCTTTCATTAAAGAAATCTAGTTGGTTTCCACGAAAACCTTCTATCTTACACATATGTTTTCTTTTCCACTGAAAATTTTCTAAGACCACTGTGAATAATGTTATTACTTTGAAATGCATAATTAAGATGATATAATTTAGCTATTATTAATAATTAAAAAGATAATATCTGCTCTGTCTTGAAATTAGAATATGATAAGAATGTAGATGATGCTTCCTATAACAGATTGACAGATATGATAGGAAACATTATGAGCTGTTATAAGAATGCACACAATAATTTTGGAACCGTCCATGGAGTAAGTAAGGTCTAATTTGTGATGGCAAGGTAACCAATGATTGCTTAAATTTATATGCATATGAAAGTATTTCTGGCACAGAAAATATTTCACTACAATTCCTGATATACACACCATGGATTCCAAAGTAGAATAAGTTCTTTTATAGCTTAAAAATATGAAGAAAAATATATGAAAAAGAAAAATAAGATTTAAGAAAATCCCAAAGAGCTTTTTTACCCTTATTAAAGAATTTGGTTCCATAGCATTAGAACTGGGAAGATACTGAAGATATAAATACATGGCTAGAGACATATTTTGGATAGATTTCTAATTCTGTAGTATCAATAATGGATGGGATAGGAGATAAGCTAGGGTTCAGAAATAAATAAGAGACCTGACAGTGAGGTGGGGGTGGAGAATAATGTGGCAGATGCAGAAAGAAATAGAACTTCTAAGGATCTAGACTTTTGACTCCCACTATTGCCTCCCTCCTGTTCCATTACATTGCAAATATTTTGTTGACTTGTTTTATGTCTTTTGGTTTTGGAAAGGTTTTACTTCCCTGCATCAGGATCTTTGTACTATTTTCTATGCTTAGAATATTTTTCTCAATCATTCACCTATATCATTTCTTTATCACCTAACCAAGTTCAAGTTGTTATTTAAAAGAAAAATATGATCAGTGCCTTGCTAAGCTATCATTAGAGAAACTTCCTTCTACACCAGATTGAGACAAATCTTAGACTCACAGTTAGACATTATGCAGTGTGTGAAACATTGGAATACTCAGTATTAAACAGGATGTCTCCATCAAATCCTTCTCCATTCAGAGATCAGAGAACTCCACAGAGGAGGAGGCAGAAATTGTAATAACCAGATGGGATAGAGGACACCAAGGAAATAAGGCCATCTAAAGCAACTGACCAAAACAAAGCTCATATGTACTCACAGAGGCAACAAGGGCAGGGCCAACACAGGTCTGAACTATGTCTTTGGTGTATATTTATAGTTTCCAGTTTAGTGGTTTTATAAGATTCCTGAGTGAATGAACGAGTATGTCTCTTTTTCTTTTGCTCTTTTTTTCTTTTTTGTTAAATTTGTCTAATTCTGATGTGCTTGCTATTGTTTTAATTTAACTTCCTATATTATACTTCATTTTATTGTTCTAAGAAAAAAATCATTTCAGGAGCTAAACATATTGAGAATATCTTGCGAATTCATCCTTTAAAATATTGTTTCTTGTAAACAAGGAGCTTTGCTCCAGATTGTGAATCAGGAGGTTCTCCGTGGAACTTTGTTTTTTGTCCATGTGTGTGACACTGAGAGTTTGAATGGCCTTCATTTCCTTATCTCTGAAATAAAACAGGATCACCAATGACTTGGGATGAGTGGATCAGGGTTGGGTTAAAAGCCTGACCTGGAGTCTGTGAATATTACTTTTACTCATACTTGACCAGTAAAAAGCTAATCATGTAACTGTACATAAATCATGATTAAAAGACACTGGGAAATGATAGCTGAACAAGTAGGAGAGTTGATAATTTCAATGAAGAGCAAGCTTCTCTATGCCTTGTGCATTTTACTGCAATACCATCAATTCAGTAAGGCCTTGTATGGTTAATAGTGAATTTTGACCACTCTATGACACCTTGTATTCATCATTCTTAACAAACTTTGCTAGTTTCAGATGCTTTTGTTCCTGAAGCACTTATCACTTTGTCGTTATCTATGTACATTCTTCCTTGTCTTATTTTATATGTGTGTATATATATATATATATATATATATACACTCTAGCAATATCATTCAAATTGCACATAACAAATATCAGTTTCTATATTGTGTCAGACACTAGTGAACTTTCAGAACTGTTTCCTGCATTATAATCATTGATACGGTTCATCACGATCGATTCTTAACTGATAGTACACATACTCAAATTGGCATTAAGATTTTTATTGAATTTCTCCAGGAAAAAAAGTCAAAGCAGTTTGTCATAAAATTGAAATAAAGCTGTTAAATGGCACATAAAAATCTAAACTTAATAGTTCCCTTGCATACTCTTACAGGTGTTATACTTTTTGCATAAAGCATTCACAATTGGGCAAAATTGAGTTAGATCAAAACTGTTCATTAATCATATTCTTCCTTTGTGATTTTATCCATTGTATTTTATCTAACATATTTTGAAAGCTGCTAATGAAGCATTAGGTAAATATTTGGGGTTTCTGAGAGAACAGAAAGTCTTATAAACACACTATGGTTGCCTGCCATTTGTCCAAATATTAAGCCAAAGAAGCTAAAGCCTTGTGGGAGTTAATTCATCCAGATACCCTCAATTAACTAAAAACATGGAACATTTTGCTTTAAGTTTAGCTTTCAAGCCATCTCCAGTCAAGTTTCATTCTTTTCCAATCCTTCCTAAAATATGGTAACCATTTAATAATGTGGAATAGATAAATACCCTGAAGATCCTCGTATATTATTCACTTACAAATACACAATTTGAGGACACATCTACAAGCCAGTTCAGTAGCATGTGTAACTTTGGTTCTGACAGTGACCATGAGGGAGGCTGACCTGGCCATGTTATTTCTTGTGTCACAATATTTTTTTTTTCAATTTGCCCAAAGATTCTCAAATGACAAGATATTGGATAGTCTTAATTTCAACTTATAATTGCTTAAATGACCTATAGAAGTTAACTGACAAAATAGCAAAAAGATAAACCTGGAATAAAAGGAAGTCTAGGGATAAACTGTGTGCTATGACATCACAATAGTTAGACAAGAGTGGTAAAGCTTTAGAATAAATACTTTAAAACATCATGATAAGTAGTCACTTAATATAATTTGTGGTCACATGCCATAAAAATAAACTCTTCTTCTAAAAATGCTGATGTAATTTTACATATTAGAGTAACATTCCTACCTAGCAGATAATTATATATGGATTCAGCAGTATGAAAAGGATCACATGAGGATGACAATGACATCTGTTGGAACACTGAGTTTTGTGGAAAAGAAGTATGTCTATTAGGATGAAAATTCCATTATGAAACACTCATGTTAAGATTTTGGACACAGTTATTTTATATATTAACTAGAAAAGAATAAATGTAATATTCTAGGTGATAGACTAAATTATACAATTTTAAGTAATACAAATATTGTTGGTGATTAAGTACTGTGTGTGGTCATGTATGTTATGATTCTACTTTCTAACGTTTCCATCTCTAAATTGGCTAAAAATATGTGGAGAACACGTTCTCATATAGAAAACGAGATGTAGCATCAAATGTCTACATTGAAAGCATACATATCTAATGTTCATTTTCTGCATTGAGAGTATTGGATAAGCAAGGTGAAGGATATATTTATTAATAAAAAGATTCCAATATGACTATATCTAGTACTTGTCCTACAGTCCTGCATAAATGCACATACATACACTGTCACACTAGAAATAACATCATGAAGATTAGCCATTGTCTTCCTCTTAGCATAATAATAGCCCCACAGTACCATCTCTTAATAGTTAATAGTCAATATATTGTATTTTCCTTTTAACTTACATTAAATTACATTGATATCTGTTCCTTCATAAGTATTCAAATCTCCCCTCTCATGATGCATACTTTCTCCATTTTTAACAATTTTAAAATATGAATGGTAAGAAAACACATTTCAAATGTAAGCCATTCTATTGGATTGAAAAAACAGCTAAAGGTATTAAATTCCTCTAAAAGTAAAATATTTCAAATTTAATTGCAGATGGGAAATGTTAAATATCCCATTCATTATTATTATGACCACATGCCTGAATAAATCCTACCATAAGCATTAAGCAAGGAAGTAAACAAATAAAGAACACTTCATCTGATGAATGCCAATATAAAACATGATTAAATAGTTCTGTCAAGAGACAAGTCTGCAAATGAAAACTGTATCCCTTTGCTTTTCTACAATCATCTGAATACATAAACCCAAATCTCAGCTTTTCAAACTTTATGTTGATACTTTTTGAATCTCCAGAAAACACATGCATTTGGAGCAGCAGATTATAACAAGGTTCGGGTATAATTTTTGTACATTTCTATATACCTTTTTGAGTTACAAAAGTCAAGATAATAAATGACTATCAAGTTATTTCATATTTAAAAAGATTTCATCTGTTTTAAGAATTAAATCATGAGAGAAAGTTTTCTTTGAGATGTAATGAGATGGCAACAAAGCTCTGAACCCTAGCTTTTTCTTCTTAATAGATGACTTCTTCTATCCAGAGGTTCTTCAAGTGTCTTATAAATTAGTGTGCAGTTAAAGTCTATAAAATCATATGCAAGTTGCTGCCTTTCAAACTAATGCTGAAGGTTAATTATAAGCTACACTCAATTATTTTTACTGTATGAATGGACCCTGAATATTTTCAATGGCCAAACTATAGTCAGAAAATACAGCAGAATTACATTTGAAAGATGGTAATTTTCACAAATTAATTTATTGATTTAATACAACCACACTCATCTTCACTTAGATTTATTTTATGATTTAAGCAAATAGGATATGACTTAAGTTTAAAGAGCCAAGGAGTCAAAGGAGGCAACTCACAAGAAGTTAAAAGTATTAGATGTATTCAATGATATTTTATATAAAAAACACACTAATTTCTTATTCAACAACAGAAACATAATAGAAAAAAGATTATAAAAGCATTAATAAGTAAATAAAGAACTGATATTGTAGAGGATATAATGTCAATGTCTAGAAACACTTCATTGTAAGAAAATTCAATGAATTTAAGACAGATTAACACTTTATTTTTGTTGAAATAATGGTATTTTGAATAAAAGTCAGCATGTATATAATTACAGGATACAAACAATTAAAAACAATACTAACAGTGAAGAAAAGAATAGATAAATAATTTCTCATTTGTTTTTAGAAACAAATGAAACCAGAAAAAAACACCTAAAAGATGAAAGAGAATCAAAAATGTGTTCTCTATAAATGTATTTATGAACAGTGTGAAAACTTATATAAACAAATGAGCAAAAATAAAAATATTGCACAGTACAAATTTGACATTAAAAACCTACAGAAATTTTATATTAATAACATTTAAGCATTTTTATTAATAATAACCATAGAATATGACAATTTTTCTACTAAGTATATATAAATAGAAATATTGAAAACATGGGAAAGTATGAGGAGCCTAGCACTTTCTAACTCATGATGATAGTTCATGAGTGTCTTTAATGGCAGTATTACCAGTTTTAACAATGAATATTCAAATTCATTATTTTAAATATATCTTAGTCTCGTGAGTTTTAGTCATTAGGGAAATGCAAATCAAAACAACCCTGAGATTTCATCTTACACCAGTCAGAATGGCTAAGATTAAAAATTCAGGAGACAGCAGGTGTTGGAGAGGGTGTGGAGAAAGAGGAACACTCCTCCACTGCTGGTGGGGTTGCAAATTGGTACAACCACTCTGGATATCAGTCTGGCGGTTCCTCCGAAAACTGGGCACCTCACTTCCAGAAGATCCTGCTATACCACTCCTGGGCATATACCCAGAGGATTCCCCACCATGTAATAAGGATATATGCTCCACTATGTTCATAGCAGCCCTATCTATAATTGCCAGATGCTGGATAGAACCCAGGTATCCCTCAACAGAAGAGTGGATGCAAAAAATGTGGTATATCTACACAATGGAGTACTATTCAGCCATTAGAAACAATGAATTCATGAAATTCTTAGGCAAATGGATGGAGCTAGAGAACATCATACTAAGTGAGGTAACCCAGACTCAAAAGGTGAATCATGGTATGCACTCACTAATAAGTGGATATTAACCTAGAAAACTGGAATACCCAAAACATAACCCACACATCAAATGAGGTACAAGAAGAAAGGAGGAGTGGCCCCTGGTTCTGGAAAGACTCAGTGAAGCAGTATTCAGCAAAACCAGAACGGGGAAGTAGGAAGGGGTGGGTGGGAGGACAGGGGAAGAGAAAGAGGCTTATGGGACTTTCGGGGAGTGGGGGGCTAGAAAAGGGGAAATCATTTGAAATGTAAATAAAAAATTATATCGAATAAAAAAAATAAAAATGAGACGCAAATAAAAATAAAATAAAATAAAATATAGGCCAAAATGAATAAACAAATGTAAGGTTTGCAATAAATAATTATAACTAAACTTAATATGTAGTAACAAAGGAAGGGTAAAATATGTCATATACATTTATACTTTATTACTCTGATTCTTAAGAAATATTTTTTCAGAATAACCAATAATACAAGGCAATTAATTATAATTGTGTTGTGTTGGTGCTTCTGGAGGTTGAACACAAGGCCATATGCAAGTTAGGCAAATGCTCTATGGTTCTCCTAAATCAGGACTACTCACAGTAGAATATTAAAAGAAGAAAATAGGTAAATAATGTATAGAGATTAATTTGGAAATAACTATATAATTCATAATTATAATGATGATTACATACATTTCTTTTCTTTTTTCGTTCTTTTTTTTTTTTTTTTTTTTTTTTTGGTTTTTTGAAACAGGGTTTCTCTGTATAGCCCTGGCTGTCCTGGAACTTACTCTGTAGATCAGGCTTGCCTTGAACTCAGAAATCCACTTGCCTCTGCCTCCCAAGTCCTGGGATTAAAGGCATGTGCCACCACTGCCCAGATCAGTACATATATTTTCTTAGCTGAATTTATTTAAGAGTGAAAACTTGCAATTACATAATTTGAGAGTTAATAGAAGTTTTTGAAGTTTTATTTTTGGTTTGGGGCTAATCCTTACCAGATTCTGAAAGTAAATAATATTGTCCCTTGTTCTAAAACAAAGTTCCAGCAGCTGGTTTATGGAAGCAATGGTACCTTTAATCCTACTAGAAATTTACATGATCCCCATCGCCTTGAAACAAAAACTGATGCTAGACACCTAGAATCGAATCTGGAGAATGTTTCAGTAATAAGTCAGTCTTTTAAAATCTCTTTTACTCATATATGTGTGTAATGTGTATACAATATAGGCATATGACAAAAATATGTCAGAGAAAAGGAGTTGTCTTGGTTTTTTTATTTTTTTATTCGATATATTTTTTTATTTACTTTTCAGATGATTTCCCCTTTCCTGGTTCCCCACTCCCCTAAAGTCCCATAAGTCCTCTTGCCTCCCCCTGTTCCCCTATCCACCCCTTCCCACTTCCCTGTTCTGGTATTCCCCTATACTGCTGCACTTAGTCTTTCCAGAGCCAGGGGCCACTACTCCTCCGTTCTTCTTGTACCTCATTTGATGTGTGGATTATGTTTTGGGTATTCCAAGTTTCTAGGTTAAAATCCACTTATTAGTGAGTGCATACCATGATTGATCTTTTGAGACTGGGTTACTTCACTTAGTATGATGTTCTCTAGCTCCATCCATTTGCCTAAGAATTTCATGAATTCATTGTTTCTAATGGCTGAATAGTACTCCATTGTGTATATATACCACATTTTTTGCATCCATTCTTCTGTTGAGGGATACCTGGGTTCTTTCCAGCTTCTGGCAATTATAAATAGGGCTGCTAAAAACATAGTGGAGCATGTATCCGTATTACATGCTGGAGAATCCTCTGGGTATATGCCCAGGAGTGGTATATCAGGGTGCTCTGGAAGTGAGGTGCCCAGTTTTCTGAGGAACCACCAGACTGACTTTCAGAGTGGTTGCACCAGCTTGCAATACCACCAGCAGTGGAGGAGTGTTCCTCTTTCTCTGCATTCTTGCCAACACCTGCAGTCTCCTGAGTTTTTAAACTTCGCCATTCTGACTGGTGTGAGGTGAAATTTCAGGGTTGTTTTGATTTGCATTTCCCTAATGACTAATGATGTTGAACATTTCTTAAGGTGCTTCTCAGCCCTCCGAAGTACTTCAGGTGAAAATTCTTTGTTTAGCTCTGTACCCCATTTTTAATAGGTTTATTTGGTTTTCTGGGGTCTAACTTCTTGATTTCTTTGTATATATTGGATATTAGCCCTCTGTCAGATGTAGGGTTGGTGAAGATCTTTTCCCAATTTGTTGGTTGACATTTTGTCCTTTTGATAGTGTCCTTTGCCTTACAGAAACCTTGTAATTTTATGAGGTCCCATTTGTCAATTCTTGATCTTAGAGCATAAGCTATTGGTTTTCTTTTTCTTTTTTTTTTTGTTTTTGTTTGTTTGTTTAGCTCAATTTTCTTTTTTTTTATTCGATATAATTTTTTATTTACATTTCAAATGATTTCCCCTTTTCTAGCCCCCCACTCCCCAAAAGTCCCGTAAGCCCCCTTCTCTCCCCCTGTCCTCTCACCCACCCCTTCCCACTTCCCCGTTCTGGTTTTGCCGAATACTGCTTCACTGAGTCTTTCCAGAACCAGGGGCCACTCCTCCTTTCTTCTTGTACCTCATTTGATGTGTGGGTTATGTTTTGGGTATTCCAGTTTTCTAGGTTAATATCCACTTATTAGTGAGTGCATACCATGATTCACCTTTTGAGTCTGGGTTACCTCACATAGTATGATGTTCTCTAGCTCCATCCATTCGCCTAAGAATTTCATGAATTCATTGTTTCTAATGGCTGAATAGTACTCCATTGTGTAGATATACCACATTTTTTGCATCCACTCTTCTGTTGAGGGATACCTGGGTTCTTTCCAGCATCTGGCAATTATAAATAGGGCTGCTATGAACATAGTAGAGCATGTATCCTTATTACATGGTGGGGAATCCTCTGGGTATATGCCCAGGAGTGGTATAACAGGATCTTCTGGAAGTGAGGTGCCCAGTTTTCGGAGGAACCGCCAGACTGATTTCCAGAGTGGTTGTACCAATTTGCAACCCCCACCAGCAGTAGAGGAGTGTTCCTCTTTCTCCACATCCTCACCAACACCTGCTGTCTCCTGAATTCTTAATCTTAGCCATCCTGACTGGTGTAAGGTGAAATCTCAGAGTTGTTTTGATTTGCATTTCCCTAATGACTAATGAAGTTGAGCATTTTTTTAAGATGCTTCTCTGCCATCCGAAGTTCCTCAGGTGAGAATTCTTTGTTTAACTCTGTACCCCATTTTTTAATAGGGTTGTTTGTTTTTCTGGAGTCTAACTTCTTGAGTTCTTTATATATATTGGATATTAGCCCTCTATCTGATGTAGGATTGGTGAAGATCTTTTCCCAATTTGTTGGTTGCCGATTTGTCCTCTTGATGGTGTCCTTTGCCTTACAGAAACTTTGTAATTTTATGAGGTCCCATTTGTCAATTCTTGCTCTTAGAGCATACGCTATTGGTGTTCTGTTCATAAACTTTCTCCCTGTACCGATGTCCTCAAGGGTCTTCCCCAGTTTCTTTTCTATTAGCTTCAGAGTGTCTGGCTTTATGTGGAGGTCCTTGATCCATTTGGATTTGAGCTTAGTACAAGGAGACAAGGGAAGAAGACCTCAAAAAACTGGAAAACCTCCCATGCTCATGGATCAGTAGAATCAATATAGTTAAAATGGCCATTTTGCCAAAAGCAATCTACAGATTCAATGCAATACCCATCAAAATCCCAACTCAGTTCTTCACAGAGTTAGAAAGAGCAATTATCAAATTCATCTGGAATAACAAAAAACCCAGGATAGCTAAAACTATTCTCAGCAACAAAAGAATGTCTGGGGGAATCAGTATCCCTGACCTCAAGCAATACTACAGAGCAATAGTGTTAAAAACTGCATGGTATTGGTACAGTGACAGGCAGGAGGATCAATGGAACAGGATTGAAGATCCAGAAATGAACCCACACACCTATGGCCACTTGATCCTCGACAAAGGCTGAAAACATCCAATGGAAAAAAGATAGTCTTTTCAACAAATGGTGCTGGTTCAACTGGAGGTCAGCGTGCAGAAGAATGCGAATTGATCCATCCAAGCTATTGGTTTTCTGTTCAGGAACTTTTCCCCTGTGCCCATGTCCTCAAAGATCTTCCCCAGTTTCTTTTCTATTAGTTTTAGTGTGTCTGGTTTTATGTGGAAGTTCTTGATCCACTTGGAGTTGAGATTAGTACAAGGAGATAAGAAGATCATACTTATCCCATGCCTCCTATCAGATCACTATGGAGTAAGAGTGATCTTCAATAGCAACAAAAAGAACAGAAAGCCCACATACACATGAAGGCTGAACAATACTTTACACAATGACACCTTGGCCAAAGAGGAAATAAAGAAATCAAAGACTTTTTAGAATTTAATGAAAATGAAGGCACAATAAACCCAAATCTATGGGACACAATGAAAGCAGTGCTAAGAGGAAAACTCATAGCCCTGAGTGCCTCCAAAAAAAAAAAAAACTGGAGAAAGCATACACTAGCAGCTTAACGGCACATGTTGTTTTGGTTTTTAAAACCCTTTATATGGTATTATATTAAGTGACACCTTTCTCTGACTCAACCACCAGCCTTTTGTTCATATCCAGAATGATGTTGTTGCCTATCTTCTAGTTCAAGACTTTAAATGAAACACCAAAGCACAGAATTGGAATAAATTACACCACATTTTACAATCAATATTTTAACATATGGGAAAGGTTCTTTTAGGACAGGGTGGCAAAGAAAACTGAAAATAATGATAGATTCATTCATTTCCTCACCATATATTTACTATGCATATGTTCTATCCTAGATATTGTCAGAAAGCAAATAGAGTAGCTATTAACCACACATAAGGCCTTCACTAAGGGAGTGCAATTTCATATGTGAGACACATAGTACATCAAAGAAAAACAAAAGGATGAAATATTTCAATATTAAGGACTAAAGGAAAGCCAAAAACAGGGACAATAAATCGAAACATTGAAGGAGTACAGTTTTAAGTAAGATTATTATGCAAACCTACCTACCTAAGGTGACAAGCACCCCTGTTTTAAAATTTAAGAAACGAAATTCCAAGACAGAAGCACAAGTCCAACTAGTATATTTGAAGAATACAGAAAAGTGAACAAAAGGTTATCAAGAAGGGTGAAAATAATATATATATTCAGAACTGCATTAAACCAAATCATAGGTGAAATTTGCTCTAAGGGTCACTGATTTGCTGTCCCTTTGTCTAGACTTTGCAAAGTAAAAGAGAATGTAAAAAACTCAGATGAAAATTCTATTTCTTCCTGTCTAAAGTTTCTTTCCTGTAAACTGGGGCACCATTACAAAATAATCTTCCAGAATTCAAAATTTCACTTCTAATTCAACAAATGTCTTGCACAAAAATCAAGTGCAGAATTCTATAAGAATTAGATATCTATATAAAACTTACACTTAAAAAGATGATTATTTTTCTTTTAAAAATGATAAGTGAAAAATGAAATTGATGAAAATATATTTGAGAGTAAGAAGAGGAGTGATCAGCATTATTTAGAAATAAATATTATTTAATGAATAAAACTGGACAATCGACATATATAGTTCAAAATTCCTAGTAAACAAAACTGTGAATAAAAGAGACCACTTAAAAACATTAATATGCCTTCTCACTGGATAGAAGAGCCTCAACAAGAAGAATATAATTTAATGATTTCTAGCAATACATTTTCTTGAAGACATTAAATTGTCAACAATCCATTATTAACTTGATTAAAATATCAATTCTTTTATTGGATATTTTCTTTATTTACATTTCAAATGTTATCCTCTTTCCTTGTTTCCCCTCCAAACCCTCCTATCACATCCCCCATCCCTCTGCTCACCAACTCACCCACTTCTACTTCCCTGTCCTAGCATTTCCCTCCTCTGGGGTATCCAGCCTTCACAGGACCAAGGGCCTCACCTACCACTTATGTCTGACAAGGCCAACCTCTTCTACATATATGGCTGGAGCCATGGGTCCCTCCATGTGTACTCTTTGGTGGATGGTTGTACTGTCTGGTTTTGTGTGTCAACTTGACACAGGCTGGAGTTATCCCAGAGAAAGGAGCTTCATTTGGGGAAATGCCTCCATGAGATCCAGCTGTGGGGCATTTTCTCAATTATTGGTCAAGTGGGGAGGCTTGTGGGTGGTGGCATTCCTGGGCTGGTAGTCTTGAGTTCTATAAGAAAGCAAAAGTATAGAAACAACCCTAATTAACATTATACTCTTCTGGAATATTATAGAATACTATAAATCTAAGAGAATGAATAAACAACAGCAAAACATGTAGAATTATAAACATAAATTTTAGTCAAAAAGCCAGACATAAGGTTGACGTATGATGTTACTATTTTTGCATCATGCTTACATTATAGAATAATCAAAGTGACAGGTTAATAGACACATGATAATGAGAAGCAAGCAAAATATTTCTTATAATAATTTTTCTATTTGATGAACCTAAAACATGTATTTTCATTGAGGTAAGTATAATTACATATGTATTTTCCCATATGTATATTATACTTCACTTAAAGTCTTCTACTAAATCTCCCAAAAGATGTCAAAAACAAATATAAGTCATTTTAAATATGAACATTTCTGTCTACCCATATGTCTTCAATCTAATATGTGAAAGTGAATTTATGCCTAATTAAAATATATATAACATATGCATTCATATGATTAAAAACAGTGAGGTTATTATACCTTGTCTGTCATTTTTGTTATGTTTGTTTCTTTTCAATGAAAAGGACTGTGTTATAGTTTGGAACCATGAATGGTGTTTATACCCTCGCTTTTACATTTGTCATTTAATTTACCATTTAATAGTCTCTAATTTGTCCTTCTTTAAAGCACACAGCTTCACATTTGTATTTCTATTACTACAGTAGATTTCCAGAAGGGAACAATTTGCCTACCTCCAGCAGGAGGAAATATTAGGCCTCTAGCTATTTTTGCTTGTCACAGCTGGGAATCTTATGCACAGAGGTAAAAAATGCTGCTAAATATCTTACAATATATTAGCACAGCCCCTCACAACCAAGAGTTTTCAAAGGCTAAGTGCCACTGTTGCCTAGGTAGTGAAGTCTTTCTGAATGTAATAATAGGCTTTTGCAATTCTTAAAATAATTTTTTGACCTATTTTGTAGTTTTTGAAGTTTTAAAACGACTGTTCAAAGTGGATAAAACAAAGATAAATCATATATTGTGGCTATCTCTTAAAGTGGCTTGCTTTTAAAAAATTGCTGTAGCTTTGTTGGTTTGGTCAGTTGGCTGGTTTGATTTGCTGTTTTATTATTATTAATAATCATTCCATTCCTTTATATCTCAAATGATATTACTCCTCCATAAGCCTCTCTCCCACATCTGTCCTCACCCTCCTTCCCTTTCTTTGCATCTATGCGGTTACTCCCCCATCTACCCACTATCTCCTGCCCCACCGCTCCAGAATCCCCCTAAATCCCTGAGAGGTATGTCATTTACAAGAATTTTGTTATTCTTTCTACAGGACTGAAGAACAAAAGAATGTCTTGTCAGAATTTCAAAGAGATTTAAATGAATTTGTTTTGTGGTTGGAAGAAGCAGATGACATTGCTACTACTCCACTTGGAGATGAGCAGCAGCTAAAAGAAAAGCTTGAACAAGTCAAGGTAATTTCCTTTACTAAAGTCTCCAGGGCCTATTTATATAAAGCACATATAAAACTATTTTAATGTATTGAATCAGTGATTTACTATACATTATGTTATCTGTAGTTCTTAACAATATCTTTTTTCTTCCAACCTTATGTTTTTAACCAAATGACTGCCATTTAACATACTTACATAATGCATATATATGTCTATACATACATGCATATACATACATACATATGGATGGATATATGTGTACTTAGATACTTACATGTTCTTTAAAAAACAGTTGTTTTGAAAAATAACTTATGGAGTTTTAGAGCTATTTCAGGGTCTACAACTTCAAATAATTTTGAAAACTGAAGAGAAAAGTGTGAAATCAAAAAGGCTATATATAACTGGGAATGACTTTGCAATCACTGGAGACTGAGAGTCTCACTAATGAATAATATCATTTATTAGTGAAGACATTGTCAAATAATAATGCTTCAATTACTGTTTAAAGATTTTACAAAAGTAGTGTTTAGCTTGGGCTTCTTTTTGTGAACATTGAACTTTTCACATTGATTCACATTCCATACTGGTCCACTAGACACACAGAATATCCAAGAGATATTTTTGTTTTTGTGTGAACGCAAACATATCTGCTAGCACCTTACCTAGCTCACTGATGTGAATTAATTATATGGCTAATTTACTTTTATGATTTTAGTTTTAGAAAGGGGAGTCTTTTGGAACTATATTATTTTAATTTTAAAAGTAAAGGTGAAAGGAGAATGAAAATTAATATTTATCATGTATTATATGTCAAAGATGATATTTATTTACAACACAATTTTATTTAATCCTCATATAAAACATTTTAGCTGGTTCCTGTTTCTGTCATTGTAGAGTGTTTTAAAATAAAATGAAAATTTTATTGCTTATTTATCCATGATTTGCCTGTTTTACTCAGGCAAATTATGCTTCAAATGGACCCTTTACTTCTGTGAAACAAAGAAAAATTAAAAATTTCATCCTATCATGATGTATACTACAAAGGAAAAACAGTTTCTTAGATCAGTAGACAAATATTAAAAGCACACTATATATCAGATATTATATTATGTATTTGACATTTCAGTACTGAAAGCTTGTGAACCATTTGTAAACTACTCCTCCCTTGAAAAGAAACAAGTCCAGTCCATTTTGTTAAGCCATCTTTTCTGAACATATTGAATGCCATATATATACATATGTGTGTGTGTGTGTAATAAATTCACTGTTTAGATATTTTAGCAGCATTCATTTATGAATAATTGTGTATTGATTTTTTATTCTTCCTGGACAACCTAGATAATATTGTAGAGTAGCACTTTCTACAAAGATCGATAAGGTTTTCATGCATTGTACCCACTAGCTATATGTATATTATGCAAAATAGTTTGTATGAACAACAAAGGATGATTTATATTAGATTAGATTTTAGTAGTTACTCCATTGGATCCTGCAGTTTCAAATGAAATTTAGTTTTAATCATTGGTACATTTGTGCATCTTGGGGAAAGTGTAATAATAATACAATTCTAAATGGAAAAACATACATTTAAATTCCAGGATAGAATCTTCCAAGTTTGAATTACTACTCTATTAATTATTAGCCTTGTGTCCTTGCAGTTTTATATTTACATCTCCTATTTCAGTCTTTTTCTAAACAAAGTGACAATAATAATTACTTCAAATGATAATAATTATTAGCCTTTATACTTCATATCATTATTTTCATATTTTGAGATGAAGTGAGGATAGATAGATAGATAGATAGATAGATAGATAGATAGATAGATAGATAGATAGTGCTTGGCACAGTGTCTGGCTGCATATCTATTGACAACTTGGTTGTTTACTCATGTGCATGCTATGAAATGCTAAAATACCTGAGAGTATGAAGGAGTCAATTCAAATATTCCATTTCTGATAAAACATATGCTTTTAGAATAACTGCTTGTTGTAGTCTCTTAGAGATCTACATGTCATCTAACATTTTTCACTCGCAAAGACTCTCAAGGGAGCACAAAACAAAATTAGTCATCTGTAGTGGTTTATCTTCTTGGATGCAATTGTTTCAGCCTATGAGCTCTGTACTCTGTGGAAGTATTTCAGGTGCTACTGGACCTTCAGTTGAGTCGCTTCACTTTGATAGACTAATCAATAAAGGTGACTGAAAGGTAGTTGGAGTTGCACTGTAATTCATTTTAAATGTTGTTTTATTTGTCCGTTTCAGTTACTGGCAGAAGAGTTGCCTCTGCGCCAGGGAATTCTAAAACAATTAAATGAAACAGGAGGAGCAGTACTTGTAAGTGCTCCCATAAGACCAGAAGAGCAAGATAAACTTGAAAAGAAGCTCAAACAGACAAATCTCCAGTGGATAAAGGTTAGATATTAACCCTCTTCTCTGTCACATGTGTTAAGTGTTGCAACTGTTTCTATTTGCTTTGTTTTCTGAGTAGTTTCTTGGAAGGAAGCAGAAGTGTGGATTTTTGTTTTGGTTTGTAACCTGACTATCTGATTTGCCTATATATTTTGCTGTAAACACAAAGCAATTGGTGATGGTGGATGACTTTACATTAATGACAAAAGGCAAAGTATGACCCAATGGTTTTTGGAAAAATATTCCATAAGTTGAAACATTGATAAAGCAATGAATATGATGTGTAATTAATCAGAAGGTGATGTGATGCAGAATTACTACTTTAGGCAAAGGATATAGATTAAACACTAAACAATGCATCTGTTGCATTCTCAAAAAAGAACTCAATTTCCAGTTCCTTTACTTTGCAAATCCTGAATTTTCCACCTAGGACACATTCTAACGTTGATGTAAAATATAAAGTTTTTATAAAATTAATGCATATTTTAATAAACAAATTGTACACAAAAATTTATATTGTAATTCGAATTATTTTGACCCAGTAGCATTTATTTATTCCATGGAAATACTTCCCTACTGCTTAACTGGTACAATTCTGTCATTAGTATGGTGAATATTCATGTATGCATCTGCTTCCATTTTTGTCTGCCTATTAACAAGTAAAAGAGTAGCTCAGTGACAACTCTTACAATCTTTTGGGTTTTGTTTCTTGTTCACTGACATAAAATTAACATGTCAAATATTCTTCTTCTTAACTTATATAACTTGATAGATTTTTTATTATTTAAAATCATCCATAAGACATTTATATCATCAAATTTGTCAGGCAAGCATTTTATTCCATCATTCCTTGGTGTTGGTTACAAACCATTATCATAATCATCATCTGTTTCCTCAGCTTTCCTTCCTCTCACACTAAAGCTTAAAGATTTTTCTTTGTAGCCTCTGGTATCCTTATTGACTGTGTTTCTCCGTGATTTGCTTAGTTCAGGTATTGCATGTAAATAAAACCATAAAGCAAGTATATCCTTGTGCCTGACTTAGTTCATTCATCATATTTTGAGATTCATGGAAGTGTTAGAAGTTTCTTTTATTGAAGCAACACACACACACACAGGGGGGTGGACACTGCCTACAAAGGGCTATATTTTGAGATACTCATAATTCTTACCGTGTTCAATTTCTTACATAATAATTCTTATATAAGTCTATGGGTTCCTGGATCTGCTCCCAATTGGTTCCTAATTGATGTCCCTGTGATAACCATTGGGGTCGGCCACAATATATGAGTATAGCAGAATTTTATTAGTGATAATTTCATTAACTGTTGTTTTTTTTGCCAGTAATGTTTGGTTCTATTCTGAGTGTCTGGGCTGTCCTGCCTCTGGTACTTAGTCATCCAAGCAGTGTCAAAGTTGAGGTCTGTCTCTGGGCATGGGGTATAAGTTGGAACAGTCATGGGATGGCCACCCCCATAAATTATGTGCCACCCCAATATGACTTTCAGGCAGGACAGATTGTAAATCAAGATTTTACCATGTACAGCTGTGATATGTGGTTTTCTTTCTGCTCAGTCTTATTCTATCTTGTTAGGCCATGGTCAGTAGATATACCTGGGAGGCCTGTTCTGTTTGTTTGTTTGGTTGGTTGGTTGGTTGGTTAGTTTTGTTTTTTTTTTTTGTTTTTTTTTTGTTTGATTTTGTTTTGTTTTGTTTTGTTTTTTGGTGTGGGAAGACAAAAGAGGATTTGATATGACAGGAAGGTAAGGGGAGGGACTGGGAGGAGTGGAGGGAGGGGATGTGTGGTTGATGTGTAACGAAAGAGTAATTCAAATATTAAAAAAATTAAACAATTTCTATAGTTATTTGTTTGGATTTGTATTTAATTTGTCAAAAAGTACTAATCATTAGTGTTTCCCATTTGTAACTATTGGGGAATCCATTGTTTGTATTCTGGTATTAAATTAAACTTAGAACAAATTTCCACTTAAAGTCTCCAGACCCTCAATTATAGCCTACTTCCAGGTTCTGCTCCTCATGGTATCTTCTCTATCAGAATCTGCTAGTATGTGTGTTCCCTTACATAATGAAGCTTCTTCTTTAAATGTATCCTCCAGATAATGCTTTTAACATTCAAAAATGTCCTCAAGCTTCTCCTTCACTTTGACATCAATTCTACTATGTTATTTAGTACAATTCAGACATATTAACCTTTTCCCATCCAAAATGTACAGAAAATTGTAATCCTGAAAACTAGGAACAAATATGTTCCAAGAAAATACTGAAGAACTGTAATTTTCTTTTTTTAATATTTTTATTTTCTATATTCTTTGTTTACATTCCAAATGATTTCCCCTTTCCCAGATCCCCCCTCACCATATGTCTCATAAACCTTCTTCTCTCCATTCATTCTCCAATTTCTCCCTCCTTTTTCTCTGTCCTTATATTCCCCTCCAATGCTAGGTCAATCCTCTCCAGGATCAGGACCCTCTCCATACTTCTTCATGGGAGTCATTTGTTATGCGATTTGTGCCTTGGGTATTCAGAGCTTCAGGGCTAATTAATATCCACTTATCAGAGGAATGTAATTTTCATGTAACACAAAAATGACTTCTTTCAAAGTAGCACAATTACCTCTAAAACTCGCTTGTTTCATCAGCACCTAACTAAATACAGAGGTATGAGGAAGAAAATAATTGAAACTTCCAGTTATTTATTGTATTCTAAAATTTACAATGCTGAAGGTCTTGTAAAAGATCATTCTTATGACTGATAAACTATGTCTCATTTTATGATATTACAATCTAAAATATTATTTAGAACTCTAATTCAAGGAAAAGATATTAGAAAATAAAGTCATTTATTTTGAAATATCACATTTCCCCTCAGTTGTCTGACAGATAATAGTAAAACATTTTTCTGAAGGGTTGTTTCCCAATGAAAAATTGAGCTTCATTTGCTTAATAATATCAAAATGTCCATATAAAAACCTAGATACTTGCACTTCATGTGATATATTGGTAATTTAAATTTTGTAATTATATAATCATTCATGTAAAGAAAATGTTTAGTATAGAATTCAAAGGAGGACAAGTATTCTAAAATGTTACAAAATATCTAGTACACCTTGATATCACAAAAGGAACAGAAAATTATAATGACAGGAAATATGAGATACAAAACCTTACAGCTTTGTGGATTGTGAAACTTAAGGATTTATCACTTCTACAACCTACAAGCTTCTTACATCCCTACATCTCCTTTGTTTCTTTCTTGCAAACCTTTGCTTATGAATTGTCATATTTCCATATCAAAAGATATGTATATGGATGACATCATTTCTACCCAGATATTCCTTATAGAGAATGCTATTCTACTCTACTCATCTGACTATATTGTTTCATCATTTTTCACATCCTTGTCACTTCATGTCTCTCCTCATTTTTCACTTTTCTTTTTACAAGTTTTATAAAGATTGTCAACAATATATTACTATGTTCACTACATTTGGACCCAAAAATTATGTTTGAATCATATTATGTCTTACCTTTATTTAAATAAAAAGTGAAAGTATGGAACTTTCTTAACGTTGTAGATTTTGGATTAGTCAGATGAAATAACTTCATGAAGCTAAGTTACACACAAATTCAGTTACCAGCTTCTGTGAAGATTTCGTGACATTTTACTTGAAAAATAAGTGTCTCCAAGAGAAATACTACTCTTTAGTCATTTGGTGAAACCCTATTGTCTTTGCTGTATATAATATTCTAAAAATCAATGAAAATATAGGAATTCTCATTTTATTTGGTTGTTATTTTAATGATAGAAATGAGAATATAATTTTGTTGAAATAAGCTATAAAATGTTTCTCTGTAGAGAACAGGATACTGTGTTTGACAATTATATCCTAGTTTATCTCTACTGAAAAACATTTACTATTGTGTATGATAGAAAACATATTATATATATAGTTTTATATGTACTACTATTTATTTTATACAACTTTGCATGTATTATATTACATTTTCTAATAATCTTAACAAATCTGACTTCATTTCATAAAAATTAAACTTTGTTTCACATTTTGCTATTCACAGATAGTTATAGTACTGTTTTAACTTTTTGACTGCCATGGCAGTATAAAGTGACATACTAAGACTGAATCATTTTACAGATGAAGTTTAAAATTGTACTGCAAAATGAATTTCAGTTGAGTGAATCTTCCTAGAAAATCTGATTTACTTTACCCAGAAAAAAACATTAGGTTTAAACTATGAATCTTCATGCTTAACATAACAGTAATTTTGTAATAGTGCTGAAATTACTTTCCAATGAAATCACAAAATAAAAGCCATGAAAGTAAATGTATAATTCAGTTCTTCAACCAGAACATTTTCTACTGCACTCTAGTAACTGTTTCTAAATTTCTAGAAATTTACTTCATTTTGGATTAACCTCTAATCATATTATTTCTAAGTATCTATCCAAGGAATAAACAATTTAACAATGTTCTTTTCATTCATGTTAGTTGAATGAATTATTGGTCTCTTTTCAGGTACATTTGCTATGTAATGTCAGTCATCAGTAACCATTACTACAAATGTAGAAAGCAAATGTAGAAAATTATATGAAGTAAATGCTTGGCTACTCCACTTCTTGTTAAAATATGGATAGTTCTCTAGTTAATTTTCTATCACAGTATGGTGATTAATAGATGGTGTTAGTAGTGATCATTCAGTATTTACCCCACTACAAATTTTATAACTAAAGAAGAAAATGTTTCACTGGAGCTATTACCTTGCTAACTAGTATCTATGGAGCCAAGAAAGGGCTTTGTAATATATACTATAAAAGAAAAGATTTCATTGAAATAGAGGTAACAGCAGGGACTAGGGTACTCCATATGATATCTGATTTACCCTTGATATTGCCTGATAAAGTTTATTTGTTACAATATCCACTTAGTCCTTTATTTTATAAACCTATTAGCTGAAATGGTATTATAGCAGAAATGATGGACTGTACAGAAATCATGCCTTGGTCAGTGGGCATAAGTCTGATAATTTCTGAAATCCATCATCTGGAATGTTTCTTTACATAGTTAAGTTTCATGAGTTCATTTATTTATTCATTCAACTATCTAATGAGTGACTATTATCACATGCTGTTCTAAGCATATCATTATCAAACCCTAGCCTTGTGTTATTTAAAGGACATGCATAATTTTATGGGGCTTGGCATTATAAATATTCATATCTCTAATTTATAGTTACTAAATAGGTTGAAGCTGAAAGTTGGGTGAATGGAGTGTTAATTTAGTGTTTATAATATAACCGTCCTTGACTTTGCCTCCTATTAAAATGTACATTGTGATAAGAGTTTATTACTAGAGTGTATTTCAAATCGCCTGTCCTCCCATTACAATTTTAACAGTCCCTCTTTTCTTTTTGAAGTTTCCCACTTTTAATAATAAAAAGATATACAGAATATCACCCTCTAAATATCAGGCTCTTATACATGGGTCTATCACAGTGTTCAATAACTGTAATTATAATCACTGCTAATGCTCTTACAAACAGCAGTACTATCTACTGTCTTGACATTTCAATGATATTGACAAGATTGGCCTGTCCAAGAAATGTGGTTGTCATTATTGTAAAATTAGTCACTCTGTCAGTAATATAAATTTATATGAATATATCCCCTTCTACTTTCCAAGCTATTGGGATCTTGAATAATAAGAATATAGATCGGATAATTTATGAGGAAAAAGTGAACAAGGTTGATAAAAAGGCAATTTTCTGTGGTCATTAATAATTTCTGATTACATTATATGTTCTAGAGATTAACATCTGTACGGCTTCAAACATTTCTAAGCCATACTCCATTTATTTCACTTCAAAATTCAAATAGCAATAGATATAGATCTGACAACCTAACAGGAAATCAGTACATGTATAATGAGTAGCAGAGAACCTGGCACAATTTAATTTTAAAAGTACAAGTGTTGCTAAAAATATTAAAACTCTAAAATGAAGCACATCATCCTGGCTGAAACAACATAATCAAATAGTACTAACTGTGGCTCCTGAAGGGAAACCTCAATTAGGAATGCAAGGGCTGAATGTGACAAGTATTTAGCGCACTTAAACTGCAAAATGGCCCAAATAGGAAGCACACAGGGTTTTCAACCAGAGCCATTCCAATGAACTTGAAGTAAAACAAAAAGTTTAACATGTCAGATGAAAGGAACTGGAAAATATTGAGCTTTTCTATTCACTTTTAATAAGCCTAAGAAGACAATATTGTATTTATATACCAACATTTTCACTTTTTAACTATAAACATCTTATTTTACCTTTGATTTTTGAATATCTTTACAATTGATTCATTAAACTGGTTCTAACTCAGGAATCTAGGCCTTGTTATCTTTCTCTTCCCTACAGTATTGATGTTGAAAGAATGATTTTTTGAAAGTTACCTTGGTGCCAGATGTTATTTACTAGGGATTTTCAGCTAATATTTGCATTCAAGACAGTGCTGTTTTAAAATTATACATAAAAAATTCAGCACATGGTGTATAACACTGATATTTGTGCTAGTATTTATTTATGTATGAAACATTTCCTTTTGACACTGTGTGAGTGCTAAGATTGCATCCAACATGAAAATGTATCCTTCAAGTTTCCTATGGCTTATACTTTATTTAAAAGGCATGCTAATTTCCAGTAAAAACAGATTTGATTATTCTTGGCAAACATGGTTTTTTCTTAACAATAAATTGAAATAAGAAATAGTATTATGGTGAAAGAAAATTGAGAAGAAAATTTTCATAATTCTTGAATTCAGTATAACATTTTAAAAGGCCTTTATTAGCAAAACTGTGTTTGCCCTATGGTTGTAAATTTGAGACAGTAGAAAAATTACAATAAGATGGATTTTGCCTACACAATAATGTTCTTGTTTTGTTTCTGCAGGACCTTTCCTTACTAGATTATATGATATCAACTCTAAAACTTGAAGGCATTTCCTTTCTGCTTAATAATTTAATAATGTTGAATTGAATGAAGGTTTTCATATACTGACTACTTAAACTGAGCATGAATAAGGAAAGAAGATTAAAGGGCATATTTAAGGATATGTATTGTAAATTTTATCCTGATTTCATTTATTAGATCACCTACAAAGCTAATATGTAATGTGAAATATAGTAACAGAGCTATTTTTATGAAAGGTCAGAATCATACAAAAAATTAATATTTCAGTAAATTCTTTATACTTTTACATCAAGATATATACATTTATTTATGCACCAAAAAGAATTTAATACTCAATACTGACTGCTATATGGATGTTAGCTGATCCCTGGTTCTTCAAACTGGAGAAAAAGGGATAGTAAATACTGACCAGCTGTTGGAGTCCATTTTTGCCATAGACAAAAATGGCTTATAACAGATCTGTGATGGGATTCTTAACTTTTATTGTAGAGAAAATGGATTGATAGATTGGGCCTGTGGCCAATGAACCATGGAACCCCTGGTTTGCAGAAAAGAGTTTATCACACTTTGATGTTATTTCTGTCTTGTGTCAGCTGAGAAGGATGAGCTAGATTATCTGTAAGTTGAATGCCAAAAGCAACATTGCCCTCATTTATCCACCTTATATAGTTCAAGGCAAGTATACTCTGGAGCTTCTGAAGGGGCTAATCGAAGCCTGATTGAGAAATTTTGGTTTACTGTCTTTGAATCTGCTTGTTGACATTAAAACTAATTATCAGACTTCAAAGAGTTTCTTTGTTGATCAATAAAATCAACCTCTTTTGCTGTGCAAGTTAAAGCATTTGAGCAGAATGATGTCATTCTGATTTGTGAATATTTTCAGTTAACATTGGACAGACTTCATTCATCTTTGGCATGGTTGATCAAGTGTGAGGGAAAACTGGTAGACCAGATACCAAAGTCACTACAAGGATATTTCAAGCAACTTCATTTGTCATGATAGTTGCAATATGTAAGCAACCTATTGATGACTATATAGTCTATACAGACTAAAAAGACAGTTCTTAAAAAGTTAACATATTCTTTCTCCAGTGTGAAATATATCAGTATTTTGAATCAGATAGTAATGCTTGAACTTATTTAGGCTTTGATCAAAGAGTGAAATTTTTGCATTTCACTTAGAGTTTAAGTGATTATCATAGAAATCATTTTTGCTGTTTTTCTGCTTTTGGATATCCTTGTCCAATGTAGTAATAAATTTTAAATCACTGGCTTGTTCTTTTTTATGGGTGATATGTTGCTTCCTCCTAAAATTGTTTAGCTGCTGATAAAAAGAGAAATAAAATAAGTTTCTGTTTTTAGATAGGTCATCAGTTATTGGAAATCAATAATAGCTATCCATGAAGTAGAGGAAATAAGAGAAAACACTTTATGATTAAACTATTACACTGTGAGTGGATGGAAATTATTTTAAGTACTAAAATAACAAGGGAAGATAACTGTCATTAACATCTCCAATAATTGATACTAAAACTCAAATGTATTACAATTAAATAGCTTCTAGTTTAAGTGAAGGAACAGGGTTTCTTCTCAATCATTGTGGAAGGTTGTACTTACATGAGCACATTTTCACAGATGTATCTAATATATTTGAGGTATTTTAAGCCCTATACCTTGTTTTTTTTCCCCGTACTCTTTTTATTGTATACTCTTTCAAATAGTATTTGTATTAGCAATGTTTCCATTGCTATGATGAATCATGATGATTATAGCAAATTAGAGAACTTCCAGGGATTAAAGTTTATAATCTCAAATCCCACCAGCAGCTAATTACTTCCTCTTTGACTGCTTCAACTGGCAACCAAGTGTTAAGTACTCCAAAGCCAAAGACTACTGGGGACAAATTTCATTCAAATTACCACAGTAATTTGGATTCTCCTAAACAGTTTCACACATAAACTACATACACACATTATATAAATATATATAATATAGCACTATATTATGTATATATGTAATATTACACTATGTATATGTATAGACATAACTATGTAAATATATAAAATAGTTTTATATATAAGGTTGATTATGTGTGAGAGACACACATACAGAGAGAAAGTGAGATAGAGAAAGAGAGAGAAACATGTATAATAATTATACTCACTTTATTTATTTTTCTGTTGTTGGAAACTAGTTTGGTCCAATAACTGAGTTACAGTTCTGTGATGAAAACTACTGTGTAAGGATCACAGTGATATGTTGACTTGGACCCTTTGGGGTGAATATCAAGGAATTGCTTTGCTATATTGTATTATAGGCCTTTTTGAGGTAGACTAGAAACCTCCCTCCTAATTGCCATAGTGATTGAAACAGTTTATATTCTATTTGCTGTGTTTGCTGAGGATCACCTTTTTAAAAAAGGTACTATTAGTGCCCAATTTCTCACTTAATTTGAATGTGACTTCAAATATATTCCTTGTTTCTATAATAGCTACTCCCATTCCAATTTTTACCTTCAGCATTCCATTTTAGTATTGGAAAGATCACAGAATTTTCAATTAGTAATTCAGTCCATGCCCTATTTATCCACTCACTAACTCCAGACAAGTAATTCAAATCTCTTTTGTGTCCCCATGTCCTCATTTGCATAATGGCAGCACATAAGTCTTGTTTGTACATTTCCAGAATGCAATGGGGACCTGAAGATACAGTGTTCACTGTAATACTTTATTAAATATTATGAAGTAGCTAAATTGTAACAATTATTACAAGACAGGCATCATAAAATTTCACCACCAGTAATAAACAAGAGAGGACGCGTCATCACATAGAAATAGAATTTCTCAAACTCACTACTCATAAAAAGCACCCCAAGCCCCATTAAAATCTGATTCTTGATGAAGTGGGTCTTGTGGGACATTTGAGATTTCTGCTATCCTAGCTTATTTTCAGATATGATAAGTTTTGGTCCATTTTCTTGAGACAAAGTCTTAGTAGAAAACCCTGGCTGACCTGGAACTTGCTATGTAGATAGACAAAACTGGCTTCCATTTCAGAAATCTAAGTGACCCTGCCTCCAGAATTCTAGAGTTAAAGATGTGTACTCCTCCACACTTGGCTATGATTTACTTTTTAAATAATATGAACACTAGTTGTCAAGGGTGTAGCTAGGAGTATGCCAATACATCTCTTCCATAGAAGTTGTAGATGGTTCATTCTGAGATGATGGAAAGGCATTTTATGTCCCTTGCTATAAATGAAGGATGTCTAAACAATCACCAGATGATACATAGTCAATTTTAACTGATGTCTTGAGTATACTATATTTATTACCTTTGAAACACTATTGGGAATTCATATCTCATTGATACATTCCCCTGCATAACTTGCTTTCTGAAACCCATTTTATTTGTTTCCACTTCTTTATAATATATTTATGAGATTGACTACTACTCATGTTGTTCCTGGAACTTCCTTCAAAACATCTTTCTGCATCAATTTAGCCCACAATTTTAGAATAAAGTCTAAACAGCAGAAGTTGGTTGTGACAGCACTTTTTCAGCTCATTCATTCTTTTTGAAAATAGTTGATATATAGACAAAGTAGTCAGAAAATAATATTATTACAGCTTCTAATAAGGATGATATAAAGTTCATTTTTGTGTTTGCCACAGTAGAATGCAATGAGCTCTTATATAGATTATCTTCACAGAAGACAACCATAAATTTGGTTTATTCATTATAACAAAAAATTATAGATATAGAATTCTAAAGTTTTTGAAAATTTCTCTACCTGACATACTCTAGTATCTGTCCTTCAAATCATCAGTTTAAATGACATTATGAAAACTGTAATGCTATTATATATATATATATATATATATATATATATATATATGTGTGTGTGTGTGTGTGTGTATATTAAAGCTAACACTGAGCAAATAATGGCAGCTTAATTTTTCACCCACAGATCATGTAAAATTCTTGGTTATCATTTTAAGGAAATGTTTTAAAGCAAATATATATGTATATTATATATTAATATATATTAATATACATATATGTGTATATTATATATACATATATAATTAAATATATACAATCTAGCACTATAATAAGTATATATGCAATATGTATAATATATATGTGTATAGACATAGTTATATGTAAATATATAAAATAATTTTATATATCAGATAAATTATGTGTGCGAGATATACATACGGATAGATAGATGTAGATGTACATGTAGATATAGATATATGATATAAATTTTTTCAGCCATGCTGTTATATAATATATCTATTATGAACTTTACTAAGATAATTTAGCTGTGCTTTATGTCTTATCTCATATTCCGACAAAATGCCCTTTTTCTATTCTCATAAATCAAAAATGGACATGGACTTCTGCAACTTATGCTAGGATTTGTCTCACTGTTTTAATTAATAAATGTTGTTGGTCAAAGTAAGTCACAAGGCCATCCCAGATCCAGTAGTTAGGTTAATAAGCTATGCCATCTGATAATAGTATATGTGTACAGAAATATCTTCTTTGTATCTCCCCATACTCTGCAACCCAGTTGCTAAATTATATCAAAGGTACAATGTTTAAAGCAAATATATTCCTAGTTACTTAGATGTAGCTGATCCTACCTTCTAGTATTAATATTTTATCAACACCAAAATATATTGGTCCTTGTGGTTTCCTATATTCTTGAAGATAGTTCATGCCAAATTCTAGGAATGCACCAACAATGTATATTTATGCATTCAATATTTGTTATTAATCTTCAAGATAGCATTATCCTGATAATAGAGTTTTAAACAAGACAGATACTTGCATTTATGGATGTTCAGAAGGTAAATGTGGACATTAATCAGACTACACACTGTCTTTTAGGTTTATCTGATTATAGGCTTAGGTACTATAAAAAAAGAAACTCTACATTTCAATTACTGAAAAAAAATGAAGATCTTTATACTTTTCTAATCAAATGTCCTGCCTGGGTACATAGTCTTAAATTCAAATAATGTATCTGAAGAATGGTGTGGATATGCTTGATAACGAAATTTTAGATTTCAAAGTTTCCATACTGGCCACATATGAAAGAAGAGATGATTGCTTTAGTTTTCTGCTTTTTTGCCCTTGATGAAGATCTCCCCATGAATTAGGAGCTTGTGGTTTTTGGTCTATTACATGGACAGAGAGCTCCCAGAATCTACTTGCATCTACCTCTAACTGCTGAGGTTACAGTTATGTGTAGCTTTGCTCAGATTTTACTAAATATTTTCATTCATTTCTTATTTGATGATATATATTTCTGCATAATATATCATGATGCATTGTGATTACTTTCTTCTTATATATCTTCTAGCACTATGAATATGCCCCTGTCACCACATGCAAATTTCTCAGATTAGTAACATTTTTTCCTTTATTTTATTTTCTACATTCTTTGTTTACATTCCAAATGCTTTCCCCTTTCCTATTTCCCCCCTCCCCATAAGTCCCATAAGCCCTCTTCCCTCTGCCCATTACTCAATCAACCCCTTCCCACTTCTCTGTCCTGGTAATCCCCTACATTGCTGCATCAATCCTTTCCAGGACAAGAAACCTCTCCTTCCTTCTTCTTGAGAATAATTTGATATGTGAATTGTGTCTTGAGTATTCAGAGCTTCTGGGCTAATTAATATCCACTTATCAGTGACTGTATTCTATGTGTATTCTTTTGTGATTGGGTTACCTCACTTAGGATGATATTTTCCAGATCAAACCATTTGACTAAAAATTTTGTGAATTCATTGTTTCTAATTGCTGAGTAGTATTCCATTGTGTAAATATACCACATTTTCTGTATCTATTCCTCCAATGAGGAACATCTGTGTTCTTTCCAGTTTCTGGCTATATAAATAGGGTTATTAAAAATATTATAAGCCCAGTTTTCTGAGGAAGCACCAGACTGATTTCCAAAGTGGTTGTACCATCTTGCAATCCCACCAGCAGTGGAGGAGTGTTCCTCTTTCTCCACATCCTTGCCAACACCTGCTGTCTCCTGAGTTTTTACTCTTAGCCATTCTGACTGGTGTCAGGTGAAATCTCAGGGTTGTTTTTATTTGCATTTCCCTAATGACTAATGATGTTGAACATTTCTTAAGGTTCTTCTCAGCCATTTGAAATTCTTCAGGTGAAAATTCTTTGTTTAGCTCTGTACCCCATTTTTAATAGGGTTATTTGGCTCTCTGGAGTGTAACTTCTTGAGTTATTTGTATTTATTGGATATTAGACCTCTGTTGGATGTAGGGTTGGTGAAGATGTTTTCCCAATTTTTTGTTTGCCATTTTGTCCGATTTACAGTGTCCTTTTCCTTACAGAAACTTTGTAATTTTATGAGGTCCCATTTGTCAATTCGGAAATTGAAGAAGACCTTAGAAAATGGAAAAATCTTCTATGATCGTGGATTGGCAGGATTAATGTAGTAAAAATGGCCATCTTGCCAAAAGCAATATACAGATTCAATGCAATCATCATCAAAATCCCAACTCAGTTCTTCACAGAGTTAGAAAAAGCAATTCTCAAGTTCATCTGGAATAACAAAAAACCCAGGATAGCTAAAAGTATTCTCAACTCTAAAAGAACTTCTTGGGGAATCAATATCCAAGACCTCAAGCAATACTACAACAATAGTGTTAAAAACTACACGGTATTGGTACAATGACAGGCAGGTAGGTCAATGGAATGGAATTGAAGACCCAGAAATGAACCCACACACCTATGGTCACTTGATCTTCAACAAAGGTGCTAAAACCATACAGTAGAAAAAAGATAGCCTTTTCAACAAATGGTGCTGCTTCAACTGGAGGTCAGCATGCAGAAGGATGTGAATTGATCCATTCTTATGCCCTTGTACTAAACTCAAGTCCAAGTGGATCAAGGACCTCCACATAAAACCTGACACACTGAAACTAATAGAAAAGAAACTGGGGAAAACCCTTGAGGACATGGGCACAGGGGAAGTTCCTGAACAGAACATCAGATTAGTAACTTTTGGATTTCCTTTGTGATCTATTTATTTGATACAGTACTATCTATATGACTGCTATATTCAGTGGAATTAGTAAATAGAAAATTGAAGACATTTTCCTTTCCCCTTGAGTTTATCTATATCAAGAGTCTAACAGTAATGTTTGAATTCCCTGATGCCTTTCTCCATCCTTGCTCAGAAGTTGATGAGCAGGCCCAGTGCAGGCATCCACAATTACTCTTAAGTTCATGATTGCAATCAGTGGTTCTTGCCAGGAGATAACACTTATTATCCTTTCTAGCAATTTTTTGGCTCTTAAATTCTTTCTGCCCTCTTCTGCAGTGTTCCCTGAACGTTAACGTAGATGGTAGTAATATCTTGTTTATAGTTTACTCGTTCGTTGTTTATTCTAAGCATCCTATACAGCTATGAAATGAAATTCTGCCTTCACCTCTATTCATTGTAAAGATAAACATTTCTGATTATGGCTGAGAGTAGCCTGTGTCTATGGCTGTAACTTAAAAGATAATTTAATACTTGCAGAATCAATTTACTAAATACAGTATTCTCTTCTCCTTAGGGACTATGCTCTTATAGATAGCCATCCTCATTGACAGCTTTCCTGCCCTAACACCCTCATAGCATTTTATGAGACTATGAAAGCTGTGAGTAAACATGCAGCTCAGTTAGAGCTTAAGGTCTTACAGCTTGAAAACAAGGTGTGTGATGTCTTCAGCAATAGTATCTTATGTTCTATTTCTTGTGGGAAACAAAATGAAAAGAGCTTGTGATGTTTAGAAGAGGTGTCCCTGGGACCTACTTGATTAAAAACTAACAAGGAGCGCAAGGAGAGATCAGGCCCCTGGCACATTAAAAAACAAACAAACAAACAAACAAACAAACATGGATTATGGGAGCAGCTTTTCGTAGCTGCTAGGTTTACAGTGTTAGACAAGAGTGTTTCCATTAAGAAGTGCTTGTCTAAAGTCTAATTATATAGCTGTTAGTTACCTCCAAGTACCACTATTGCACACCCCTGGGGATATCATGTTGTGGGGGTCATTACTATGGTTTATAGGCATCACAGCTGGATAGGACTTTTGATTACTTTTCTCTGTTAGCAGCTTACAGAGTGCCTTCAAATACTACTCTGAGAAATAGACATCAGGAAGGAGACCTCTAAATAAGTATCAGCTTGATTCCTCCAAGTCTGTTTCCAAGGTGTGTAATGTTTTCAGCAACCTTCACCTTCTGGAAGACAGACATTAGCAACATCAATAATTTATATTTTTGTGAATATTTATACTGTCTTCACTAAAATTTAAAGGGAGGTAACAAATACTGGACAGGTTTTACATTAAATAAATACTTTTAATTGTATATGCTGTCTACTACAATTTTTGCTTCCTTAGCTTCTCAAAAAAGGTGGCTAATTACAAAAGAATCTATGGAAACAAGGAACTCTAAAATCCTAACCAAAGGTATAGGATCTGAGTTTAAAATTGTAAAGTATTTGGAAAGAAATAATTGGCAATGGGAAATTGTGTCAAATATAATTTTTAAATTATTTTATTTATTTACAATCAAACCATTGGCCCCTGTCCCAGTCCCCCTCCCACAGTTCCTCATACCATTTATCCCCCCCTGTCTCCAAGAGGATGCTCCCACCCCACCAGACCTCCTCCCTCCCTGGAGCCACAAGTCTCTTAAGGATTAGGTTTCTTTGATCACTAAGGCTAGACCAGGCAGTCCTCTGCTATAAATGTACTGGGAACCTCAGAACAACTTGTGTGTGATGCATGGTTGGTGGCACTGTGTCTGGGAGCTCCCTCGGGTCTGGGTAAGTTGAGACTGTTGGCCTTCCTATGGGATCACTCTCCCCTTCAGCTTCTTCAATCCCTCCACTAATTCAACCCTATGGGTCTGCAACTTCAGTTCAGTGGTTGGGTTTAAGTGTCTGTGTCTTTCTCAGTCAGCTACTGGTTGAACCTCAGATGGCAACCATGCCAGGCTCCTGTCTGTAAGCACATCATAGCATCAGTAATAGCTTTAGGCCTTGGTGACCCACCCCCATTAGATCGATCCCAAGTTGGACTAGTCACTGCACCCCCTTTCCTTCAGTCTCTTCTCCATTTTTGTCCCTGGAGTTCTTTTCAATTGAAACAATTCTGGGTCAGAAATTTTGACTGTGGTTTGGCACCCCTGTCCCACCACCCTCTAGGCATTTTTGTCCAAGGTCACCCCCTCATACATTGTTTCTTGAAAATCTCTCACCTCCCAAGTCTCTGGTGCCTTCTAGAGGGTCCCCCCCACCTCCCACTGCCTTAAACTGCATATTTCCATTCACTCTGCTTGCCTTCTGGGCTTCACTCCTGTCCTTCCATACATACCTGATCCACTGCTCTTCCTTTTTCCTCCCCCTCCCCTCTCCAACCCAGGTATCTCCCTTCCTTTCCCTCCTGTGATTATTTTCTTCCCCCTTGTAAGTGGGATTGATGCATTCTTACTTGGGCCTTTCTTCTTGTTAAACTTCTTATTGTTTGTGAATTGTAATTTGTTCATCAAGATAAGATAGAAGAAACTACTATTCCCACAATTTATATATTCTGAAATTTAAAAATGTTTTCTAATTTGTAATATTAGATATAAGATATTAATTTTTAATTTTTAAAATTTTCTTCTCTCATATATTTTATCTACACAATGTTTTCCCCTCCCTCCTTTCCTACCAGTCCCTACCTGCACACCTCCCCTCCCCTCAAGATTCACTCCTCCATTTCTCTTTAGAAAAAGGCAGACATTCAATGGATGTCAACAAAGCATGGTATATTAAGTTGCAGTAAGACTAGGCACACACTCTCCTACTAAGGCTGGAAACCCTAATAAAATGTTTCCCTCTATTTTTTCTTTTGAAATGATTTTTCTGTATAGCTTTGACTGTCTTGAAACTCATTCTGTACACAAGGCTAGCCTCAAACTCGCAGAGATCCTCTTGCCTCTGACTCCTGAGTTCTGTAATTAAATATCTGTGACACCATTGCCTATTGTTACTGGGCATTTTTCTAGACAGTCTGTGATTGCTGTGGTCCCTCTGTGTGTGTGTGTGTGTGTGTGTGTGTGTGTGTGTGTGTGTATGTGTGTGTGTGTGTATGTGTGAGTGTAATATTATATATAATTTATATATAATATATTATATGTTATAGTGACTAATAGTAATATATAATATTGATTAAATGGTGAATTTTATGTATTATTATATTAGCATATTATATTATATTAATTATATATATGACTAATACTAATATATGTATATTGTATAATACACATATATAAGTGAGGAGATGCCATATAACTAAGACAAGACAAAGAAAAATGGGGTTCACTGAGAGCTTGCTTACAGTTTCAGAGGGTATGTCCATAATCATTACAGAGGCGAGCATGGCCACAGGCAGACCAGCATGGAGCTCAAGCAGTAGCTGAAAAGTGTACTTAGTCAGACAACAACATCCTGAGCCAACAACCATGAGTCAGGGAGCGAGATAACTGGGGAAGCTGTGAGCCTTTTAAACCTTAAACGCCAATGCCATACCTCCTCCCACTAGCTTTCCCAAATAGTTCTACCAACTGGCAATTAAGAATTCAAATATGTGAGCTTATGGTATCTATTGTCATTCATTCATTCATTCCTGTGGGGGTTATGCATTCACTTACATATGTGTATGTATAGTGAAGTAAAAGTATGATAATATTTTTATGATTTTAAAGTATCTTTAGTGTTTTCTACTCATTTATTCCTTTCCAACTTCATTTCCCTCCTTCCCTTCAATGTTTTAACTCATTTTCCATTTCTTCTTTCCCAGTACCACACTGGAAGACGTTTTTATATCCCATGGTCTTTTTATAATTGCCTACTTTTTTAAAAACATTTTGTTTGAAGAAAATCAATCACTTAAAATTTCCTAGTTCAAGACATTATTTCAGAAATCCTCACTCCATAGAATAAAGGTTTATTTCTTTCTATTTCACTGTGTCCTGGATACTGATGTTGTCATTGAATTTTTCGTTATAAGAATTCTGGACCATTATCATTAGTCCTGAAGGTGATAAGCAGACCAGCTATTTCTACTAACAATGTACATAATTGTTGTTCTATAATTTTGTGCCAGTTAAAATGTAAGCATAGCAGTGATGATATCTTTTATTCATTTCTAAGAACAAAGCTAATGTAATATCAGAAAGTACCATGTGTACTCACATGAGAACTGGAAAGAGGAAGAGTAACATAGTAAAGTAAGAGTAACTAGTAATGCGTATTAGTCTGCCATAGAAAATATATGTTACATATTTCAAAAAACAAAAATATTCTTCAAAGCTTCTACGAATGGACTTCTGTTTCTGAGTATTTCTACAAGTTATTGTTCTGCCTGATGCAAAATTAGGAGATTAAACAAGCATTACTTAATGTGACTCTAAGATTTGATCATGACTTTGTAAATTAATTAATTATCTTTTTACACTTTATATGTTATTCCCCCCACCCCATCCACCTTCTAACTGCTTCCACATCCCATACCTCCTCCCTGCACCCGGTCTCCACATGGATGTCCCCACCCACAACCCCACCTGACCTCATGATTTTTGTCTGCTTCATTTGATGACATCCAGGGGACTAGGGACACAGGAATGTCCAACATGTCCTTATTCACATGACTGCTAGTTGGTCCTGGCATCTGCAGACAGCTCATCTGGGACTCTTGGCCATCAGCTTCAGTTTGTTTTCAGTTGCTCTTCTCCACATGGCTCCTTTGGCTTCCCTACAGCTTGGTGGGGAGAGTCCTTTAAAAAGTGTTCCTAAGGAAGACGCATCAATGTTCAAACCCTTTTCAGGCTTCTTAAGTCATACTTTCTCTGTTCTACTAGCCAAAGACAGAGAAATGGCCTATCCAGAGTACAAATAAAAAGATAAGCTTTCAAAGCATTAATCTGGGAGGTATGTTAATTAATAGCTTCTAAATTAAAGTCTCCACTACTTGTGGTCACCTAGAAATAGGTAGAAAATGGCACTATAATAATAGAATAACTGATATATAAAAATATTTATGAAGTTTAGATTTGTGTTTTTCACAAAATGATAAGTACTAGCTGTTATTAATATTTTAATGATATTAATAATATTATTTTTAAATACAATAGACTTTTAAATACAATAGAATACTTTGCAAGAGTATGTCAAAATCCTAAAGCAACAGATTAGGTTTTGTTTGTTGTTGTTCTTTACACCTGTGGCCTTGATACTTGACATTGTCATTGATTTCTACTTCATAAGACTCAGGGCCCTGCTGGGCAGTGGTGGTACACACCTTTAATCCCAGCACTTGGGAGGCAGAGGCAGGTGGATTTCTGAGTTTGAGGCCAGCCTGGTCTACAGAGTGAGTTCCAGGACAGAAAGGGCTACACAGAGAAACCCTGTCTCAAAAAAACAAAACAAAAAAAAAAAAAAAGAAAGAAAGACTCAGGGCCCTTATATTAATCATTAAAGAGACAAACATGGCTTTGAAAAATTATACAAGTTTCTACCTTAATCTGTTTCTAATGTATTATTTCTATGTTATATGCATCATAAAACCATAAACACAGTATTTGTCAGTACTCAGGTGATTATCCTGGAATATGCTGTCTGGGAAATGCTGTGTATTCATTCAACTAAGGTATCAGTTCCATAGTATATGCTTCTGAATTCAGGTATTTTCAGGTCCTATACAATAAACTTCTGGGCTCCTATCCAAAGGATACCACTCATTTCCTGCTATATGTTCTATGTATTTCCTTGTTTCCCATCTCCTGGCTACTAGTATGCCTCTACCTCTTTCCTCTCTTACACTATAATTCTCCAATTTTTATCTCAAAATTTCACATAAAACCTGCTCTGCACCTCCAAACAAGGTTCATTTGGTCCTTTGTTACAGTCAACCCCCTAACCATACTTGTCTTATCATAATCAACCATTGCTTTATATTTCATGACTGACAAGTTTTTAATTTGCACCATTATTTATGTCATCACTATCCCATTCTTCCTTTATTTCCTTATACATCTATATTATACCTGCACCAGAAAACACAGGGGAAATTGAAACTCTATTTGGGAGGATCACTCCTTCGGAGAGCAAAAGAATCTTAGTTGTTTAAAGCAGTGCTAACTAACATTTATTGCTAGTTTACTGTGTTTTGGACAGTACTCTAAGTACACTTACTTATTAAAAGGACAATAACAAATGACTCTAATGTATACTTTCCAGAAAATAATTTATTTCTTGCTAATTCAAAAAGGAAGAATAAGAAAAATACTAAAGTATTATTTAATATTAACTTTTGATTGATTAATGGTATAATGATCAATGTGGTAGTTTTGATGCGTTAGCAAATATCCGACTTCCATATCTTTTGGAATAGATAGAAATTCCATTATAATTTATAAAGCTTTGAGAGGACGCCCCTGGATTAAACTCTCAGGCAAATGCCACCATCTGTGTTGTTTCATTCCATTTGCCAATGCGAGCACAGCAGGTACTATTAGATTAACCTTTTCACTCTTCGCATTCCTCTCCAAGACTTTGGATTTTCAAAGCTCTAAATCCAAAAGTGCAATTTAAAAATCGTTTCCTTCTGAAAAGAATTGAATTTTTACAGATCCATGTAAATTTTTATTATAACATTAAAGTGTGGCTGATAGGTATTGAACAAAAATAACAAGAAGCTATTATTTTGTTAACGTTAGCCAAGAGACCCTATGGCTTAAATAAGATGAAGTGGGTTATTAGAAAGTAGCCTGAGTTTCCACCTCTTTCATATATAATTAAAAAAAATCTTTAAATATGAGAATCATTAAAATCCTTATTTAATTACTTTTATTTAGTTTTGTGGGAAATAGGGGAGAGAATTCTACTTTGCCATTTTAGCCTGCCATCTTCATTTTATTTTTTATTATGTAAAACTTTCCTGAGACAATTTTAAAACCCACACCAGAAAACTTGCTTTTGAAGATCTATCTCCTTATATGCTTTATAAGCCCTCAGAAACTCATTGGCCTGAGTTCAGTGACTCGTTCACTATGAACATAAAACCTAAAATGGAAAATAACTCTGTGACTGAATCACTGTGAAGGGAGAGAAGTGAATATTATCACAAAGAAAAATGAGAGTAATATATAAATAATTGATAGACTACAGAAAAATTGGGAAATATAAACCAGCTCATGCCCAAAACACAGTATGGACCTGAACCCTTTAATAGTAAATTATTATATGATGCTAGTATATTTAAAATGTTGATAGGTTGTTGAGATCATGTAAGGCAAAAGTATATTAAATGCTGAAGCAAATACTATGTCATTGGTGTCCAGTCCATATCTCCTCAGCACTTAACAAATTCTGTATAAAGTGTTTCAATTCCAAATACCAGTACTTGCTTCTCTTCATTAGGAATTCTGCTTATTCTGGGGGCACAGCAGAAATGCAGGGGAAAACATTACTCCTTTGATAACAGCATTTGATATGTAACCTTGCCCCCTTATTCACTACGTTTGATTACTCCAGTATTTTCAGTCTGCTTTATCTCCAAAATTTCCCAAGCAGTAGTAACTTGTACACAGTGACAACTCACTAACCAATGTAAAATATTTTAAAGTTATGCTTGTATGACCTACATATGCCTGTGTGCCACATGGTTAGAGTAGAATGGAGGCCAGAGGAGGGTGATGGAGCTCTTGGAACTAGAGCTACAGAAGGTTGTTAACCTGTACATGAGTGCTGTGAACTAAACATAAATCTTCCTCAAAAGCAGAAAGAGTTCTTTACCCATGAACCCACTCTTCAGTACCTAGACAAAATAAGTTTTATTGACTATCTCCCATATTTCACTTCTCCACACTTTACTGATATTGTATTATATCATATATATCAAAACTGCTTGACTTCAAATTCTTGCTCTAGTAAGACAGGAATCAAGAACATTTCCTTTTATATACAAGTTCATATAAGGTGACTATAGATATAAGTTGAGGCAGAATTCCATATTACTGTTTTTCAATTTTACATCATGTTAGGATGAAAGAATATTGACTTATATTTGTTCCCTGACCTTATTCTTTTTCTAATTATTTGAATTCTGATTTTCTAAATAAAATATTGCCATAACCATGGATGAAAATAAAATTCAAAATAAATAGCCTATTTTATATGATAAGAGTTTTACACTGGGATTATAAGCAAAATTACTGGTGAACCCAGAGTAGAGCATGAGACAGCAAGGGGGAAATCAGGTTTCTTAGACAAAGAAGCTACAAAGTGAATAGAAAAAAACAAGTTTTGTGTATGTAGATTAGACAATCATCATCAGACAAGTAGTCCTCTGGAAATTTCAAGGTAAAGTTTTGCAGAATTTGAATGAGGTGTTTATTCAATATCATCTTTCTGTCAGAATAATTATAGGGTGTTCACTCTATTTTAAAGGCAGTTCAAGAGAGTCACAGATCCCCACATAGTTATTAAGGACTGTTTTCCTTGAAATTAGTGGAGAATTCTTTTCCATTTTAAATTCTTTCAGATAGAGAATATTTATCAGCACAAATCTTAGATGGAAGGATATAATTTCAGGATCTGATCGAAAAGTGAATAAGAAAAAAAATAACACTTCAGAAAATTCTTAGCGGATCATGTCTAAGACCCTGTGTAGGATTCCATTGACATTTTATGAAATTGAGTTTAGACTTTAAAAAATTAATTTATTTTCAAATTTAAGATCTTATGAATCATTTTAAAACTTATTTTACAATTTTCACTGTGCATAAATGTCAAAAATGCAAGTATATAGAACTATTATTTATCACTTCTAAATTTTCAATCCTCAGCAGTTTTCAGAAGTCAATTTCAAAATGTATTTATCATATTCATTCCATAAGACAGTGCACTTTACCTCAATTTCTTTATTGGAATTTATTCTTTACCTCTTCAACAGTGCCTACCTCATCCTATCAAAACATCTCTTTTATTATTTTCTCCATCTTTTCTCCTTCACTTTACTCTGTTTTTTTAATTGCTATTCTTTTTCATGAAATTACCCTCTGCATTTTTACTACCAATTATTTCCTTACCTGTTAACATTAACAAGATTGGTAATTCCCCACTCACAATATTACATATTTCTTGTCTTTATTATATATTTTAATAAGCAGTTCAAATCAATTATGCACATAATTTATGATACATAATTTAGACAAAGAGGTTTTTTCTTTTACCTCAAGGAGTGATTCTTAGGCTGGCAAGATTACTCAATTATCAAAAGGTCCTTGCCTATTAAGGCTACTGACTTGAGAAATCCCTATTATATACATGGTGTGGAGAACTTACTCCTAGAAGTAGGCACTTAACCTCCATTTATACCCTTGGGCAAACTTATGACCCATGAAACAAAGTAGATGTAATTAAAAAACTTGGTTTTTTTTGTAATGTCAAAGCATCATTTTGCTAAAAGCAGGCTTGCCAGATTTTCTATTTTAATGTCTGTGTGTAGTCTTAAAGACTTAAAATTCCATTTGAAACAACAGTAACATAAAAATGCTTCAAATGCAAAAGGGTGAAATACAACCAGAAGAACAAATTATGTTATCCATCTTTATTATGCATTACTTAAAATTTTAGAATGTTTTATGGAAATGACACATAATAAGAGACTGCTTTTTAACTTTATCTGAACATATACTAGTTCTGTTTCTTAAGACATTGAAATTATAAGAACAGAATCATTTTCAGTAACTGATTCATGTGTAACTGTTTACACATTGTAGTGCATTTGTGTTAAATCCTATACCCTCAGCAACATTTTATTGACCTTAGCCCTTTTTCATATCAATATATTATAAGAATATATATATATATATATATATATATATATATATATATAGTGCATAGTACACGCACACGCACACACACACACACACACATGAGAGAGAGATTTCAATTGTTAAAACCCTGAATGGCCTCTCAGAGGACTCATTGATTCCCATCATTCTTGAGGCAGTGCAAAACTATTCATAACCTGAGTTCCAGGGAATCAGACACCCTCTTTTGACCTTCTTCAGTATCAGGCATATGTGTGGGTGGGTGGGGGTGTGGGGGTGTATGAATCTCCCAATAAACCAGAGTTGTAGTTGGAATTTTCACATCAGGACCTCCTTAAGTGCTTTGCTCTATTTATTAGTCAGAGTTAAGAGTCCATGTATCATCCTAAGTGAGGTAATCCAATCACAAAAGAATACACATGGAATGCAATCTCTGATAAGTGGATATTAATTAGCCCAGAAGCCCTGAATACCCAAGACACAAATTGCATAGCAAATGACTCCCATGAAGAAGTATGGAGAGGGTCCTGATCCTGGAAAGGATTGATCTAGCATTGGAGGGGAGTATAAAGGCAGAGAAAAAGGAGGGAGGGGATTGGAGAATGGATGGAGAGAAGAAGGTTTATGGGACATATGGGGAGGGGGGACCCGGGAAAGGGGAAACCATTTGGAATATAAACAAAGAATATAGAAAATAATAATATTAAAAAAAAAAGAGTCCATGTTAATCTTTAACTGGACCTTGAACAGCTTGCCATCTCAAGCAGCTGTTGGTTGAGTTTCAATGCAGTTGATAAAGTCTTCAGTTTCTTTGACTGAAAACTGACCTAAGTTCCTGACCATACATGGCCTTTGGACATAACAGTCTGCCTCATCTAAGCTAGAGATACAGATAGCTAGGAAGACAAAATTTATAGCCTTAAGTATTTTAAATACACAATTAACATGTCATTATTTTTGATGTATTGTATTTATTAGAATAAAAATCCTGGATACTGTTGACATATTGTACTTACCAATATTAAGTTACTAGTTTGTGATTACAAGGAAAATCTGCAAACACATAAATCATAGTAAGCATACTTACTAGACACTTGTTAGAATCTGCACACAACATAGATTCTTTTTTTTCATATTGCTGCCCTATGAACATGAGGATTGTTTTCTAGGAGTCTTCAAGATTGAATTTTTATTAATGTAGAGGAGTATATTTAGAATTATTGAAATGGTTATTAAAACTATTGATATGAAGTAAGATTACTTTATGAGATTTAATTTGATTATACACTTCAAGAAATGGAGTATAGGAAAACTAGGTCTTCAAAGCCTAGTTTTTGATATGCAGTGAATTTTGTCAGATTTCCCAAGGAAGAGATTGTATGAGCAGAAAGTATAGAAGCTTAAAAATATGAGTAACTCAAACTTACATATTTTTCAGACAAAATGTCTGCTGTGACTCTGTCTCTCAGATTTTAGTACACAGTGTATTCCTTTTAATAAAAGAAATACCCTTGAAGTTCCAGCTTTTTGTCATGTGTGTTGTGGTAATCGCTTCCTAATGAAAGTTAAGGACATCTTTAAAGTAATTTTCCAGCTTTGATTTATGGGAAGAACTGAAAATAGATGATAGCAGCTAAAATTATTACTGTATTCATAAAGAGCTCTGCCCCATAAATGAAATTTTATAACATAGAAATGTCAAAACATAACAAAAATTGAGCTATAATTTTTACATATAATGTTATTTTAAAAGACATTTCTTCCATAAAGATTTATTTTCACACATAACTTGAGTATTCACAAGAAATTTTCAGATATGTTTTTAAAATAATGAGGTTATCACTTCAGTGATGGAGAATATGAGGCCATATTTAATTTGAAAATGATCCTAACATTTGACTTTTTTCTAAGTATGGCTTCAATATATTTAACATAGTTTTATAAAGCTGATTTGAGAGGGAAAAGATGGGTAAGAGCAATTAGTATATATCCAATAGTTATTTTTTTAATTTTTTTTATTCGATATAATTTATTTACATTTCAAATGATTTCCCCTTTTCTGGCCCCCCACTTCCCGAAAGTCCTGTAAGCCCCCTTCTCTTCCCCTGTCCTCCCACCCACCCCTTCCCACTTCCCCGTTCTGGTTTTGCCGAATACTGCTTTACTGAGTCTTTCCAGAACCAGGGGCCACTCCTCCTTTCTTCTTGTACCTCATTTTTTTTAATTTTTTTTATTCGATATAATTTATTTACATTTCAAATGATTTCCCCTTTTCTAGCCCCCCCACTCCCCGAAAGTCCCGTAAGCCCCCTTCTCTTCCCCTGTCCTCCCTCCCACCGCTTCCCACTTCCCCGTTCTGGTTTTGCCGAATACTGTTTCACTGAGTCTTTCCAGAACCAGGGGCCACTCCTCCTTTCTTCTTGTATCTCATTTGATGTGTGGATTATGTTTTGGCTATTCCAGTTTTCTAGGTTAATATCCACTTATTAGTTATTTTTTAAGCAAAAATGCAGATGTACTGTCCAAGATTGCCTTGCTGATGAGTGCTGTCTAATAGAGTATCCATAGCCTAATATATGATGGCAATGCTTTACTGCAATGAGAAATACATCTTAGAAGTAGTGATATTGCCTAGCAATGCTTGAGATCCTGGGTTCCAACCCCAGCATGGATATACTGAAAGAAGGCCAGTTTTGGGCAAGCTTTGGTATGCTGGTAATAAAATAAAATATCTCAATCTATATTAATTGAAAGCATTATTTAAATTAGTTTTACTTATTGTACCTATTTTTCATTTTTTGATTATTTCTTTTAGTAACATGAAATATATATTCATTTTATTGTCACCAGGCTTAAACTTGTGTTAAAAAAGTAAACCCTATGAATAGCACCATGGTTAAGATTCTAGCCTGCTTTACAATTTAGTAAGTCATCAGGAGATCAAATATCTTACATCTACCTGGGATCCTTAAATACAAAAACAGATTGGATAATTAACCTTGCATAGTTATAAATCCAATTTCTCCTACTACACACACACACAACCAGTTTTGCATATATACTAGAATGCATCACAAAGTTTAGATTGCAATTTAATTATGTTTCTCCTTTCCCTTTTCTCCCTCCCATATGCCTTTTTCACTTTCCTCCAAATTGATGGCTTCTTTTTTTCACTAATGGTTATTGCATGCATATATGTATATGCATCTGCATATATAGTCCTAAATATAACCTATTGTATCCATACAGTATTATACATATGTATGTTTTCAGTAATGTAAAAGTTGCATGTGTGGCTCACATTACATTTCTATTAATCAAGACTATTTTAATTAAATTTTGACAATATGTTGTTGAATGAAGTAACAGGGTTGTTGTTCCCCCTTGTGACAAATTAATGCTTCCATTTATAACAGATCCCAAATAAATTATAAGTTAGCTAGTCTATTTTGTTTGATGTATAATTTTGTTGTAAATTTCTGCATTATTTAATAAACCAACCAATCAAAAAACTTGAAAGAAAAAATATCCCTATGAGCCTACTCTATATATTATTGAGAAAATGAAAGAGGAAGGAGACAATGAGGGTTATAATTCTGGAATTTATTTCATATTTATAATAAAATATACCCAACAATATATTGTTGAATGATCATGGTTTAATTGTCAGAACATCATCAGCAGTGTAGTTACTAGTAGCAAAGTGTAAATGTTAAATACTTTTAATCACATAGTTAAGTAGTATGCCATTATATTGCCATCTGTGTCCTTAACTTTTTGATTCAAACATCAAGAGCAATGGCTACATCATCATCTTCTAAAACTGTTTTTGAACTTGAAAGTTTACAAACCAGTATGTATTGTACACAATAAATTTTTTATTATCTTATTAGAGCATCACAAAAGTCTTCAGAATGGGCACTTTTTCCTTTGTTCAGATAAAAAAAAACAAAAACATCTATGTCCAGCAATGTTAAATAACATTGTTTTAGATAATCATTTTGCTAAGTGACAGAACTGCTTACTTTCACACTGAACTTTACATATCAAAAGAGGTTAAAAGACTCAATTTTAGAAGACAAAAGTTGAAAAGGTAAATATATTATGTTGCCAATCTTAATAATACAGATTTCAATGCTATGGTTGCTAGTAATTTTTAATGAGAAAGTTCATTTGAAGTTGATTTATAGGCTGACTTGCAGAATTTTCATAATAAATCAAGTAGTTTATATATTTGAATAACAGTGAACTGTAACTGTATTTCAAAATATCAGTACCATAGAATTATGCTTATATGTCTGTCACATTGCAATTTCATGGAATTTTATGGTAGCATCAACAGATTTGTGATCCATAGTTGGTTAAATGCTGTTATGTAGGTTGTGTTACAATTTTCATTTGTCACTATGTAGATAAATAAATAAGCTAGAAAAACTGCAAGGGGATGGAAAGTTAAATGCTTAAATTTAGGTGAATATTCACAAATATTGTTGTTAGCAATTAAAGACCATTTTAATTAGGACCACACATTAATAAGAATACTTGTTTATTGCTAACCAGAAAATAATAAAGGATTATATAGAAATAAATAATAGAAAATTCAGAGAGACAGAAAACAGAGTAATGGAGAGCTCTCACACACCACTAAATTACAGGTAGAAAATCATATGGAAAAATGAGATTGCCACAAAGAGCAGTATGTTTATACAAGATTTGTAAAATTTTATTTGTACCACAGTGGTAAAGGAGGTCTTACATAGTCACTATTCTATTATAAAGTCTGACTTTTAAAGAATCAAGAAAAAAGGTATAATTACAAGAAGAAAGATTTTAAATAAAATATTTGTGCAGTATTACTCCCAAATCAAAAAGGTAAATGTTCAAAACTGGAAAGGCATGATAGGACAGAGGTTTTACAATCTTTAACTACTAAGTGAAAGATTCTTTTTTCATTATTGGTTATTTTATGTGTTATATTCAAATGTTGCCCTCCTTCCCAGTTTTCCCTCTACAAACCCACTATCTCATTGCCCCTACCCCTGCTTCTTTTTTATTTATTTATTTTTTATTTACATTGCAAATGATTTCCCCTTTTTTTTATTCGATATAATTTATTTACATTTCAAATGATTTCCCCTTTTCTAGCCCCCCCCACTCCCCGATAGTCCCGTAAGCCCCCTCTCTTCCCCTGTTCTCCCTCCCACCCCTTCCCACTTCCCCGTTCTGGTTTTGCTGAATACTATTTCACTGAGTCTTTCCAGAACCAGGGGCCACTCCTCCTTTCTTCTTGTACCTCATTTGATGTGTGGATTATGTTTTGGGTATTCCAGTTTTCTAGGTTAATAACCACTTATTAGTGAGTGCATACCATGATTCACCTTTTGAGTCTGGGTTACCTCACTTAGTATGATGTTCTCTAGCTCCATCCATTTGCCTAAGAATTTCATGAATTCATTGTTTCTAATGGCTGAATAGTACTCCATTGTGTAGATATACCACATTTTTTGCATCCACTCTTCTGTTGAGGGATACCTGGGTTCTTTCCAGCATCTGGCAATTATAAATAGGGCTGCTATGAACATAGTAGAGCATGTATCCTTATTACATGGTGCATACCCCTGCTTCTATAAGGGTGCTCACCCACTTGCCTACCCATTCCTGCCTCAGCAACCTAACAATCCCCTACACTGGGGCAATGAGCCTTCACAGGATCAAGGGCCTCTCCTCCCATTGATGACTGACAAGGCCATCCTCTGCTACATATGCATCTGGAGACGAGGGCCCCTCCACATGTAATCTTTGACTGGTAGTTTAGTCCCTGGGAGCTCTGGGGGTCTGCTTGGTTGATATTGTTATTCTTCCTATGGGGCTGTAAGCCTCTTCAGCTCCTTCAGTCCTCCTTTATCTAACTCCTCCATTAGGCTCCCCTCATTCAGTATGATCTTTGGCTGTGTACATCTGCCTCTGTATTGGTTTTGTACTTTCTAGCTGAAAGCAGTGACTATCATTAATAATTGTTAACCACAACACTTTCCCATTAAAATAATATACTCTGGTGAGTCTATCAAAAATACATTAAAGATGGTTAAGTGATATCTAATGTTTCACATCCTGTGATTTTATTTACTTTGTAGTACTTGACATGGGATACAGGACCTCACATATGTTAAGCAAGTGGTCTACCAATAGGCTAAACATCTCAAGTTCACCAAAAAAAATATTTTCTGACAGAAAGCTTTGGTTTTGACAAGTATGTTTTATGTCACGCTGGGGGAATGTAGTAGAATCTCTATATGGAAATAGATTATTTGACCTTTTTCCTATATTCACATATAAAAACTTTTCTGAAAAAAATTCCTCTTGAAAGGAAAGACTCTCTTTCAGGAACTGAGTTGTCTTTTAAAACTTTGAATCAGGAGGCAATGCCAAGTTTGATCTATTTCTAATAGTGACTGGAGGTCTACAAAGCAGTTTAAGATTCTTTATTTCTAACAGCCTAAGTGATAATGGCCTGAATAAACCCTCTGCTAAAGGGGAATGCAAATTGAGAGGGTAGATATCAGTTTCAATATAATACAAAATAAAATGAGACTCTGGAATGAATGACATAAGATGGAGAGAGCTATAAAATACAGATAGTCTGAAAATCATGATTTATAGTCTATAAGAGTATATGGCCTTAAAGAAATTTTCTTATGCCACAGGGATCACATAGCATTTTAGTAGTAAAGCAGATCATCAGATCAAATCTTATCAACCTTTAACTATTTTGTTTTACTATGCTATACTTGACTCTAGTTTTAGACTTAGTAAATTTGATGTGAAACCCAATTGAAATTAGGTACAAACTCTTAACACAGAAACAGTGTAATTTAATTACTACTAATGGACATTGAATTATATACACACACACACACACATACACACACGCAGATAGATAGATAGAAAGATAGATAGATAGATAGATAGATAGATAGATAGATAGATAGATAGATGGGAGAGAGGGAGAGAGAGAGAGAGAGAGAGAGAGAGAGAGAGAGAGAGAGAGAGAGAGAGCTGAGAGATCTGTATACCTACAGATAGATATATAACTAACTGATGTGATCTAAGCTTCCAAATCTTAACTGTGTAAGTGAGAATTTGGTGTTGAGACTCTGTTGCAGACTTACTTAATGAAGTTTGCTGGTATGGGGCTTGGATGGGCACACACAGACACAAACACACACACACACATACACAAACACACAAACAAAATCCCTGCTTCCTTGGTTCTGCTTTGTGATCTGCTTAAGAATGTTTTGGTTCGAGTGGAACCAAGGCGTCACAGGGACCAGTTAGGCCCTGCGCCCACGACCACTGACCTTCGCTGACCAGCCGGACAGCAAGCAGCTGCAGTTGTGCGGCGCCTTTCCTGCACGGAGGCCACTTCAGAACTCGGCCTCCCACCAGTCAGGAGAGGAGGATCCATCTTGGTTCCGTACTCCAGGAATCGGACAGACTGAGGTACACAAACATAATCCGAGGCCAACACCGCGGTGGTCTGAGCCTGACGGGCGTTGGCCTGCACCCAGGCCCTGGGCGGGTCGGGGGGCCATCGGGGTGCCAACCCAACCAGGAGGTTTTTTGCCCAGGCCTGCGAGCGCACCGCCGCCATTTTGCCTGCAGGACGACAGAGAGCTCAGGCGGGCAGACCTGTAACAGGCATAGCCTAAGGCTAACAAAGCGGGGGTCCAGGCCCCAAAAGGCACAGGACTGACCCCAAGAACTGGGCGGCTTGGTGGGCCATCTGTGAGTCAACCCGCCCAGGTGATTGTTAGCAAAGTAGACTCTCCCGGCGCTTTCAGGGAGCGCGGGCGCACACGCCCGCCATCCTAGTCACCTGGCAAACCCAATTAACAGTCAAAGCCGTAGGGGAACTTTGCTCGGACCTTAGCCTCCCAGGCTTTTGCCTGGACTCAGGGACTGGGCGGCCAGGCTAACCTTGTGTGTGATAGCCCGGTTGGCAGATCAGCTGCCCAGCGGAGTGAGCGGAACTCAGGGGAGGTCACAGTAGCATACACCGTCGGCACTCCCTGGGAGTGCACACGGGCTCCATCTGCTCCACAGACACAATCTGGGGCAAGGCCTCAGGCAGAAGCTCTTAGCTCTACTCTCTCCGCTTCCGGATCCAGATCAGTCTGGGCGGCAGCATTACATCTCCAAGTCCTGCAAGTGGCTAGCTGGGCTTCCGGGCGGCCAGCTGGGAGAAGTCAGTGTGCTCCAGTGAATCCAGCGGGCCCCAGCGGGAGCCTTCGGGTGCCTGCTTTGGGATCTGAACAGCCTGGGCAGCAGCACACTGTCTACAAGCAGTGCAGGAGGTAAGCTGTGCACCAGAGGCCAACTGGGAAGGGGCAGCTTGCACTGGTGAGTCCAGCACTGACAAGATAAACTAACACTAGTGAGATCTAGATGGCAAAAGGCAAACGCAGGAACGTCACTAACAGAAATCAAGGCAATATGGCAACATCTGAACCCAATTCTCCTCTACCAACATGTCCTGGATACCCCATCACACCAGTAAAACAAGATTTGGATTTAAAATCACTGGTCATGATGCTGGTACAGGAACACATGAAGGTCATACATAAAGAAATTCAGGAGACAATGGATCAAAAGGTAGAAGCCCTTGCAAGGGAAACACAAAAATCATTGAAAGAAATCCAGGAGAATACAAAAGCCAACAAGGAGGAAATGCAAAAAACACTTAAAGAAATACAGGAGAACTTTGCTCAACAGGCTGAGGTCATGAAAGACGAAACACAAAAATCTCTTAAAGAAATACAGGAGAACTTTGGTCAACAGGCTGAGGTCATGAAAGAAAAAACACAAAAATCTCTTAAAGAATTACAGGAAAACACAAACATGCAAGTGAAGGAGCTAAGCAAAACCATCCAGGATCTAAAATCAGAAGTAGAAACAACTAAGAAAACTCAAAGGGAGACAACTTTGGAGATAGAAAGCCTTGGGAAGAAATCAGGGGACAGAGATACAAATATCAACAACAGAATACAAGAGATAGAAGAAAGAATCTCAGATGCTGAAGATTCCATAGAAACCATGGACTCAACAGTTAAAGAAAATGCAAAATGCAAAAAGCTTGTAACCCAAAATATCCAGGAAATCCAGGACACAATGAGAAGACCAAACCTAAGGATTATAGGCATAGAGGAGAGTGAAGATTTACAACTTAAAGGGCCAGCAAATATCTTCAATAAAATTATGGAAGAAAACTTCCCTAACCTAAAGAGAGAGATGCCCATGAATATACAAGAAGCCTACAGAACTCCAAACAGACTGGACCAGAACAGAAATACTTCCCGTCACATAATAATCAAAACACCAAATGTTCTAAACAAAGAAAGAATACTAAAGGCAGTAAGAGAAAAAGGCCAAGTAACATATAAAGGAAGACCTATCAGAATCACAGCAGACTTTTCACCTGAGACTATGAAGGCTAGAAGGTCCTGGGCAGATCTCATGCAGACTCTAAGAGAACACAAATGCCAACCAAAACTACTATATCCAGCAAAACTCTCAATCACCATAGATGGAGAAACTAAGATATTTCATGACAAAACCAAGTTTACCCAATATCTATCCACAAACCCGGCCCTAAAAAGGATAATAGGAGGACAACACCAATACAAGGAGGGAAACTTCACCCTGGAAAAAGCAAGATAGTAACCTTTCATCAAACCCAAAAGAAGTTAAGCATTCAAATTTAAAAAATAACGTCAAAAATGATAGGAAGTAACAATCACTATTCCTTAATATCTCTTAACATCAATGGACTTAATGCCCCAATAAAAAGACACAGACTAACTGAATGGATACGTAAACAGGACCCTACATTTTGCTGCTTACAGGAAACACACCTCAGGGTCAAAGACAAACACTACCTTAGAGTAAAAGGCTGGAAGACAATTTTACAAGCAAATGGTCTCAGGAAACAAGCTGGAGTAGCCATTTTAATATCAGATAAAATGGACTTTCAACCCAAAGTCATCAAAAGAGACCCTGAGGGACACTTCTTGCTGGTCAAAGGAAAAATACAAAAAGAAGAACTGACAATCCTGAACATCTATGCCCCAAATGTAAGGGCACCCTCTTTTGTAAAAGAAACTTTATTAAAACTAAAAGCACACATTGCACCTAACACAATAATTGTGGGTGACTTCAACACTGCACTTTCCTCAATGGACCGATCAGGAAAACAGAAACTAAACAGGGACACAATGAAACTAATTGAAGCTTTGGACCAATTAGATTTAACAGATATATATAGAACATTCTATCCTAAAACAAAAGAATATACCTTTTTCTCAGCACCTCATGGTACCTTCTCCAAAATCGACCATATAATTGGTCACAAGACAGACCTCAACAAATATAAGAAGATAGAACTAATCCCATGCCTCCTATCTGATCACTATGGAGTAAAAGTGGTCTTCAATAGCAACAGAAACAACAGAAAGCCCACATACACGTGGAAACTGAACAATACTCTACTCAATGATACCTTGGTCAAGGAAGAAATAAAGAAAGAAATTAAAGACTTTTTAGAACACAATGAAAATGAAAACACAACATACCCAAATCTATGGGACACATTGAAAGCAGTGCTAAGAGGAAAACTCATAGCCCTGAGTGCCTCCAAAAAGAAAATGGAGAGAGCATACATTACCAGCTTAATGACACACCTGAAAGCCCTGGAACAAAAAGAAGCTATTTCGCCCAGGAGGAGTAGAAGGCAGGAAATCATCAAACTCAGGGCCGAAATCAATCAAGTAGAAACAAAGAGAACCATACAAAAAATCAACAATACCAGGAGCTGGTTCTTTGAGAAAATCAACAAGATAGATAAACCCTTAGCCAGAATGACCAAAGGGCACAGAGAAAGTATCCAAATTAACAAACTTAGAAATGAAAAGGGAGATATAACAACGGAAACTGAGGAAATCCAAAAAATCATCAGATCCTACTACAACAGCCTATACTCAACACAACTGGAGAATCTGGAGGAAATGGACAATTTCCTTGACAGATACCAAATACCAAAATTAAATCAGGACCAACTAGACCATCTAAACAGTCCCATAATGCCTAAAGAAATAGAAGGAGTCATAGAAAGTCTTCCAACCAAAAAAAGCACAGGACCAGATGGCTTCAGTGCAGAATTCTACCAGACCTTCAAAGAAGAGTTAACACCAATACTCTTCAAACTATTCCACAAAATAGAAACAGAAGGAACACTACCCAATTCCTTCTACGAAGCCACAATTACGCTGATACCAAAGCCACACAAAGATCCAACAAAGAAAGAGAACTTCAGACCAATTTCCCTTATGAACATCGATGCAAAAATACTCAATAAAATTCTTGCCAACCGAATCCAAGAACACATCAAAACGATCATCCACCATGATCAAGTAGGCTTTATCCCAGGAATGCAGGGTTGGTTCAATATACGGAAATCCATCAATACAATCCACTACATAAACAAACTCAAAGAACAAAACCACATGGTCATTTCATTGGATGCTGAAAAAGCATTTGACAAAATTCAGCATCCCTTCATGCTTAAAGTCTTGGAGAGAACAGGAATTCAAGGCCCATACCTAAACATAGTAAAAGCAATATACAGCAAACCGGTAGCCAGCATCAAACTAAATGGAGAGAAACTTGAAGCAATCCCACTGAAATCAGGGACCAGACAAGGCTGCCCCCTTTCTCCTTATCTTTTCAATATTGTACTTGAGGTACTAGCTCGGGCAATTCGACAACATAAGGAGGTCAAAGGGATACAAATTGGAAAGGAAGAAGTCAAACTATCATTATTTGCAGACGACATGATCGTCTACCTAAGTGACCCAAAGAACTCCACTAGAGAGCTCCTACAGCTGATAAACAACTTCAGCAAAGTGGCAGGTTATAAAGTCAACTCAAGCAAATCAGTGGCCTTCCTATACTCAAAGGATAAGCAGGCTGAGAAAGAAATTAGGGAAATGGCCCCCTTCACAATAGCCACAAACAGTATAAAGTATCTTGGGGTGACTCTTACCAAACATGTGAAAGATCTGTATGACAAGAACTTCAAGACTCTGAAGAAGGAAATGGAAGAAGACCTCAAAAAATGGGAAAACCTCCCATGCTCATGGATCGGCAGAATCAATATAGTTAAAATGGCCATTTTGCCTAAAGCACTATACAGATTCAATGCAATACCCATCAAAATCCCAACTCAATTCTTCACAGAGCTAGAAAGAGCAATTATCAAATTCATCTGGAACAACAAAAAACCCAGGATAGCTAAAACTATTCTCAGCAACAAAAGGAAATCTGGGGGAATCAGTATCCCTGACCTCAAGCAATACTACAGAGCAATAGTGTTAAAAACTGCATGGTATTGGTACAGTGACAGACAGGAGGATCAATGGAACAGGATTGAAGATCCAGAAATGAACCCACACACCTATGGCCACTTGATCCTCGACAAAGAGGCTGAAAACATCCAATGGAAAAAAGATAGCCTTTTCAACAAATGGTGCTGGTTCAACTGGAGGTCAGCATGCAGAAGAATGCGAATTGATCCATCCTTGTCTCCTTGTACTAAGCTCAAATCCAAATGGATCAAGGACCTCCACATAAAGCCAGACACTCTGAAGCTAATAGAAAAAAAACTGGGGAAGACCCTTGAGGACATCGGTACAGGGAGAAAGTTTCTGAACAGAACACCAATAGCGTATGCTCTAAGAGCAAGAATTGACAAATGGGACCTCATAAAATTACAAAGTTTCTGTAAGGCAAAGGACACCATCAAGAGGACAAATCGGCAACCAACAAATTGGGAAAAGATCTTCACCAATCCTACATCAGATAGAGGGCTAATATCCAATATATATAAAGAACTCAAGAAGTTAGACTCCAGAAAACCAAACAACCCTATTAAAAAATGGGGTACAGAGTTAAACAAAGAATTCTCACTTGAAGAACTTCGGATGGCGGAGAAGCATCTTAAAAAATGCTCAACTTCATTAGTCATTAGGGAAATGCAAATCAAAACAACCCTAAGATTTCATCTTACACCAGTCAGAATGGCTAAGATTAAAAATTCAGGAGACAGCAGGTGTTGGAGAGGGTGTGGAGAAAGAGGAACACTCCTCCACTGCTGGTGGGGTTGCAAATTGGTACAACCACTCTGGAAAGCAGTCTGGCGGTTCCTCCGAAAACTGGGCACCTTACTTCCAGAAGATCCTGCTATACCACTCCTGGGCATATACCCAGAAGACTCCCCACCATGTAATAAGGATACATGTTCTACTATGTTCATAGCAGCCCTATTTGTAATTGCCAGATGCTGGAAAGAACCCAGGTATCCCTCAACAGAAGAGTGGATGCAAAAAATGTGGTATATCTACACAATGGAGTACTATTCAGCCATTAGAAACAATGAATTCATGAAATTCTTAGGCAAATGGATGGAGCTAGAGAATATCATACTAAGTGAGGTAACCCAGACTCAAAAGGTGAATCATGGTATGCACTCACTAATAAGTGGATATTAACCTAGAAAACTGGAATACCCAAAACATAATCCACACATCAAATGAGGTACAAGAAGAAAGGAGGAGTGGCCCCTGGTTCTGGAAAGACTCAGTGAAACAGTATTCAGCAAAACCAGAACGGGGAAGTGGGAAGGGGTGGGTGGGAGGACAGGGGAAGAGAAGGGGGCTTGCGGGACTTTCGGGGAGTGGGGGGGCTAGAAAAGGGGAAATCATTTGAAATGTAAATAAATTATATCGAATAAAAAAAAAAAAGAATGTTTTGGTTCAAAAAACACCTTTACTCTATGAAATGTTAATTGACATATTTCAAATTTATTAAATAACTTGATAAGCTTTATATCTTTCTAACTCCTATAAACAACAAAATTGCAATCAAATATCACAGTAAAGAACTCTACTCTGTTCCCTTGATTTTTATGTTATTATTTCAATTTTATCACATATGTGTTCATCACTTGTTATGATGGACTTCACTTTACTTCAGTCTTACTAATGAGATTTCTCCCTCTAAAAATCAATACTACCCTGCTGATTTTAGTTATTCTAATATAAAGGCATGTCAACTGAATATGCCAAACGAGGTTTTAAAAGTGACTGTTTTTCAAAAGACTAGCTTGTCAATTGAAGCAGAAAATTGTATTCAGTTCACTGGGTTTATGCATTGTTTTAGTTGTCTCTAACCAATTTAGAAATGTATTCTTATAAAACTGAGATTGTTATAAATCCTGTGCTAAGCACCTAAAATAATGTGCCAATGCCAAGGTCATATCTTAAAAGTATAGAACAACCTGCTGCAAACAAATATAAGATTATAAATGAAGTCTTCGTATTGTTCTGACTTAGTCCCAGTTCCTAATTTTTATTTCTTACCTAATAGTATCTTTATTTTTACTTTACCTTTGACGGTGTCTCATGCATATTCATTGCCTGAAAGAAATTAAGGAGACATTATTCTAAAGTCAATATTGTGTCTGCTAATGAAAATGGTTAAGTTAATTAACTAAATGGCAACCCTCAGTGAACTTTTTCAAAGCTATTTCCCCTTGTGATGTGTTTTCCTGAAGAAATGATGCATAAAAATTAAACTCCTGTTATTCTCTATTATTTTATATCAGCTTCTAAATTGTTACTTTACATATATTGTCTCATGACTAATTATGACACTTAAATGAAATCAGGTAAAAATCAAACATCTGAGTTATTTAAGCAATTGTTCTTCGTGCAAGAAAAAAAATGTTCTCTCAAAAATCCAGTAAAATACTTTTAAATGTTATATGTGAAACACAAATGAACTAATAATTTTAGTGTGAAAAGTAGTTTTGAATCACAAATAAAATAGTATTTTTGAAACCAGGGAAATAAATAATCTTAAAAAGAAGACACAGGACCAGTAAGATGTTTTATTGGACAAAATCATTAGCTCTACAAGCCTGGCAACCTGAAAGTTGTGTCTTGTTCTCCATATACGTACCAATACAAGTACTTGCATACCCATGCATACACTAATAAATAAAGAAATAAACAGGAGACTTACACATTATTGATTCCTATGTAAGCTTGGTTAGTTTAGGAAACTGAATAACATAGACTTCCATAATTGATCATTGTAAAGGATAAGCGGAAATACAAACATATTTAACCGTCTTCTTTGAATAAGAGAGTATGCTCAAAATTAAGTATGAGTATGCATGGTGACTTACAGAAATAAAGGAAAGGGTGACAAAGGAAGAATTACTTGAATAATGAAGCAAATACATCATAAATTTTATAAAATTATATTGTTCTTAATAGTTATCAGTTTCCAAAATACTATTATGCATATTTCACTATTAAATGCTTATTTCGGTTTCTGGTTTTCTTTTAACATCCCTTTATATGTAAGATATCAAAAGATAATTTAGTCTCCTATCACAGCTTATTAAATTTTTATGATTAATAATGTTAGTTCACAAAAGGCCATTTTAATTTCCATGACTAATTGTTGGTTTTGTCATAGAAATTATTAGCATTTTGCTGGATTTAACAATATACTATCACATATTTATATATGAATAGCAAATCTTGAAATTTCACAATATCTTTCATAATGCCTTGAAAAGATTTTCAGTCTTCTTTTATTGAACTGTGCTTACAGAAAAATCTTAAGCTTTATGAGGAATGATAGGTAGTATTAACCCAAATAAAAGTTTGTTTATCTTTGATCATTAGATAATACACAAGGATTAGGTCTTAGATTAAGTGATTTCAAAAATAGAATATAATACAAGAAATTGAAAGTGTTAATACTAAGCATTAAAATGTTACATTCAAGAAAATACAATCATCTTTACAGAAGACCTGTGTAGGTAAGGCAGATAAAGAATCTTCATCTCTACAAGACGTTCATGAGAGGATAAGTTTCTTCAACTGGCTGCTATAGATGAGAACTTTGGAAAGCAAGTTGTACTCTAGTTATAATCTGGAGATTTGATTCAAACTGTTTTCATTCTAGTCTAACAAAAAAGAATTGTTTGTTGCTTTGGTGTAAGGCCTTGCCATGTAGCCATGGCTGGTCTGAACAACGACCCCTAAAGATAACTAGCTAAAGAGTGGAGCCAAGTGAGTTAGGTCCTTTATCAAAAAATAAAGTAGAGAACAGTGGAGAAAGACACAAGTATTTGCCTCTGGCCACCAATTGTGCTTGCATAAAACTTCATTTCACAGGCACATACACCCATACATGATCCTGTATATACATACATATAGCCTACAATTACAAAGTAAGGGTTTTTTTTTTTTTGCCATATTTTGAATCTTTGCAGTCATTCCCAATGACTGTCTGATTGAAGAGCTAGCTCTACAACAAGTAAACAATAGTTATAAATGAGCTTATAGTACTGGTATAATTCCTTGAAAATCTAGAACAATGGTCAGCTACACTTCTCTGCAATGGTACAGAGAGTAAATATATAAGTTTTGCTCTTCATTAGAACTCTACCACCATTACTGTGTCCTGAATTTTTACGATGCTAAAATCCAACACTTAACAAATAGAAAGCAAAAGTTTGTAGCTGAGTCTCAATAAATATTTATAGTCAGACATTTTTGTTTTATAAAATATTCATCTGTCTTCTGTCATTTGAATTATTTGAAATATAACAACTTCAAAACTATAGAAACACGTGTAACAGGGTATTTTTTGATCAAAGAACAGTAGTTCACTGGCCCCTTGCCTTAGACCCTTGTTAACATGGTCTGACAGCAACATTCTAGGCAGAATACAAAATTGCCTTAACTCTAAACTCAAGAGTGATTTTTCATTTTCTCTTCAAAACAAATCAAAATCAAATATTCAAGTCTCTTTATGAGCGAGCCATCCTTCAAAAGTCTCTATTTTCTGGCTAGTAGTAATCTCCATCCTTATCCGTTTTCTTCCCTTTCTTCAGAAATTCCACACACCTCATGAAACATTAGCTCTCTTCATGGCAGTTCTAGCCCCTCCTCATGCTCTCAAAAACCAATAAACACCCACTTCAGCCACAACATTCCAGGAGTCACTACATTCTATCACATTAATCTGTGAGTCATCAGGAAGATCAAATCTCCCAGGGACATCAATTTCCTCATTTGTTAGGCAGCTTACTTTTACTGGGGAATGCAATGTGCATTTTATTTTGTGGTATGAAAAACCACAGTTCATCAATTTCCAATAGTATAGAATATTATACAGAGAAAATATTAATATTAGTTATATAGATGAAACAACTGGTTACACAAATCCTTTTCAATCTTGATGATTATAGAAAAACAATGCAAACAATTGTAGCAAGTTGGTTCCATTCTAATAAAGGGAGAGAGATCAGACTCATTTTTCAGTTAAGTAAGTTTTTCTTTTTAAAGATTTTGTGATCTGGCTCTGTGTGTGTGTGTCTATGTTTGTTATGTGGTGGTGGTTTATGTGGTATGTGTGGTAGGTGTGTGTGTGTGTGTGTGTGTGTGGTATATATGGTGGGTGGGTGTCTATATTTGTGGTATGTGATGTTTGTGTCTGTGTGTGGTGATATGTGTGGTATGCGTATATGTGTGTGGTATGCAGTGTATGGTGAGTGATTGTATGTATGTGGTATGTGTGTATGATGTGTGTGTGTGTGCATATCTTGTGTGGTATGTGTGGAGGTGTGTGTGTGTATGTCTGTGTTATGTGGTGGGGGAATGTATGTGGTGTGTGTGGTATGTTTGTGTGTATGCTTGTGGTACGTGTGGTGGGTGTGTGTCTATTTGTGTCATGTGTGTATAATGTCATGTATGTCTGTTTTGGGACCTTTTGTGTATGTGTATGGTGTGTGTGTGTGTGGTGATGTGTGTGGTATATGTATATATGTGTGTGTGGGTTTCTTGTGGTATGTGTGTGTGTTTCTTGTGGTATGTGTGTCTTGTGGTATGTGTGTGTGTATATATCTGTGTGTGTGGTGTGAAGTCTGTATGGTGGGGTGTCTGTGTATGGTATGTGTGGGTGTGTCTTGTGGTAGTCTGTGTGTGGTGTGGTGAGTGTATGTGTGTGGTGTGTGTGTGTGTGTGTGTGTGTATGTATGTGTGAAATGTGTGTGTATGGAAGTTAAAGGACAACTTCAGGTGTCAGTCCACACTTTCTGTTTGTAGAATGAGTGTCTTATTTTTCACTCCTGCACATAAAGTAACACTCTTTGGCCCACAGGTGTCAGGAGATTCTTCTCTCCCTCTCTCTCTTCTCACTGTAGGAATATAAGAATTACAGATTTATATTACCACTTTGTACTTTAAAATGTTTAAACATATGTTTAAACTGTTCAAACATATTTCTCATTCCTTTGCAGCAGATTAGTTACCTATTGAGCTACCTCCTGAACCACAGTCTGTCTTTTAATAATGAGTTCAAATGAAGAAGATATTGTTTAGAGTTTTTTTGTTTGTTTGCTTATTTTAATTAAATATCATGTTATAGGTGTACAATGATAATTTTAAGTAGAACTTCTAAAACTGAGGATGTATAATCATCTAATACACATTTCCCTTTTTGTTTCCAATGTATACTGTTTTATGTAACACTAATATTATTTTTAACTTGTATCATTTGAATAGCTATTTTTAAATGACATCTCAAGGAGCAACTGAATATTAGGTTGTAATAATCTTGTTTTAGGTAAAAACACAAGAACTATGCTTTCATTTTCTTTGCATTTTGATCAAATACCTTAAGTTAAATAAATAAATAAAATAAACAAAAGTAATATTTTCTAAGGAACCTAAGGACCATCTGTCTGCATTGTTTAGACTGTATCTCTTTATAAAAGTGAAGATTTTAATGGAAAGTTGGAGAGTGTCAGCATGGCTGGACAGGAAGTATGACAAACATTGGATTACACTTTAAGAAAACATTATATGGACTTTTTGTTTGCCATATAAAATTACATCTTAACTTCTCTGTGAATTTTTTTGTCCCTGGAGTTTAAACAGTATGTAATCAAACTCATGCTGTGTAGTAAAGAGTGCGTGGGTAGGTGCATAGTTAGGAGAGTGTAAATCCCTATAAAATGCATTTTAGAAGATAAATGAGAGCTATTCAAGTTTGGGCAAATCAATTTCACCAATTTACTAAACTTTTCTAATGCCCCTGGGAGCAGTTATATGGCTTGTTACCTAACATTAAAGTAGATTTGAATCAAGGTGAACAATCAGAAGCTATTTTTATGTACTATATGTATTATTAAGAATGTTTAAAGCATGAAGTTAGTTGCTTAGACTGCAACCTAAGAAATTAATGGACAAGAATACTACTGCTTGTGAACACCAAGTTTGACTGAAAAGCCAATATGGGTTTAATATGGTAACAAGGGCTCAGAACTCTGGGGACTACAAAACTCTTCATTGTACATCAAATTTTACTGACTTTGAAATCTTGTTACAAATGCTCACTTACCACATTTTGTATTATGCATTTGAAGTCTTTGGAAATAATAACAAACTCTATGTCTAGTAACTCAGTGATTGTGCAATAAAACTAATACATACTGTGATTTATTAATAGAGAATTAAATGTTTTCACCTAAACTGGAAGTTGTATATCAAATAAAAGTATATGGGCATTATAAATAAAATGCACACATTTAAAAATTAAATCCACTTACATTAAAAGTAGAATCCCAGCAGGGCAGTGGTGGTGCACACCTTTAATCCCAGCACTTGGGAGGCAGAGGCAGGTGAATTTCTGAGTTTGAGGCCAGCCTGGTCTACAGAGTGAGTTCCAGGACAGCCAGAGCTATACAGAGAAACCTTGTCTCAAAAAAAAAAGTAGAATCCCAATAGTTATCTCATTGAGGGATGACTTTATGATTTTATATAAAGTTTATCATGTTTGAAAGCCCAGTGATATATAATAAAATATACTTTTCATGTCTGCAACCATTATTGTTTTACAAAACTTACAAGGAAATGAGAAATAAATGAACTCATGGTAAGGATAGTTTACCATGAAGCCTGTTGTAAAATACACTTGAAAACTGTGCCTAGCAATGTATTTTTCCTATGATTAGTTCTCCATTTGCTTCAATTTATTCTTTTGTTTTATTTTGTTTTACTTTATTTTGTTGTATATGTGTACATGTGTGAGTGTAGATGTATTTGCACTGAGGCCAGATGTCAACACCAAGTATTGTTCTTTACTATTATAGAAATCAGAGCTTTTGCCAGTTGTGCTAGGCTAGTCAGGTAGAATAGATTTACTTGTCCCTGCCTCTTCTTTGGAAGAGAAACTAAAATCGTTCAAGAGGAGGGAATCTCAATTATGAAAATGTTGTAATAATATTTTCCTGTAGGAATAACTGTAGGGCATTTTCTCAGTTAGCATTTAATGTGGGAGGGCCCAGCCTGTTGTACTCAGATGATCCTGGGCTCTATAAGAAAACCATAAGGAGCAAGCCAGCAAGCAGCACGCCTCCCTGTCCTCTGCATCAGCTCCTCCAGGATTTGCCCAGCTTGAATTTCTGTCCTGACTCTCTTCACTGATGAGCAGTAAAGTGGATGGGCAAGCCAAATAAATGACTCCCTCACTTCTTTGGTTATGGTGTTTCATTACAGCAGTAGAAATACTGACTAAAACATGTATCAAGTACTTTACTCACTGAGCTCTCCCCTAAGTCCCTGCTTCCATGTAATGAGGTTCTGAATAATGTGAGATTAACTGAAGTCTTGAAATATTTCATATTAATTGCATTTTGCCACAAAATATAATACACTTGATGCATTGTTTAATTGACAGTACTGATTATGAAAGTTTTGTTTGGGATTGGGACACAGTATGCCTAAGATTATATCAAAATGTATGAGCGCACAAAAAATAATACATCAGGTCTGCCTTTTTATATTTGAATTTTGTTTACAGTAACTGATAGGTAAACAAAAATTGTATTCATTTATCAGGCAGCAAATGCTGCTGTGATATATGCATATTCTGTGCTATAATTAAATCCAGTTAAACATTTCCATCTTGTAAATGTTTTTATGTATCTAATTTTTATGTCTTTCAAAATCCTTTCTTCTAGCTTTCTGAAAAATGCACTAAAGTATTGTTGTCTTCAGTCACTTTTCATTACTATTACAGCTCCTTATTCTTCTCTTAGTGTGATACAGTTGCTGTCAATTAACCTCTCCCCATTCCTCTCCTCTTCTCTAGTTTCAGGTAACTACTTCTCAACCTTAACTCTCATGACATGTGTGTCTGTATGTGTTGTTGTGTTTGTGTGTGTATATGGGTATGAGTCTACATGCATTCAGTAATTTAGCATTATTATTTCTATTCCTGTGTATATTGAACATATAGGTGATATCATGTAGTACTTGCTTTTTTCTTTATCCTATGGAACATAGCACAATGTCTGCTGAGACATTGTAGTCATACTATGACTTGTACTCATATAAGCATTGCTAAAATGTTAAGGATCATTCTTTTTATTGCTAAACAATATCTCATTGTTTATATGCACAATGTATTCTTTACACATTCATCAGTTGATGTATACCTCAGTTGTTTTCATGTCTTATCTATTATGAATAGTGCCACAATGAACAGAAGAATACAGTCTTTCCTTGACATACTTTCACTTACTTTGGATCTATGTCCAGTAGCAAAATGTTTTCCTAATAGGTACACTAATTTAAATTCATACTGTTATATTAATAGTTTTTCCTTTATTATACATCCTTTCCAGTATTAATTTGGTTGAGGCAGTATCTCATGGTGATTTCATTCTGGATTTATTTAAATATTAGTGATATTAAATATTTCTTTTAAATACACCTTTTGGTGCTTATTTGTTTTTCTGTAAGAAATATCTTTTCAGGTCCTTTCCTATACATAGAAGTTGTTACTGTAAATATAGATTGAAAACATAGGGTAAAATTTATGTGTTATATTTAGCTTATAGTGAAATATGTCAATGATGTTTCTTTAATAAGATAATTCAATGTTATTAAATGACTACAACATCTTATTATGTGAATGTCACCTATTTTTCGGAGGGAATTTAATTTTCATTCTGCAGGAGTGTAAATGATAGAATTAATCATCTTTGTCATGTGATTCTATCTACAAGTGGGATTTTTGTACTGAAGGGAATAAATACTCTTAAAGATTGCAAAATATTTCATTTAATCGTTTAAAGCAACATGTAAAAAATTTGCACAAATCATAAAAGAAGCTTATGAAATTTGTTGCATCCTGTGAAACCACTGTTCAATCAATAATTTAGAATAAGCCATTGCATCAGACAGCTTTCCAGTTTGTAAGTCAGGTAAAACTGGAAAAATAGATTATGTTAAGAATTCTTCTCTCAAGCACCTTTCCAACTGCTTCTTCTCCTCTGGCCACCACACTCTACAATTGTAAGAAGTATTCTAGCCCCAAAACACAGAGATTAGTTCTGCTTCTGAAATTAATATCAGTGGCATCATCTGGTATATATGACCTTGTGTTTATATATGACCTCTCAGAATATTTTCTCACAATATTTGTGGTGTTATTTCTGTTGTGTTTAATATATCATAGTTTGTCTACTTGTCTGTACAATGTTCTATTGTGTGAATATGCTACAGTATATGCATTATACTGGCAATAAACACTTGCATTTTACATACTATAGGATCAATCCATATGTTATCGCATGTGGTGTTGGCTGAAATATGAATATACTCATGATTAGAAAGGCTATGTCCTCTCTCTCTGTCTCTCTGCTTCTCTGTCCCTGTGTGTGTGTGTGTGTGTATGTATGTATGTATGTATGACTGTCATTGTAATTACTGAAGAAATCTTTTAATCTGATTGTCTAATTCAACTTGAAAATATATGAGAATTCCAATTCTGGAGCTGGAGAGATAAATCAGTCAGTAAAGTGAGGATCTGAGTTCAATCCTCATAGCATTAATAAAATTTGTGAGGTGTAGTAGTGCAGGTTTGTCTTCCTAACACTTGGTAAATTGTCATCATGTCAGGTAGAAAACAAATGGCAGCACCTAAGTCCAACCTATGAGTTTTTATTGGAGATTTTATTTTTTAACCTATGAGTTTTATTGGAGTTACTTAGAAAAAAAAAACAGGTAAATGGCTATTTACAGGAGCAGAATTGACTCAAAGACAGCCCAACAGCATGGATCACAAAATCTTGAAACCTAGAGCACATTGCATAATTGCAGGTACCTCAAGAGTTTGCAGAGTGTCCTTTCCAGGTGGATCAGCTGGCCTGTGCCTCTCCAGGGCACATCAACAGGTCTCTGACTCTTTCTCGCTGCTTGGCTGATTTCTGTTTCTGCCAATCTGTTCAGCTGGTCGATGATTTTCCCAGACTGCTTGGCTGGCCTGAGAATCTTCTTTGTAGCTTGGCTCATCTAAGAATATCTCTCAGCAGGCTTTACTATTTATATATTCTTAGTGAATGTGGTCAGTTTCAGGGATTTCCAGAAGCTATTTTGAGTTGTTTAATTCCTGTTTTAAACAGTTTCCAGGTGCTATAGTATGCTTTTCAACTCCACTTTGGATAGCCTCATATTTGATCTTTTTGTAAACATTCCATCCTCAATATTGTTGTTTCACATACGTTTTGCATCGTATGTTCCTTTCCAAAAACAGACGTTTTTGGATTTTTTTTTCTTAAACTAAAATGCTATACAGCTAAGGTCGACACAAGTCCATCTGTGGACCATTCTGATTAACCTGCTAGGTGAAATTCAGGCCAGTGAGACAGCACATCTTCAAAAAGAAAAGTGTTAAGATAAGTTGTCCCCATTTATTTTAAATGTCATGTTCTCTTGGTCTGACTGACATGACATTGCTATCATAATATTGTTCACTTGTTTTGTCAAAAATACTACACATGTAATTATAGGAAAAGTGACACCTGATTGTAAATATTGTTAAAAATGTGTTTATTAGGGGAGTACCAGGACAGAGAAAAAGTAGGGAGGTAATTGGAGAAGGGATGGAGAGAAGAAGGTTTATGGGACATATGGGGAGGGGGGAACTGGGAAAGGGGGAAACATTTGGAATGTAAACAAAGAATATAGAAAAAAATATATATAAATGTGTTTATTAGCAAAATTTCCTTGAATATATAGTCATTTGTAATCTATGTAAATTTAAAAATACATTCCCAATTTCTGTGAAAGACTTGAACCCACAATTTTGATTGTGCACATAGACAATAAATAAAGCATATAGACAATAAACCATATAGACAATAAAGCATATCCCTTTCTTTGTTTAGGTTTGTTTTCTTAAGCTCTCGTGAGTTTACACACTTTTCAGGGTAAAAACCTTCGTTTTTTGTGTGAACTATCAAGGTATTTCATAGACTATGAGAATATGTAGTTGAACAAGTAAGATAAGGTTACTCATTTGGGCAGGGACTTTCGAGAAATCTTCTCCTAAAAGCCAGTGTATTACATTATTAACAGAGTGACATTGTAGCTTTAATTTACATTTCATTGGTTGAGTAGTGTTTGGAATTTGACTTGTTTGTTTATTATTTATGGATTTTAACAAGATTTTCAGCAGTTCCAGTTTCCCAATTCTTTTACTGAATAATTTTTCAATACAGTAATCTAAGATCTTTTGTTTGTCTGATAGATTCTACAGATGTTTCCTTCTAACTTTTGCTTACTAGCTTTGGTTTCTAGATGATAACCATGTTCCATTTTCTACAATACTTCTAGTTCTGACAATAGATTTGTATAGATGAAATTTTAACTTTCTGGGATAGTTTGTTTGGTGTTAGCAATCAGAAAAAAAGAGAAAAAGAAAATGAATCTTGTCTGAAATTAGGGCAATAATCAGGCAGACACTCACTTAAAACATTAAATAATTGAATGTATTTGTTTCCATTCACCACAGGCAACATGCATAATAACTATAGTCATAGGTTATGTAAAAATGTGAATTTAATATGTGAAATGTTAGATATAAAAATTAATGATTTAAAAACATAAAGATGAAAGTCTTCCAACCAAAAAAGCACAGGACCAGATGGTTTCAGTGCAGCACTCTATCAGACCTTCAAAGAAGAGCTAACATCAATACTCTTCAAACTATTCCACAAAATAGAAACAGAAGGAACTCTACCCAATTCCTTCTACAAAGCCACAATTACGCTGATACCAAAACCACACAAAGATACAACAAAGAAAGAGAACTTCAGATCAATTTCCCTTATGAACATCCATGCAAAAATACTCAATAAAATTCTTGCCAACCGAATCCAAGAACACATCAAAACGATCATCCACCATGATCAAGTAGGCTTTATTCCAGGGATGCAGGGTTGGTTCAATATACGGAAATCCATCAATGCAATCCACTACATAAACAAACTCAAAGAAAAAAACCACATGGTCATTTCATTGGATGCTGAAAAAGCATTTGACAAAATTCAGCATCTTTTCATACTTAAAGTCTTGGAAAGAAAAGGAATTCAAGGTCCATACCTAAACATAGTAAAAGCAATATACAGCAAACCGGTAGCCAGCACCAAACTAAATGGAGAGAAACTTGAAGCAATCCCACTAAAATCAGGGACTAGACAGGGCTGCCCCCTTTCTCCTTATCTTTTCAATATTGTACTGGAGGTACTAGCTCGGGCAATTAGACAACATAAGGAGGTCAAAGGAATACAAATTGGAAAGTAAGAAGTCAAACTATCATTATTTGCAGATGATATGATAGTCTACCTAAGTGACCCAAAAAACTCCACTAGAAAACTCCTACAGCTGATAAACAACTTCAGCAAAGTGGCAGGTTATAAAATCAACTCAAGCAAATCAGTAGCCTTCCTATACTCAAAGGATAAGCAGGCTGAGAAAGAAATTAGGGAAATGACCCCCTTCACAATAGCCACCAACAGTATAAAGTACCTTGGTGTGACTGTTACCAAACATGTGAAAGATCTTTATGACAAGAACTTCAAGACTATGAAGAAGGAAATGAAAGAAAACCTCACAAAATGGAAAAAACTCCCATGCTCATGGATCGGCAGGATTAATATAGTTAAAATGGCCATTTTGCCAAAAGCAATCTACAGATTCAACGCAATACCCATCAAAATCCCAACTCAATTCTTCACAAAGTTAGAAAGAGCAATCCTCAAATTCATCTGGAATAACAAAAAAACCCAGGATAGCTAAAACTATACTCAACGATAAAAGAAATTCTGGGGGTATCAGTATCCCTGACCTAAAGCAATACTACAGAGCAATAATGTTAAAAACTGCATGGTTTTGGTGCATTGAGAGGCAGGAGGATCAATGGAACAAGATTGAAGATCCAGAAATGAACCCACACACCTATGGCAACATGATCCTCGACAAAGAGGCTGAAAATATCCAATGGAAAAAAGATAGCCTTTTCAACAAATGGTGCTGGTTCAACTGGAGGTCAGCATGCAGAAGAATGCGAATTGATCCATCCTTGTCTCCTTGTACCAAGCTCAACTCCAAATGGATCAAGGACCTCCACATAAAGCCAAACACTCTGAAGCTAATAGAAAAGAAACTGGGGAAGACCCTTGAAGACATCTGTACAGGGGGAACGTTCCTGAACAGAACACCAATAGCTTATGCTCTAAGATCAAGAATTGACAAATGGGACCTCATAAAATTACAAAGTTTCTGTAAGGCAAAGGACAACATCAAAAGGGCAAATCGGCAACCAACAAATTGGGAAAAGATCTTCACCAACCCTACATCAGATAGAGGGCTAATATCCTATATATATATATAAAGAACTCAAGAAGTTAGACTCCAGAAAACCAAACAACCCTATTAAAAATGGGGTACAAAGTTAAACAAAGAATTCTCACCTGAAGAACTTCGGATGGTGGAGAAGCATCTTAAAAAATGCTCAACTTCATTAGTCATTAGGGAAATGCAAATCAAAACAACCTTGAGATTTCACCTTACAACAGTCAGAATGGCTAAGATTAAAAATTCAGGAGACAGCAGGTGTTGGCAAGGATGTGGAGAAAGAGGAACACTCCTCCACTGCTGGGGGTGGGTTGCAAATTGGTACAACCACTCTGGAAATCAGTCTGACGGTTCCTCAGAAAACTGGGCACATCACTTCCAGAAGATCCTGCTATACCACTCCTGGGCATATATCCAGAAGATTCCCCAGCATGTAATAAGGACACATGCTCCACTATGTTCATAGCAGCCCTATTTATAATTGTCAGAAGCTGGAAAGAACCCACGTATCCCTCAACAGAATAGTCGATGCAAAAAATGTGGTATATCTACACAATGGAGTACTCTGCAGCCATTAGAAACAATGAATTCATGAAATTCTTAGACAAATGGATGGAGCTGGAGAACATCATACTAAGTGAGGTAACCCAGACTCAAAAGATGAATCATGGTATGCACTCACTAATAAGTGGATATTAACCTAGAAAACTTGAATACCAAAATCATAATCCACACATCAAATGAGGTACAAGAAGAACAGAGGAGTGGCCCCTTGTTCTGGAATGACTCAGTGAAGCAGTATAGGGGAAAACCAGAACAGGGAAGTGGGAAGGGTTGGGTGGGAACACAGGGGGAGGGAAGGGGGCTGATGGGACTTTCGGGGAGTGGGGGTCTAGAAAAGGGGAAATCATTTGAAATGTAAATGAAAAATGTATCGAATAACAAAAGAAATGTAAATGAAGAAAAAAAATAAAAACATAAAGATTGCCTAAATTTTACTGTTATTTGTTACAAATGTAATGAGTCTAAGAACAGATCCTCTATGGTCCTTGATTGGTGGTGAGGTTCTGTGAGCCCCCACTGTCCAAGATTAGTTCGCTCTGTCGTTATCCTTGAGGTGCGGAAGTTCTTTTATATGTTAGGCCAATTGACCCCTAATCAGAGATGTGAGTCCCTAATATTTTTTTGCAGCTTATCATTTCTCTTTTGACTTTGTCTATGGCTTTCTTGATCATGTAGAAAATTCTGATGTGCTTTATTATACTCATCTGTTAATTCAAGATTTATAATGCGTTTTATATATATATATAATGATTTATAATTCAAATAGCATTATATGTAGTTATAATTTTATGGCAATCATTATATATTTATACATAATTAACTTCTCTAGACATATTTTCAAGAAAAATAAATAAACTAATATGAAACTTGGAAATTTCTGTTAGTTCAGCAGGTATTTGCTGAAGGTCTGTAAAGTGTAGGATCATATCTCCTTCAAAATATAAAAATTCAGAAAGGGAAGTAATGTGCACTCAGAAGTAAATGTTATGATGGTAGAAATGAAAGGTCTAGAAGGACATACCTAATGCCACAAATTAGGCTGAAATCTTACTCTTGGCAAAACTTCTATGCCATTACTTGAAATTAAGTCAAATCTTCTTCATTGTACTAATTTCTGTAACTTCAATAACATTGTAACTTCATTCTCTCAGGATTTATTCCATCTTTATAGTCAAGGAAGAATGTGTTATAAAGATGAAAATAAAATCTATGACCTTAATTCAATGTTCTATGAATTTTGGTGTTTATATATGGTAGAGAAGGGGAGAGGGCAATACAAAGAGGGATTTGTGAACATGGACTGGGAAGAGAGGAGGGAGCAGGCTATTATGAGGAAATAAAGTGAATTCAAAAATTAATTCAAAAAAAGAATTTCTGAAAATGAGTAAGTAAAAAGCAAACAAACCAAAAGAAAACTGGCCAGATAAAGATATTTCTTGAAAAAACAAACAAATAAGCATTTTACATATGGTACTTACATAAAATGTAAAATATTTTGTGATAAGCTAAAAAGAATACCATGGTTCTGTTTTAGAGAGATTAGGGAAAGGCAATGGAGATTATCTCCAGATACTTCACCATCTGCAGTCTCTCAGATGCTGTTAGTTGAAGCTTTAAAATACTCGGAACATGTCTTTCTGAGTCGCAAGCTGTCCGATAAAAATGAAACATTTAGTTTAAATGATAGAAAAAATATGCAAAATCAATAATGCACCACAAGTACAGATTTACTGTTATGGTATAATCTCTTTCCTCTGCATCTACATACGTGGACAGGAATGCACAAAAAGTTCATAACTATGGGCTTGAACCTATGAACACAGACCTAAGTCACTTAAAACTAAGATTATGTGGCTTTAGGCCAAGCAGGCAAAGAATTGTGATTTAAGCCTGAAATGAAAGTCCCTGTCTCTTTACCCACTGAAGGAAAGGCTGCCAAGGGTGAAGGTCAAGATGTAGAGAGCACTTTCCACATAAGCTGCTACTTCCATTTCTATCACTCTTTGTTTCTTAGTCCTTTAATACTTTGTTAAAAATCTAAAATAACAAAATGTAAGATCAGGGTTATGTTGAGACACCAAAATCTCTTTCAAAGAAAAAAAAGAAAGAAAAACTGATCACACAATGACAATTACATAAACTGTATTTATATTGATCACCACAGATTCTGAATTGTTAAATTTATACTTATTTTTCTCGTTTGAAATTAGTATTTGATCAAGATACTCTGTGAAATCATCCATTAGTCTTGTATGAGATTTAGACCAAATAAATCTGGGAACTTTGTTACAACTCAGTGCTTCATCATTCCAGGTGCAGTTGAACAAAACAAATCCAGGCCCAATAGCTTCTATTGATATTGCCATGGATTGGGCCAGATCCCAAGATCTTCTCCATCTTAATATGGAGCCTAAGTTCAACCTTGGTAGTCCCTGTTTCAGATTAGAATGTTGACTCTTTGCTCAAGTAGTCATATACCTTTTACACAGTATATATAAAATAATTTACATTTTGTTTCCACCCACATAATTTGCATGTAATATAATCTTGTATAACATTTCTCCCCACCACACAATAGTTGATTGTTTAATGTGTCTGTGTTCTACATCAAATCTCTTGAGGTTATAAGATCATAATAGTGCTCATTGGTGAGTCCTTTAAAATTTATAAATAGTTCTAAAACAAGTAGCATGGCTTAGTCTACTGACATACTTATCTATTATAATAGAAACTACGACAAGAATGTACTTACCTATATCCTTTTCCTAATATGTTCCACATTACTCATAGGATAATACCATATTCTCATTGATCATGATACAGTTATTGATTTACACTGTAATATCATATTTGTACTACAAAAGGAATGTCAAAATATTACAAAGTGTTACCATTACAAACTGACATTATTCATCCATATTAGTTTTAATTTTCATATTCTGATGAAAATAGCTTCACTGTTACTAATCCTGGCTTTCTGTTTGAATAAGATTTAAACAACTTTTGCTATTAATTAGCCATTGTAGTGTCTTTTACTGTCATACAAAGAGTTGTTCTCAGCAATTTTTAAGGAATACTTTATTTAGTTCTTAGATTAAGAGTGTATCTGCACTATCTCCAGACTATGAAAGAGACACTGAAAGATAGGGAAAACAGGGCTAAGATTTATGCAAAAGCCCAAACAAGACTTTAAATCTAAGTAACTTATATTATTAGCCCCAACAATGTTTGACCCTATAGCATATTATTTCCAAAGCTATTTGGCATCTGTTAAGTCCAATGTTATCCATGTTTAAAACTTAGATGCTAACAGGAGTGATATGAAATTGTAATGGGACATTAAAGGGAGCGATGAATGTGAGACTTCCAACCATGGTGCTTAATATATACTAAGCCATTCATAAAAATAACCAGTAGTCATTGTGTTAATTTCCTGTCAATAAACTGTCATGTTCCTCAATGTCTGCTTCACTTATTTACACTATGTGTCACAAACTATAGTAGCAAATATGGTTATAATTTTACTAATTTCCTTGTAAGTAAATTATTTCTTTGCATAATTTCCATTAAATGTAAAATAAAGGCAAATATAGTAGAAAAATTATTGCTATACCAACAAAAATATATATTACTTTGGTATTAATTTCATTATATTCTGTGAGTATAAATCACACTTATTTGGGGGAAGACTTAGTTATATGCATAATACTAACCCTCAATAATTTGGTACATAGCTTTGTAATATTGCAAAGGCTTTGTACTTGGCATACAGACTTAGTAAATGAGAATTTATTTTAGGAATGTGACCTTGATGTCAATTAATTGTAGTGCGCATCTGAGTAAGTGTGGGTAAGTTAATAATTTTTATGTTTTCTGAGACACAGGGTCTCAGTGTGTAGCTCTGGCTACTCTTGAACTGTCCCTTCCCCCCACAGCATTTAGCTGTGACCCTCCTGGCTGGCAACCCCCACCCTTCCCCAGGCAGGCGTTATCTCTGGCCTATTCAAGCTGCAGCATTCCTGGCCTACAGCCTCCACCCTTCCCTGGCATTATCTCCAGCCCTAGTTCCTTGGGAACAATACAGCCGATTTCACCTCAGCGCAGCTCCACCCGGAGACTAACAGAAAACTGCAGTGACTGAAAGCAGACAACCCGCCGAGAAGAAGATCTAATGAACTCTCGGCCATTTGGGGGGCAGGGTGTTTTTTCCTAAGATTATAAATATTGGCTTAATGATAGTAAAGTCGGTCTCTATGGGCAACTGTCCTCTTGACTCATTTCTCTTTCGCCCCCTTCCCGTTAACCTCAGAATTCTCTTCCAGGTAACCCGGTTCGTATGTGGCCGCTGGCGGTCAACATTGAACTTGTCCTGTATATCAGGTCAGCCTCCTACATGTGGCAATTCACCTGTTTCCATCGCACTTATTCTGGTATCACAATTGCGAGGCAATACACCTAGCTTAGGCGTATATTGTACATCTACAAAATGGCATTAATGTCTACACTATATACAGTATTTTGAGTATTATCCAGTTATTCTTAATATATTAATTAGATTTGAACAAGGAATATAAGTAACTTTTAAGGTATTATTGAATAAACAGACCAGTAAATTGCTAGAATACCTTTATTAATACTTTTGCCATTTTTTAATATATTCCATGAGAATTATTTATTGTTTTTCCCTTTCAGGTCTCCAGAGCTTTACCTGAAAAACAAAGAGAGCTTGAGATTCACATAAGAGATTTTAGGCAGCTTGAAGAGCAGCTAGATCACCTGCTCCTGTGGCTCTCTCCTATTAGACACCAGTTGGAAATTTATAATCAACCAACTCAACCAGGACCATTTGACCTGAAGGTGGGTATGACTTGCTTATATTTCCATTTTTGGAAGAATGACTCAATTGATTGGATTGAGTTACTTGTTGATTTCTTTGAATCTCGTCACTCCTTAAAACAAGACAAGGAAAACATTATTCATATCTTCACAATAAATTCAATTCCTGAAATGGCGTTTATAGAATAGAAATTGAGACAGGGAGCAAGTCTCACTTCCAAATGGAGAATATGATTTACCCAGGAGCAGGGTTAGTGGAAGCAGATGGGGTAAGAGAAGATTCTGGTTAAATGAATAAGGATCTTCTTGAAGAAAGACCAGAATGTACAGAAAGCACCTGGATATTAGAGAGTGAAGAATTTAATTTGGAGTTGATCCTTGGTAAACTAATTTAGTAGGGTTTGTTTTGTTTTGTATCAGAAAACATAACGATAGGGCTAGGGAAGTCTCAGAAGACTTGAATTTTTGTTAAGTAGAGAACTGTTTTAACATTATCTTTGGTGTTATTGTAGTGATTATTTCACCAGCATTTCCTGCTTCTCTCTGAATTTGCTAGGCATCTTTATTAAAATGGTCAACATAACATTCACATCATGTCAGTACAGTCCATTTTCCATCTCTGCTCTAACTGCACTTAATATGTATTTATTTGTTAGATATCTTATATACTATTATCTAAATTTCTCATCCTAGACATTTGAGAGAAAGTTGTGCTTTAAAGACAGAATAAAAATAACAGAGTGGTGGAAAGGTTTGTTCCAGCTAAATTGAGTTATATTTGCAAAGTGCAATGTTTTCCTTTAACCTTACACCCCTGATGTTTTTATCAAACACTCTGTTAGCTGTGCACTGAGAACACATGGTACTCTGTAAGTCCCAGGTAAACATCATTTCCCCAGTACAAAACTCAGCCTGCTCAGTCACTGCCATGAGCCACAGTTCAGTCTGACACTCAAACTCATAAGTAACAATGACCTTTAGTGAGAAAAAATAATCAGTTAACTTTAAAGTATATGTATAACACAGCCCGTACATCAATAATTTTAGGAGATCCTGACACTAAGGCATGGCTTCTGATGCCTGAGTCATCCTATCCTGAGTAATGCATGTGTAGTCACAAGGGACGGCTAGACAAAGGACATCTTCAATTCAGAGAAGCAACTCCTTCTAGGATTTTGTTCTTCCACTTCAGCTAGTACACAGTATCCTCAGACACAGTTGACACTGGTGTCTTTACCAGTGATGCATCCAATCATTTCGGGTTGTTTGTTACTGAATAAACCACCTCACTAAGAAAGTGTAGATATTTGAGTCAAATGTATCATAAATTGAGCCAGATCCCTGATTATGTTGGATCTAGTATTTTCTTTAAGTCATTGATTTCATATGACAAATCAGAAAGGACACAAATTCTTCCCTCTCGACTAGGAACCATGTTTGGTTTTGTAACTTTTGTAACACATAGGTAACAGTCTGTTCATCAATGTGTGTCTTTTTGGAAAAAGAAATAGTAGATACTCAACACGAGCTATCTCTGCCCAGGTAATATGTATACAAAAAGGAAAACAAAATCTCATGAAACAAATAGATCATGTTGAGTTGACCAAAGTGACTTTAGTCTGGTCTCTGTCATGACTTTCTGTCCCCAGTTCAGTCTCAAATACTGAAAAGTCACATCAGTTGTTGTTTATCAACAGCACACACGTTTCTGACAAATAAGTCTTATAGTCTGAGGCAAAGACACTCTTTTCTGTGTTAATGAACTTCATTATCAAAGCCACATGTCACTTCTCTCACTGCTGTGCAGTGTTTTGATGGTGTACTATTTACTTCCTACAGCTTAGTTTAAATCACTGAGGGAAGAAACAACTGCTTCTTGCTGTGCAGAAAACTCTTTGGAATATTCCTTACACTTTGTGGGTTTTGAGAGTTTTTTATTCCTTAAGACCCTTTCTTCTGCTTTTGTCTGTATTCCGATACAAGAGGACATATGACCATGTGTCTGCTAACTGGAGAAATTCTCCCAGGAATCCCAACCAAAATACTTGGCTTTTAATAAAGAAATAGTTACAACTGTTAGTAATAACAAATTCATTATCCCTCTTTGTCTAGTTTCTGTCTCTACTCTCTAGAAAGTGATTTATTAACATTACAACTTTTATCTTTTTGATTTAATTATGGATTCCATTCTTTAGGCTTGCTGTATAGTCCTCTGCTTAAAGAGACCAAATGTTTACTTTCAAATTTAAAAATAATAAAATGGGTTATTTTTTGCTGTACTTTACCCAAAATGAAAAAATAAAGATTTTAAATGGTTTGGAAAGCATGCCAACTTTTTAACACAGGCAATTAAACTGTCTTTTTAAAAGTCTCAGTTATAAGTCATTGCAAAGAAAGTAGATATGAAGGAAGCTAGCTATATCCTGGCTCCATTTCCTGCATTTAAAGAACCTTTCTTTTTCTATGTATAGTTGGTGGTCATGGTGATCCCAGGAGCAAAGGGTCTGGCACCCTGCCATTCAGGTCATTAATTTTTTTTTCTGGTCAACTCTTGATCACCTGTTAGAAAAACAAGAATATGTAATGTCCTACATGAGTTTTAGTCAGCATTGCCTGCCTGGCATTTCATTCTTATTGATGAAGTGAAGCAAGGTATTCGATGAAACCCAAGTTAAAAAAAAAAAAAAAGAAAAGAAAAGAAAAAGAAAAGCCTTAAGGGTTCTATTATAATACATTGTTTACACTGGAGTGAAAATTGACTGCACATCGCTTGGTTTGTGCAATTTACTCCTAAAATACTCCTATTCAAGAAATCCTGCAAATAGCAATATTCATCTTGAAAATCACCTCACAGAACCCTTAGCAAGCTGCGAAACATAATCAATGAGATCTGTGATGTAGAGGGTGAAAATGAGGCATAATCACAGCCCTTTCCCATCAGTCAGCCCACTAGAAGGCATGCCTTTGAATTTTGATTTTCAAATGTACTCTCAATTTAGACATAAACTATGTTGATTTCAAATTTCACAAATGATAATTGAATGCTAAGATCCAGGGACCAGTTTAGAATTTCTATAAAGGGTCTTATGCTTTTAATCTTTAATGAAAGCTCTCAATAATGAGCTAGAGGTAGACTGTTTATCTGACATATAATAGTCTAACTACTGCTTTCTAAACTTTTTATTGAAATAGCAGGTAGCGGAAATACTTAATTCACTCAGTTAAAGCTTAGTAAATGGGCTATTTTCATATTGATGACCGAGGTGGTGTTTCCTTGCTCAAGAATGACTTCTTCTGTGGTCTATAAATATACCCAACATGCTGGCTCTTTCTTTCCATTTTAGAAATGCAATTGTCTATAATGTCAAATTCACAGACATATAACAGAATCCTAATACCTGACCACTACAGTAACTAAATAACTGAATCATGCATTCACATGGCAGTGAGTATTGTCAGGGAAAAATAATAGTGGACAATTTAACAGGCAAGTGAGATTTCATTTCAGTACTTGTGCAATGGCAGTAAGAAAACAAACACAATTCTTTTCAAACAAGACGAGAGAGGGTTGAGATATGATTCTGCTAGCTTGTCTTGCATGCATGAAGCACTGCACAAACCAGGTAAATGCTAGTAATTCCAGATTCCAGAAGGTAGACACCAAAGACATTGGATTTCAAGATCATTATCAACTATACACTCAGTTTGAGGCCAGCCTGAGGGACCTGAGAGCCTGTCTCAAAAAAGAAAACAAGCAAACAAGAAACAAACATATCTAAACCAAACATCACAAAATAAACAAACAAAATATGGGGGCTTCCAAGTGCAAGATGAGTTAGTAGAAAAATACCTGAGGGTTTCTACTGGTGACAGCTGTAAGTATTTAGGACATCTATGTTTCCCAGTTGTGTTTTCAAGTCAATCACTATCTTCCCACCATCTTGAACTTCAGGGCACTAATTTCTCTTCAAATGGTGAGTCAGCAGGGTACTTAGAGAAGACATTCCAGAGTCAGAACAAGGGATATTGTTTTTTTTAATGTTTTTTTAATTTTTTATATATTTTTATTTTCTATATTCTATGTTTACATTCCAAATGATTTTCCCTTTCCCAGTTCCCCCCTCCCCATATGTCCCATAGGCCCTCTTCCCTCTGCCCATTCTCCAATAAACCCCCTCCTATTTCTCTGTCTTGGTACTCCCCTACAGTGTTGGAACAAGCTTTTTCAGGACCAGTGCCCTCTCCTTCCTTCTTCTTGGGAGTCATTTGATATGTGAATTGTGTCTTGGGTATTCAGAGTTTCTGAGTTAAAGTTATTGTATTTTTAAGAGGCAGAAAAGTGATACATAATAGAAGGGCATTTGGATTAAATGTTCTTCAAAAAAGAGAAGTGAGATTTATGGTGAGGAAGACACTGAAGCTACAGCAATCTGTCAGTCTTTTTTTCTATTCTTGGGAAGCCTGGTCTCCCCCTAAGCAACTTTGTAAAACTAGTTTATGAAACTGAAGATATACCAAGAAAAGAGATGCAGAAAATGCTGCTGTACACCATGAACACAAGTAGTATTTTGTAGTAGTAGGGATTGAACCTAGCACAACGTGCATGCTAGGGCAGCTCTACCACTGAGACGGTATCTCTAAGCCTCCCTTAATATTTAGTATCATAATAGAGCCTCATAGAGTTGCTCAGGTACACCTTGAATTTGTCCGGATTCTGAGAAGCTGGAAGTACATACCTGTGCCACCAGGATTGGCAATTATTTTTTTAATTTATTAAAAAAATCCCAATACAATAATATTTTGCAAATAAAAAAACTTTTCAACCAAATTTTTACTAGGATTCTGTTTAAGCTAAAATTCACTATTAAGGAGCTTACAGATAAATCCATAGCAAGCATTGACTATGTAAGATAAGATTCCTATTCTATGACCCTAACTCTACTGAGATTGGTTATTCCTTCCTCCTTCTGGACCAGTTGTTTTGCTTTGAGACAAAATTATTTTTTCCTTCACTAAATATACCCTGTAGGTGGCATAATTTATGTACAAGTTTTATTTATATTGTCCCTTTTATTTCTAGCAGTTTTATTAATGCTTTACTTGTAATTTTAATGGTCAGCAACTAATTTTCTGAGCAATCAAGTACCAGTTTAGCAGTAAACTATCACCCACCAGCATCTTCAAAGACTGTCATATTGACTTTTCCTGGGATAAGCGAGTGAAAGTACATTAACCCCAGATACACATGACAGTCAATCCATAACCTGACTTTGAGGTTTATTGGGCTAGATTAAAGAGTGCAAATGAGGACTTACATACAGCAGTATTGGTGGCCCCCAAACAGGTGCATCCCCCTAGGTAAACTACAGAGTTACATCTTGTCATGGATGGAAGCTTCCTGGAAGCTTCCTTGTCGAGTCATGCTTTCAATTATCCTTCCAATTTTTAGCACAGTCTGTCTTCCAGAATTTTTTTCTGGCAGAGAAGGTTAAAACCATTACAAAACATGTGCTCACCACCATATTGTTCTGCTCCAACAGCAATAACAAGTGCAGGTAAACTCAAGGACAAGTCTTGTTAAGGCATACAGAATGAGAGAAAATGAAAGAAAAAGGAAAGTACAGAGTAAGAAATTTCATGAATACACGTGATATTACCTCTTTGCTCTGACAATTAAAACCATTTCCCAGGTTTTTTTTTTTGAGGAAAAATTTAATTTTTTTAGTCAAATGCATAATTTCACAGAGGCTATAGGCCAGTATTTGGATAAGGGAATGAGGCCATGCATCAGCTATCTTGGTTTATGCAGGGGACCCTCTGAAGGCATAAAATATCCAATTTGGTTACGGTATAACATGAGCCTGTCACTTTAAGCCTTTGAATCAAGTGCCGAGGATTAAAAAATAAATAAATAAATAAATAAATAAATAAATAAATAAATAAATAAATAAAAAACAGGCTGAGATCCAGAACTGGCAGAACCACCCCCCCCCTTCTAAGAAGAGTCATCTCATGTATGGGTCTTATCAGTATAGGAATGGGAAAAGCAAACCCAAAACAAAAGAAGCACAACTATACCTTCTGCAGCCCATATTCCTTGCAAATATAAGCCATATTTTTTTCTTTTTGTCAAATCCTTGCAGTACCTAGCTGAGATACAGTCAATGCACAAATCTCTCTGGAAACAAAAACCTTGTAGCATATCTAGATTTTATATTATATATACTAATACCCACCCCTGTGGGAATAAAGTTATGAAAGTTAAATGTTCCCTTTGTCCCCTGGAGACCCCATGGCACATAACTTCAGTCTAAATCAGGAAGAACCTGAAGTCTCTGTCACATAGGTACATGAAAATAAAGATCCTGATCTTCTACCTCATCTCCCAAATCTCCAACCAACAAGCAGGAACACTACTGCCAGAAAACAAATCCATCAAGAGACAATAGCAGGGAGCCAGAAGAGGGTGCTCATTCTCCAACTCAATTAGTCCATTTAAAACAACGAACTTCTCAAGACTGTAAACTGCAATTTCTTTAGGGAAGAATTCTTAGAACGGATCATGCAAATATATTTTGTAGTAACACTTGGTTGGCATAGAGAAATCTACTCTATGTTTTGTGTCTTTTAAGAATTTTAATATTCCCTATTAATCCCAAGAAGAGAACTCCATAAAAACCTCTCTTAAATGCAAAGTAGTTTGTAAAACTAGTTTAGAAAGTAGAATACCTCTCTGTAGACTTAGATTTTTAAAAGCCAACTCTTAATATGGGTTTTCAAGTGCTTTGAACCCCCTTCTAGCCCACCGTCAAAAGATAGGGAAGAAAAGAAGGTAAATATCGAGGGGATTTTAATCTCCATTGGCAGGAGGCCAGCAGTCCAGTTTAGTAGTGTCTCAATACAAAACACAAATCAGCAGTGGAGGCATGATCCAGTGGAAACTGCCAGACCTTCACTTAATTGGCACAGCTAGAGGGAACAGAACCAGCCAAAACTCCAGGAAAAGTTCCCTGCAGTAACTCTCTCAGTTAAGTGAAGATCAGCAGATACACAAGAGAAACAAAATGTTGCAAAGCTAGCTATGCAAGCACATCATCTTTGTCCATTGAGTCCTACTTGTACTCTCTCCAAACGTCACATGTCCCCCCCCACGGATCTTGCCTTAGCAAAACACCATGTTGTCCTGCATCACATGACACTTATCAAAAACTTGCACTTCAACCACTTGGATTTTAAAATTTATGTTTAAAAGGTGTTTTCTGGGTGTATTGTGTTTTCTGTGTATGTTGTGCTATTTTTTTTTCAACTTGACGCAAGTTAAATTTTTATGGGAGGAAGGAACCTCAATATAGAAATCTGCCTTCATCAGATTGATAAGTAGGCAAGACTATGGGGCATTTTATTGATCAGTAACTTATGTGGAAAGGTCAAGCCCTCTGTCAGCTATACCACTCCATGACAGAAGTTTCCCGGAGGCATAAGAAATTTGGCTAAAAGTGAGCCTGGGAACAATCCAGTAGTTAGGAGTTCTGCTTTAGCTCCTCCACGTTCTCTCCTCAAGCTACTGCCCTGGGTTCCCTTGATAATGAATTTTGTGTGTGTGTGTGTGTGTGTGTGTGTGTGTGTGTGTGTGTTTATAGAATAATCTGACAGGGGCCAGAAGGGAGAATGTAGAAGGAGATAGAGAAAGAAGGGCAGAATAGTATAAATACAACATACTCTTGTATGAAAATCTGAAAAAAATATAAATAAATTAAAATAAAATGTATTGTTTTCCTCCTCTGAATGTATCAAATGTAGTGCAAACACCATAATAATATATTATCTACCATCATCCACTTAAAAATGCATGAACAAACTTATCTTTTATAAATAGAAATTTTATATTTTGCTGCTTCTTGTTTAAATCACACTTTCATTTCACTTCCCTCAAAAAATTATATCCTAATACAGTATGTATTTATGCTATAACATCTTTTATTAAACACTCTGTCATACTTTTGTATGACAAATATATCTATGTGAACTTCAATTTTTACAAACAATTTCTTGGAACAGTAAAGCTCTCTCAATATTTTTTAAATTCATTAAATTGATTTGTATTTGCAATTACCATTAACATCCATGGCTAGTAATAACTAGACATGCTAAGCTTTTGACTAATAAATATCAAACATAGTCAGGAGAGGTTTCCTCAGAAACAAGTTTATTAATGAAATGAGGAAGTGTTTGGTAGCTTGATGATTCTTGATTCAAAATGGGTTTCAATTACCAGTGTTGGGAGTTATATATTTATTCTCAAATGACTATGTCTCAGAAGCAATGACCATTGGTAGATTCCAAAGAGTTGTTCTTGAGAGTAGGGAGAACTCTCATAGACCAAATGGTTGGGAGAATAAATTTAAATGGCAAAGAAATTTAATATGGCAATGGAGCCCATCAAAACTCTTAAAGGGGATAAGAATCTGGAAAGTGAATATGCTCATAACATTCCTGACTTCATATCACTAAGAAAATCTTCACATAACCCCAGGGAAATACACCAGTCTGAAGATTGTTCTCTAGATTGACATTCTTGTATGGGAAAAGGGGACAACTCGATCCCTGGTTTGACACTTATTATACTACTAAAGTATCATCAATTTTATCTTACTACAGTCACTAAACACACTGTGCTCATTCCTGAAATACATTCATTGCCATTATGCCTTACATGGAATAATTGATCATACAGAATGTTCTCCATTACTGATGTGACATTTCCCCCATCTTGTCTTGTTATTTATTTGGTGGAATTAGATGTGAAATGTTACAGACCGTGGGTCTGCTGTGGGATAACCAGGGTCCTCTGGTCCAGGAAGGCACAGGTCCGGCTGAGATGACAGACAGAACAAACCATACACACACAGAGGCGGTTTAAACTGAATGTATTTTGGAGCTCTAAGGCAAGGATTTTTATACAGGAAGAGTTGGTATTATCATTTCAAAAGATGTAGCCAGTGAGGCAGGCACAATTATCATAGCCATTTGGTATAAGGAAATGCAACAGCAATTAGGAACAAAGTTTCTCAAGAAACAGATACAGAGGATCAATTTACAGATGTCATCAAACTTTCTGATTAGAATCCAGAGTCACTCATAGTTTACAGCAAACCTTCAAAGAGTTTGAAGTTTCTTATACCACCTGGGTCTTAACAAGTTCTTGTGAGAAATCCTTATCTAACATTTAGCCTTTTACCTTGTAAAACAAAAACTTCCTGACTAAATTAATGCTTTCAGTACCAGAGTGCCCAAGCCATCCTCATATACATACGCACAGCCATAAAAACCTGCATGTGGTTGGAAGGTAGTAATTATGTAAACAACTACGAGGCAAGGCATTGAAATTCTAAAACGGGGGTTGGGGGTCAGTGAGTCGACTTCAAAGACGGATTATCAGCCAGGCCTTAGGAATCCCGGTGAAGAGAGAAAAGGAGGAAGTCAGGGCAAACTGCTACTTGAGAACAAAGGGCCCATCTTAAATAGCCAGAAAGTAAGAGAGTACAGTAAATTGCCAGGTGAGATAATCAGCTTCCACAGCTTCCAGGAGGCAGTAAAAGTTCTCCTTAAATTAAGATCTGTGTGTGTCATTTCATCATATATTTTGTTGTTTCTTGTTAGTTTTGAAACCAGGTTATATTATATAGCCTTTGTTAGCCTGGATCACACTGTGTAGACCTAAATGGCCACAGTGTCACAGAGATCTCTTTGACTCTGCTGCTATTAAAGAAGTGAGGCACCCAACTCTGTTGATTCATTCTTTGTTAAGGCCAACCTCAGGAAATAACCTGTCCCCTTATGCCTAATTTTGGGTTCATTTATAGAATATGCAGTTGTCTTTCTGAGAAAAGTAATCCTATACATGACCTTTTCTAACTCAACTGCCATTGTTGTTGTAGGTCCTCCTACAATATATTTGTCAATCTACTTAATAAACATAAAAAGAGAAGATTTGGCTTTCAATTTTCTTGTTATAATGTAATAGACTCCATTAAATATTAATACAGAGTATACTAATTAATTATAATTAAAGTACATATAAATAATTAAATGTAATTAGAGTATCTTAGAATTCTCTTTTAAATTCGAATCATATAAATATAATTGTATATACCTCTTCTGTAATTTTATCTAAGCCAGAAAAACATCTCCAATACACTGAATCCCAAAGACTATGAGCATTACAGCACATTCCAGAAAGTCTTTCTACTTTAACATAAACTTATTTTGGGTACAATCTTCATTATAAACTTATTATTCTTTATTTCCTATCTACTCGCTATATTTTTATAATTCCAGCAAGCATATATTCCAACATTTTATATGAATTATTTAAACACATATGAAATTTTGTCACAGAAATCCCCAGTGAAACCCTCTAAATATACTAATGAAATTTCTATTCAGTTAATAAGCCATATGTTGATTGATTATGCTGTCTTATGTTAAAGAGCTGCTCACTCTCAAGTTCTTTAGAGTAGATATAATGTATAAATAAACTCCAAGTATGAAGTATAATCGATGCTAACACATCTGCCAGGTTGTATTGTGAGTGTTCTAAGAGGATGCCATAATAGCCTCAGAGACTTAACTCTGACCTAATAAAGACATAGTGGCTCTTCAAGGAACTTCCATCAGTAGCATGAAGACATTTTCTATGGTCCCTCTACGTTTGTTTACATTTCATCAACATTCTTTATTCAAGGAGGGTGGTTCCAACTCACTATCTTTTTAACTTATATTCTTCTTTGAGTGAGGATTTCTTTCAACTTTCTGAAACATTTTGTCTTCCCTTTTTACACACTCTTAAATAGTTTCTTTCTGGGTTTCTCAATTGGCTACCCATCTATTTCAAAAAAGTTAAAACAAATGCACTTTATGACTTAAAGTACAACCATGGTTCTTCTCCACAGCAAATGTTTTAAATGAAAATTTGATTCTAGCTTTAAGATTGTAATCTGAGACCATCAAGACCAATTTTAAAATACAGTACAAATCGTTCTTGTCCTTCATAGCAAATAATCTTGGAAAGATGTTCTCTTGGATGAAAAGTTATAGCCCAATTACAGTTTTAAATGTTGGTTTCCTTTTTAAAATCTATTTTACAATATATGATGATGACAACAAGGTTGTTTATGTGTTGCCCTTCTGCAGCTGACTACAACATTCTGGCAATTTAGGAACCACAGGTTTCACTTTGAAATTTGTTTTCCAGCCACTTCAACAATAATTATTTAGAAAGTCTCAATTTTATTTCCACACCTTCTTTTTTCTTATAAAACCACAAACTACTTGATTTTTGTCTTCAGGTGCACCTGTGGTGGCTTGCCGTTTGGCTGACTACTTTTATTAGTACCCTGAGATGTAATTTGTCTAAATCTTGGGAGTTAATTCTAAGCAGATTGGGACACTCTAATCTCTTTACTCCTCTTGGGCACTACTTCCCTGTCAGTATTATTTGCTCTGTTCTTTGCAGTTAGAATATTATTCCTCTTGACATACAAGAAGTAAACTCAATAGAATTAAAGGTTCCAGTTTTAATTTTCCCTCACCAATACTAAACAATTTTCTTCCAAAAAGGACTTTGCCTCTCCTACATCATTATTTTGCTCTAGATATAACTTAAAGTCATTTTGTCACACAGAAACTATTTTTGCTTCCTTCATATCATACTTTTTACTAAATACTAGAATTTTATCTTTTTAGTGATCTTTAACTGCTCCATTAAAAGTAATTGTAGGTAATGATACTTTGTAGAAAGTTAATGTGAGAACATCAGAAGCAATGCTATCATTTTAAAATGGAAACTACAAAAATCTCTGCCCTGAACATGGCTACTGTCCCTTTATGAGTATATATAATGGAGGAGAGCATTTTCAAGAGTTTTCAGACATTTTTGTATAACTTGACCACCTAGTTCGCTTCCATATTGCCAAAGGGGTGGCTTTGATAGGGAGAAAAGATGAGAGGAGAAAAAATTTGAAATTAAATATGAAGTTTTGAGTTAAGACATTACCACTGTGGGAGCAATGAGTATTGATACACAACAGTAGTGAGGAATTCATAGGCACTCAGAAATACTATGTATCTACCTGCAAATTGTAGTATTCATTACTACACAACATTTATAACAATATTTTTAAAGATTCAAACACTTAAAATTTTCTATGAAAGCTGTATTCACAAGACTGCTTATTTATAAAGTTGCTATCACTGAAAAGGTACATAATATGTATATGGAAATGAAATGCAATTTGGAGTTAATATTTATCCATTCCCCCATCAATATGTGCTACATAGGATTATAATTCTCAACGTCAACAGTAGTACAATAACCCAGGAATATTATAAAATATACTTTACTAATATTGATAGTCTAAGGACTAGTGTATATGTATTTGTGTGTGTGTGTGTGTGTGTGTGTGTGTGTGTGTGTGTGTGACTTTGACACATGCTATGGTCAAGAAAGAATATCACTTAAGAAAATGTCTCTTTAAGATCAGGCTCTAGGGGGCATTTCTTAACAGCTGATCTTGGTGGGCCCACCACTGTGTTTCATGCTAACTCCAGGCAGAAGATCATGTGCTAAGAGAGCCATGAGGAGTAAGCCAGTAAGCAGCATTCCTCCTTAACCTCTGCTTCAGTTCCTGCCTCCAGGTTTCTACTTTGGGTTCTTGCTGACTTACTTTCATGATGGACTCTGATCAGAACGCATAAACCAAAGAAATCCTTTCTTTCCCATATTGCCATTGGTAATAACATTTATCATAGGAATAAAACTAGGACACTCATTAGCTCCCTTATGGATTTCTTTAGTGTGTGTTTGTTTTCTATATGTGAGTACATTGTCACTCTCTTCAGACACACCAGAAGAGGGCATCAGATCCCATTACAGATAGTTGTGAACCACTATCTAGTTGCTGGGAATTGAACTCAGGACCTCTGGAGAACAGTCAGTGCACTTAACTGATGAGCCATCTCTCCAGCCAATCCATTATTGATTTTTAAGTAGACAAATAGCCATAACTATATTATGTATGCAAAGTAGTTATGTAGTATGTCTTGGTGGAGTATTCATTCACAGTATGCAAGATCTCCATTATGTCTCTGTGAACCCTACAATTTTCTCCTTCATTAGGCAGTGAGGGAAAAGGTCTCATCCTGAATACCAATTTAATCTAGTCTCATTGTCTGAACCAGTATCTCTTAGACAAATAATTTTTTATTTTCTGATTCCTTTTTTCCTTCCTGCTCCTCTTCAGGATGTCACCCTAATTGATAACTGAGAGAAATTGCAGCTTATATAGGACATAAGAGCCCCATGAACGTGTTTTTACTCTCCTATGACTCTTTTCTATGTAGTATCTTCCTTGCTGACCTAGTAGCTATGAGATTGTATTTCTGTCAGAAAATGATGTTAATTGCTCACTAAACTGTATTGGCTGTAAAGGAATCCTTAAATCTGGAAGTTATCACTGAAGAACATTTAAAATTCTAAATACATAATTATAATTCTTCTGAAAGCAGGCATGACTGTCATTTCAGTAAAAATGTCTGCCAAGAACTGCATAAAACCTCACATTATATTTTTATTTCATGAGAAATGAGGATTGGGTTTGGAGTTTACAGGAAAAATATGCTTTGGTGTAAAACAAAAGGCAAGGTAGTTATATTCATATTCTCTGTGACTTGAAAAGCAGAAAAACACATATATGTGTATATATAAAGATAATACATTTAAATAATATTTTAATATTTGGTTTTGTATTAAGAAATTATTCTAAATTTAGCTTCCACCAACATTTGAGAGGCTAAAAAATTTACCAAAGATAGAGGTAAAATTTAATTTAAATATGATGTAAAACTGTAAGATCCTGAAAAAGAATGAATTTTAAAGAGTGTTAAATATATTGAAATTCAGAGTAAGCTTTAATTTTATCAGTATGTAAATATATCACAATTCGTGTCTCTTATTTTCTTTTTTTAATTAATTAATTAATTAATTTTACACTCGATATTTTATTCCCCCCACCCCCATCAACCCCTTCCGACTGTTCCACATCTAGTTCCTCCTCCTCACCCCCTGTCTCCACTTGGAGGTCCCCACCCTCCACCTCACCTGACCTATAATCTCCCTGGGGCCTCTAGTCTCTTGAGGGTTAGGTGCATTTTCTCTGAATGAACCCAGACCCAGAAGTCCTCTGCTGTATGTGTGTTGGGGGCCTCATAACAGCTGGTGTGTGCTGCCTGTTTTGTGGTCCAGTGCTTGATCGATCTCAGGGGTCCAGATTAATTGAGACTGCTGATCCTCCGACATGGTTGCCCTCCTCCTCGGCTTCTACCACCTTTTCCCTAATTCAGCCACAGGTATAAGCAGTTTTTGTCCATTAGTTGGGTGTAAATATCTGCATCTGACTCTTTTAGCTGCTTGTTGGGTCTTCTGGAGTGCAGTCATTTTAGGTCCATTTTGGTGAGCATTCCATAGCCTCAGTAATAGTGTCAGGCCTTGAGACCACCCTTTGAGCTGGATCCCACTTTGGGCCTGTCGCTGGACCTTATTTTCCTCAAGCTCCTCTCCATTTCATTCCTTGTAATTCTTTCAGATGGCAACAAATACGGGTCTTCTTTGAAGGTCTGGTAGAAAATTCTGCACTAAATTCATCTGGCACTGGGCTTTTTTTGATTGGGAGGTTTTTTATTGACTTCTATTTCCCTGTGCAATATGAGCCTGTTGAGATACTTTACCTGCTCTTGATTTAACTTTGGTAATGAGGTATCTGTCTAGAAAACCAACCATTTCTTCTACATTTTCCAGCTTTGTTGAGTGTAGGCTATTATAGTAGGATCTGATGATCTTTTGAATTTCCTCTGCTTCTGTTATATTTCCCTTTGCATTTCTGATTTTTTTTTTTTTTAAATTTGGATACTGCATCTCTGCTCTTTACTTCATTTGGCTTTGGGTTTATCTTTCTTGTAGATTCTCTCAAAGAACCAGCTTCTTATTTTGTTGATTCTTTGTATTACTTCCTCTGTTTCCATTTGGTTGATTTCAACCCCGAATTTGACTATTTCCTGCTTTCTCCTTTCCTAGGTGAATTTGCTTCCTTTTGTTCTAGAGCTCTTAGGTGTGCTGTTGTTAGTGTAAGATCTCTCCAGTTTCTTTAGCAGGGCACATTGTGCTATGAACTTTCCTCTTAGCACTGCTTTCATTGTGTCCCATAAGTTTGGGTATGATGTGTCAACATCTTCATTAAATTCCAAGAAGTCTTTTTATTTCCTCCCTGAGCAAGTTATCATTAAGTAAAGAATTGTTCAGTTTATACCTGTGTGTGTATTTTTCTCTAGTTTTTGCTGTTATTGAAGACCAGCCTTAGGCCATGATGATCTGATAGGGTTCATGGTATTATTTCAATCTTGTATTGGATGAAAGTTGTTTTGTGACCCATTGTATGGTTGATTTGGAGAAGGTACCATGAGTTGCTGAGAAGAAAGTGGATGCTTTTAGGGTGAAATGTTCTGTAGATATTTGTTAAATCCTTTTGGTTCACTTTTAGTTTCACTGTGTCTCAGTTTAGTTTCTGTTTCAATGACCTGTCCTTTGATGAGAATGAGGTGGTAATACCTCCCACTATTATTGTGTGGGGGTCAATGTGTGTTTTGAGCTTGAGTGAAGTTTCTTTTATGAATGTGGGTGCCCTTGAATTTTGGGCATAGATGTTCAGAATTGAGATTTTCTCTTGGTAGATTTTACCCTTTGTGAATATGAAGTGTGCTTCTTCATCATGCTTGATAACTTTTGGTTGAAGACCTATTTTTTGGATATTAGAATGGCAACTCCTGCTTTTTTCTTGGGACCATTTACTTGGAAAACCATTTTCCATCCTTTTGCTCTGTGGTCGTGTCTGTTTTTGTTATTTAGGTGTGTTTCTTGTATCAGCAACATGCTGCATCTTGTTTTTATATCTAGTCTGTTAGTTTATGTCTTTTTATAGGTGAGTTGAGTCTATTAATATTGAGAGCTATATAAGAGAGGTGATTGTTGGTTCCTGATGTTTGTTTTTGTGGGTGGCTTTATGTGCTTGTGGTTTTCTCCTTTTGGCTTTGTTGTGAGATGCTTAATATCTTGTTCTTTCTTTGGTGCAGGTACCTTCCTTGCACTACTTCCTTGGAGTTTTCCTTCTAGGATCCTCTGTAGGGCTGGATTGTTAGATATGTTTGAATTTGGTTTTGTCCTGGAATATTTTGGTTTCTCCATCTATAATGGTTGAGAGTTTTGCTGGGTATAGTAGCCTGGGCTGGCATTTGTGTTCTCTTAGGGTCTTTATGATATCTGCCCAGGATCTTCTAGCTTTTATAGTCTCTGTTGAGAAGTCTTGTGTAATTCTGATAGGTCTACCTTTGTATGTTACTTGACACTTTTGCCTTACTGCTTTTAATATTCTATCTTTGTTCTGTGCATTTAGTGTTTTGATTATTATGTTATGAGAGGAATTTCTTTTTTGGTCCCATTTACTTGGTGTTCTATAGGCTTCTTGTACCTTAATGGGCATCTTTTTGTTGAGGTTGGAGAAGTTTTCTTCTATGATTTTGTTGAAGACATTTTCAGGTCCTTGGAGCTGGGAATCTTCATTCTCCTCTATTCCAATTATTCTTATATTTGGTCTTTTCATTGTATGCTGAATTTCCTGGATGCTTTGGGTTAGGAGTTTTTTTATGTTTTGAATTTTCTTTGATAGTTGTGTCAATCTTTTCTAAGGTATCTTCTGCACCCCAGATTCTTTCTTCTATCCCTTGTATTCTGTCAGTGATACATACATCTGTAATTCCTGACCTCTTTCCTAGGTTTTCCATTTTCAAGTTTGCCCCATTTGTGTTTTCTTTATTGTTTCTACTTCCACTTTTAGGTCTTGGATCATTTTATTCAATTCCTTCACCTGATTACATGTGTTTTCCTATATTTCTTTCAGTGAGTTATTGATAGCCTCCTTAAAGGACTCTATTATCTTCATGAGATAGAATTTTAGGACAGATTCCTCATTTTCAAGTGTGCTGGTATATACAGGGCTTGCTGTTCTGGGAGAACTGGGTTCTCATGATGCCCATATATATTGGCTTCTGTTACTTAATGGTCTTAAGCTTGCCTTTTGCTATCTGGGTATCCCTGGTGTTTGTTGGTCTGGGAGTCTGTCCGTGGGTTGCTTCAGGTCTCCTGGTAGGCCTGTGGCCCTGGCTGTAGCAGACCACCTGTGGGGCCTTCCAACTTGGGGGCTCTTCTCCAGGACAGAGAAGCTACTGATCTGTTGTTCTGGTTCTGGCAGATCTGGGAGGCTTTCAGAGAGTTGGGTCTTCAGTGGAGCAGTCAAGCTGTTGTCCAACTGCTCTGAGTTCAGTGGATCCTCAACTGCTCTGAGTACAAGTCCTCTAGGATAGGTCAGGATATGTTGTATTCACTGAAGCAGACCAGCTAAGAGTCTGCCCCAGCAGAAAGACCTGAGTGGAAGAACCACACGACTCTTTAACAATGAATCAAGCGTACATTTTAAATTTTGAATGTGTTGCTTTAAAAAAACCATGTAGAAAATGCAAACAAAGTAGAGAATGCCTCTAATACAATTAGTTATGAGACTGAATTAGAAGGATAGCAAGTTCAAGTTCCATCTGAGCTACATAGAAAATTCTTGTATTTTAAAAGAAAAGAATGAGTAATATAGCTCCTTGGAAAGCTGTATGCCAAACATGAACAAAGTCTTTGATTTGTTCCCAAGAACCAAAAACAAAGAAGAGCATAAAATATCATAGTACTTTTCTATTTCCGTATAAACATAGTGCTTTTCTATATCCTGAAATATAGATAAATATAAAATAAATATTTATTATATTAAATTTAGGCCATTAAAAGTAAGAGTATATTATGAATCTAATCAACAAATACAATTCTATATTATAAGTACTTCTAGCACTATTAGGAAAAAATCAGTTGCTGTGGCTGTTCTTGAAAGCTATACATGACTTAAAATTCACTGTAATACTCCTCATACTTCTAAATTGCCAAATAGAAACTATTTTCATATTCACATATTTCATTCTGTCATTCTTTCTGCTTGTGTTTGTGTGGTTGTAGTAGTGAGGATAGTCTTATGCATTTATGTTATGGGTCTATATCTAAAACTATGTATAATATTTTATACATCAAAATATAACATTTTGAAATACTGTATTTTAAAGAATACAAAATACCTGGGCATACATATTTTGGAAAGGGTAAGTTAATTCTTTAATTAGTGATATATTCCAAACACATTGAACTTGTTCAAAGATTCAAACAATATATATACAAATACAGTTCATATATTTAAAGCATCTGAAACAGCATTCAAATTTTAAATGTTCCAATATCTCTTCTAGAAATAGTGAGTATTAAACATGTACTAAGCATAAGAATTTATAAAAGATATAGTTTAGTAAAATATTTTTATTTTAATATTAAGCAGCTCAAAATGAACTCATAAAACTGATTTTGTAATAAAGTAGTCACCAAACTGAGATTTATGAAATTAATAATTTTATTAAGCCTTTATAAAGTAACATGCACAAGAATGCATAGGATCCTGCTAGAATACTTCTGTTACTCAATGAAACCTCAAAACCATACATATACACTTTTAATATCCAAGACTTTTTGAAGTAACTTTTGTGGCTAATCTGTAGAAAATTTTCTATTTACACAACTGTTGTGGGAAATATTGAAAAAACAAACCAGCACATTCTCCTGCCCATGCCTCTAACTCTCTGCCCTGGCCTAGCCAGCCATGCACTGGTGGACGATGGACAACCTGTTTCTTTCTCATGGAGAGTCTGACTCAGAACTCCACAATCTCTCCACCCAGCTTCCTAGCTTCCCACTGGCAGGTTGCTACCATGCCCACCCTGTGCTTCAAATCCTCCATGGCATTTGTGGTATATATTTGGCAAACCCACACTTTGCCACCATACCTTTCTCTCTTGAACCCAGACCAGCTGCTTCCTGAAGGAAAATGCAGCACAAACTTAGTTCAGATATAATGGTAACCCAATCTCTTTTCATTGTGTCCCAAAATTCATGGATGTTTTATGTTAGGAACTTTTTGCACTTGACATTTCTTCTACATCTGAGATTCTCTCTTCAATCTTCACCAACATTCTGTTGGTGATGCTTGTGTTCCTCTTTAAGGGCTTTTTATCCAGTTGTCTGTGTTTTACTGTATATATTTAAGAGAATTATTTATATCTTCTTTAAAGGCTTCTATCATTTTCATGACCTGGAATTTAATGTTAGAATCTTGCTCTTCAAGTGTGTTATGATATCCAGGGCTTGCTGTAGTGGGAGAATGGGGTTCTGATGGTGCCATAGTGCCTTGCTTTCTGTTAATCATGTTCCTGTGCTTACTGTTGGGGTTTTGTGTAAGCTCCACCCCACACCTACCTGGCAATAGCCAGGTATGCCCCGCCCCAGAGATCTGGCTCACTATAAGAGGAGCTACTTGCTCCTCCTCTCTCTCTTTGCTCTCTGCTCTCCCACATACTCTCACCTCTCTGCCCCTGGGGCTCTTCCCCCCCTCCACGTGGTCATGGCTGGCCTCCACTCTCTCTCTCTCTCTGCCTCCACTCTCTCTCTCTCTCTCTCTCTCTCTCTCTCTCTCTCTCTCTCTCTCTCTCTCTCTCTCTCTACCACTAACTCCCATCCCCTATTCTGAATAAACTCTATTCTATACCATGTCTGTGTGTGTGTGGTCCCTTAGGGGCAGAGGTGCCCAGGCAAGGGCCCCCGCCTGGACACCTTCCCCCACACCGCCTAGCCACACTCATCTAACTCACCTATATTCTCACCTAACCCCTTATATTCCCCCTACTTCATCATCCTTCATCATCCTTCATCCTTCACTTACCTTCTGCAATCTTGCTGTCTGTGGTATTAGCTGTTATGATCAATGCAGGAGACAGGCAGACATGTGTGTCCCCAGTTAGAGACTCCTAAGAGGAGGCAATAGAGCTGTCTCTAGTTAGAGATGGCTTTCTGTGACCCTGGTTTGAGCAGTCATCCTGGGATACAGGTAGAGCTGTGTGGTGTGTAGTGAGCGAACCAATCAAATTGTCAATTCAAATGGAGGTATGGGCACGGAAGGAGATGGGGTTCAAATAGTGCAAGACAAAACCCCACATCTGCTGGGCTCTGTGGGGTCCCAGCAGACATGGAGATTGGGACATGGATTTCACCTGTGTCCCTGGTTAGAACATTCTGGCAGTCAGACAAGTCTTCAGAGTTCAGGAGTTGACATGGGCTATCCTCTACATGTGCAGTTAGAGTTGTAGACCAGAATCTCACATAAATTCCTTTATTGAATAGTAAATGTCTATTGGATCCTAACAGAATTCTAATCATAGGCATCTAAGAAAACAGGTCCATAATTTCTCATCTAGAATGCTATCATCAGCATTTCAGGAAACCCATGAAAAATTATACATTAGCCAAAGACACAGAAATATAACAATTATGAGTGTACAAATTACAGATGGTAGGCTAGATGATGTAGATGCAAGATGAAAGCTATGCATTGACTTTATCAAAGAAAACTAATTCTATTTCCTGTTCCTCTCATGAATTTCAGAATCATTTATATATGCTATATTCTCTATAAATATTTAAGGAAAAATGTTAAAGATAAACAAAACTCAATGATTTGTTGTGATAATATTTGTGTAAATATACAACTTAAATTCTTTTATTTATTTGATAGTTTGTTTTTAAAAGTTATGGATGAATATATAAAGTTGTTTTAGATAATGACTATAATTTGGGTATAAAACCTAATAGCAAAAAAAGAAACATCTCTACCAGGAAATTGAAATAATCAATTGTTCTTTTCTCTGTTTTTAATGAAAATAACACCAGTTTCTACTTAATGCTTTTATGGGGTTTCTGATGTTAAATAAAAGTTATATGTGCAATGAATATTTTCCATACAGACTTCAAGAACTATGTCCATCTGCCACATATCTACAGCAGAAGTTCTGGATTGCATAGAAATATGCTATTTTGGTTTGAAACAACATAAATATTGGAAAATGTTTCAGAGATATGTCAGAGTTACTTTCTTTTATATGTATATCTTTATTCTATGGAAACCAAAAACCACTAACCCATAATGTGTTTCAAATACTGAAAAGTTACTCAAAAATTGAAAATATTCTACTGTGGCTAAAGTTCTACCAAATTAAAATCAATTTTATAATTATAATATCAATATTGATAAATTTCATTGGAATGACTATGTGAATGATGATACTACACACATTGTAAACAAAAGAAAGGAATGGAGGGAATTCCTATTAAGTCATATGAATACATAAAGCATGGACAATTAGAAAGTATTTCATTTGTTTGTTTATATGTTCAATAAAGAAGTGATTTTCAATCAAGAAAGATTATTTTCTCCAGAAGAAATAGGAAATTTCAGGACAGTTTTTTTCATTTTGTTTTTTTTTCTTATCATTGAAAATCGATTCTTCTCTCATACAATAAATCTGTTTCCCCCTCACTTGGCTCTTATGAGTTTACCTGAACTTCCCCTCTCCTTCAGATCTGCTTCTCTTTCATTTTCTCTTCAGAAAAGAACAATGCTCCAAGTGACAACAACAAAATAGGAGCAAAAATATTACAATAAGGCAAGGCAAGAGTCCTCATATCAAGACAGAACAAGGCAACTCAATGGGAGGAAAAAAAGTCAAAAGTGTAAGCAAAAGAGTCAGAGATATACCTGCTCCCTCCATCAAGAATCCCATAAAAACAACAAGCTAACAGATATTACATATGTTAGAAGGATCATAGCCAGACCCATGCAAGCAGGGTCTGTGACTGCTTCTTCAGTCTCTGTGAGCTCATACAGATTGCTGTAGGTAGGGACCTGATGGAGACCTCCACTTTAGAATCTCTCTCTCTCTCTCTCTCTCTCTCTCTCTCTCTCTCTCTCTCTCTCTCTCTCTCTCCTTCCTCTTCCTCTCTCTCCTCTTCCTCCTCATCATCCTCGTCCTCGTCCTCATCCTCATCCTCCTCGATCTTCTTGTCTTCCTCTTCTCTCTCTCTCTCTCTCTCTCTCTCTCTCTCTCTCTCTCTCTCTCTCTCTCTCTTCCCTCTTTCCTCACTCCCCCTCTGAATAATTTCTGGCTGTGGGTCTCTGCACTCACTCTAATATACTGCCAGAGGAAGTCTCTCTGATGATGACTGGAAAAGACACCAATCTATTATTACAACAAAATATCATTAGGAGTCATTTCATTGGTTAATTTTTTGTTGTTGTTTGTTTTTTGCTTGCTTGCTTGCTTGGTTTTGTCCATATATGTTCTACACTAGATACCCAGTCTCTGCTGGACACAACATTAGTTGGCCACTCACACTATTTCTGCCACACTATTGCCCTTAAGCATCTTGCAAACAGAATAGATTTTAGGCAGAGAGTTTTGTGGCTAGGTTTGTGTACAGGTTTCTCTTTTCCTAGCCTGCAGAGTTCCTTTCTAAGCCAAAGACACTAGAATTTATGGGTAAAGGCATCATGAAGTCACCAGGTCTGCCCTGCCTACAGTCAAAAAGCTCTGTGAATGTTGTCCTCAGCAATTGGGCCTCAATTTTCAGAGAGGGATCTTTTGTCCAAGAATCAACCTGGTTTGTTTACAGATAACCACAGGACCACCTTGACCACAATCTCACTGGAATCTGAGTTCTAACACTGAAAGCTTGCTTGGCTACAACAATGGCCACTTCACACTTCATATTCTTGATTAATAAGAGTCCTCACTAGGGTCACCTTCATAGATTCCAGGAAGTTTGCACTGTACTAAGTTGCCATATACAGCACCTAATGTTCTCAAATCTCTCCTTGCACTATTTTCCACTATCAATCCCATGGATGAAACTTTGGATATATTTTAGGAGTGGCCAAGCTGGGTCTTGAGGTAGATTTCACATTTTTTTTCAGGAACCACCATATTCATTTCCATAGTGGCTATACAAGTTTGCACTCCAACCAGCAATGGATGAGTGTTCCACATCACTGACAGAATTAACTGTCAATTGTGTTATAGATATTAATTATTCTGATAGGTGTAAAATGGAGTCTCAAAGTAGTCTTGATTTTCATTTCCCTAATAGCTAAGGATGTTAAACATTTCAACTGTTTCTCAGTCAAGTGAAAGTCCTCTATTGAAGATTCTCTGTTTAGAGAATCCATTTTAAAATTGGATTATTTGGATTTTTGGTCTCTAGTTTATTGAGTTCTTTATATATTTTAGATATTAGTCTTATATCTGATGTGATGTTGGTAAAAGTTGTTTCCCATTCTGTAGGCTTTTGCGTTGTCCTGTTGACTGTGCCTTTTGTCTTATGGAATCTTTTCAGTTTCATGAGTTTGAAGCTATTAATTGATACTGTCCTGTGTTTGTTCTAGTTAAGTGATAATAATGAGGGTTAGGAAGGCAAAGGGAAAAGATAGCTTAGGATGAGGTTAGATGTGAGATTTCAGAGCCTCTACAATTCAGAAGTTAGGAAAATCTCCAATTCAATGTCATTCAGAAGAAAAAATGCTGAACATGGGGAATGAACTTCAACAACTTAATAGGTAGAGACATAGAAAAAGGAAGCTCAGTATGAAGGTTAAATTTTACTGTCAACCCAGCCTAGAATTACCTGGGAAGATAATTTTAAGAAAAAATTATGCAGATAAAGTTGTTTGTGCAGGATCATTTTGACTGTTATTTGATGAAGAAGACCTAGCCTGTTTTGGGTCATGCCAATCCCTATAAGAGACTTCCTGGTCTATAAAGAGTGGAGCCAGCTTAATGAAAGCAAGCAAATAAGAATTGATGCATTTATTCTCTCTCCACTTTTGACTGTGCATCGAATGCTTCAAGCTCCTTCTTTGACTTTCTGCAATAATGACTTTTGATTGGAAATTTTAAGCCAAATAAACCTGTTCTTCTTTTAAAAAAACTGTTCCTTATGCCAATGCATTCAAGGCTAATAGACACTTTCTCTTCTCTAAGGTTCATTGATATGATTTTCCGTTGAGAACTTTGATCCACATGGATTTGAGTTTTGTGAAGAGTAATAATTATGAATCTGTTTACATTCTTCTATTATGTAGACAATCAGTTTAATGAGCATTTTTTAAAATATACTTCCTTTTTTTCATTGTGTGTTTCTGGTTTCATTATCAGGTGTCCATTGTTGGGACTTCCAATTTTGTTCCATTGATCAACTTGCCTTTTTGTGCCTGTCCTTTTTATGGCAATACCATGAAGTTTTCATTACTATCATTCTGTAGTATAACTTGAAATCAGGAATGGTGGGACCTTCTGCAGGTCTTTTGTTGTTCAGAATTGTTTTTAGCTATCGTGTTTTTGTTTGGTTGTATGTTGTTTTTCCATATTAAATTAAGAATTGTTGTTTCAATGTCTGTAAAAATTGTGTTGGAATTTAGATGAGGATTGTATTGAATGTATAGATTGCCTCAGATAGGATATCCATTTTTACTATATAAATTCTACCAATCCATGAATATGGAAGATCTTCCCGCCTTCTATATCTTCTTCAATTTTTTCTCCAAATCCTTGTAGATTTTGTCGTATTAGTCTTTCACATGATTAGTTAGAGTTGCCCTAAAATATAGCAAATTAATTGAGGTGATCGTAAAGTATATTGTGTTTCTCTGACAAAATCTGTTTGTCATTTGTAAATAGGTGGGCATCTGATTTCATTTTAGCATATCTTATATCCAGCGACTTTGCTGAATGTGTTTAACAGCTGTACAATTCCATTAGTAAAATTTTTCTGGTTACATGTGTATACTATCATATCATCATCAAACACACTTTGACTTCTTCATTTCTAATTTGTATCTCCTTGATCTTTGTTGTCTTCTTACTCTACCTAAAGCTTCAAGCACTATATTGAATAGATTAAAAAAGAGTGGACAACATTGTCTTGTGCCTGATTTTAGTGGAATTGCTTTGAGATTCTCTTATTGATTTTATGTAGATTATACACTTGTTATAAATTGCCTGTGATGTATTTAAGTATGCCACTTTTATCTTAAATATCTCCAGGAATTTTATCATGAAAGATTATTAGATTTGCCATTTTCTGTTTTACACATGAAGAAGAAAAATGTCCTGCCAGCATCTTGTGATTATAACCAGGGATGTTGCAAATTAGCCTGTAAGAGAAAGCAGTGCCCCATTAACTAGAAGTGAATGGCAAACCTCACTTCTGTAGTATACATAACTATATATGTAGTATAAATAACTGTATATGTAGTATACATTACTGTAGTGTACAGGAGAACCTTCTCTATAGTGACTCAGTAAGCATGATCTGTGTGAGATGACCCTGTGTTCACAACTCAGATCCACCATTTCTTGTATCATAGACAAGATTTGTTAATTTTTGTGACTTTAGGTTTTATATCCAACTAATGATGCTAATGTATCCTAAATATCTTTGTAGTAAAGATTAACTTATATTAATTTAAATGATTTATGTTAGGTATATAGTGAAGTGTTTGCACTTACTAAGATTTCCACAAATTAAAGCAGTTAATACTAACTTTGCATATGTTCAATTATATGGTCCTAATTAAATATCAAGACCTTAGTCTCTTCCAAATTTTCTCTAACATACTACTGATTTGAGTATGTATCATTATTTTTTTTCATAATTTATTTTTATTGATATATTTTTATTTACATTTCAAATGATTTCCCCTTTTCTGGGTCCCCACTCCCCGCGAGTCCCATAAGCCCTCTTCCGTCCCCCTGTTCTTCCATCCACCCCTTCCCATTTCCCTGTTCTGGATTTCCCCCTATACTCTTGCACTGAGTCTTTCCAGAACTCCTCCATTCTTTTTGGGCATCATTTAATTTGTGGATTATGTCCTGGGTATTCAAAGTTTCTAGGCTAATATCCACTTATCAATGAGTGCATACCATGATTGATCTTTTGAGACTGGGTTAACTCACTTAGTATGATGTTCTCCAGCTCCATCCATTTGTCTAAGAATTTCATGAATTCATTGTTTCTAATGGCTGAATAGTACTCCATTGTGTAAATATACTACATTTTTTGTATCCATTCCTCTGTTGAAGGACACCTAGGTTCTTTCCAGCTTCTGGCTACTACAAATAGGGCTGCTATGAACATAGTGGAGCATGTGTCCTTATTGCATGCTGAAGAATCCTCTGGATATATGCCCAGGAGTGGTATAACAGGGTCCCCGGGAAGTGACAGGCCTAGTTTTCTGAGGAACCGCCAGACTGATTGCCAAAGTGCTTGCACCATCTTGCAATCCCACCAGCAGTGGAGGAGTGTTCCTCTTTCTCCACATCCTCGCCAACACCTGCTGTCTCCTGAGTTTTTGACCTTATCCATTCTGACTGGTGTGAGGTGATATCTCAGGGTTGTTTTGATTTGCATTTGCCTAATGATTAATGATGCTGAACATTTCTTAAGGTGTTTCTCAGCTCCTGAAGATCTTCATGTGAAAATTCTTTGTTTAGCTCCATACCTCACTTTTTAATGGGGTTGTTTCTCTGGGTTCTACTTTCTTGAATTCTTTATATATATTAGATATTAGCACTCTGTCGGATTTAGGGTTGGTGAAGATCCTTTCCCAGTCTGTTGGTTGACGTTTTGTCCTTTTGACAGTGTCCTTTGCCTTACAGAAACTTTGTAGTTTTATGAGGTCCCATTTGTCAATTCTTGATCTTAGAGCATAAGCTATTGGTGTTCTATTCAGGAACTTTTCCCCTGTGCCCATGTCTTTCAGGGTCTTCATTAGATGCTGAAAAAGCATTTGACAAAATTCAGCATCCTTTCATGCTAAAAGTCTTGGAAAGGGCAGGAATCCACGGCCCATATCTAAACATAGTAAAAGCAATATACAGCAAATCAGTAGCCAACATCAAACTAAATAGAGAGAAACTTGAAGCAATCCCACTAAAATCAGGGACTAGACAAGGCTGCCCCCTCTCTCCATATCTTTTCAATATAGTTCTTGAAGTCCTAGCTAGAGCAATTAGACAACATAAGGAAGTCAAAGGGATACAAATTGGAGAGGAAGAAGTCAAACTATCACTATTTGCAGATGATATGATACTATACTTAAGTGACCCCAAAAACTCTACTAGAGAACTCCTACAGCTGATAAACAACTTCAGCAAAGTGGCTGGCTACAAAATCAACGCAAGCAAATCAGTAGCCTTTATATATTCAAAGGATAAGCAGACTGAGAAAGAAATTAGGGAAATGACCCCCTTCACAATAGCTACAAACAGCATAAAGTATCTTGGGGTGACTCTAACCAAACAAGTGAAAGACCTATATGACAAGAACTTCAGATCTCTGAAGAAGGAAATCAAAGAAGATCTCAGAAAATGGAAAAATCTTCCATGCTCGTGGATTGGCAGGATTAATATAGTTCAAATGGCCATCTTGCCAAAGGCAATCTACAGATTCAATGCTATCCCCATGAAAATCCCAACCCAGTTCTTCATAGAGCTAGAAAGAGCAATTCTCAAATTCATCTGGAATAACAAAAAACCCAGGATAGCTAAAACTATTCTCAACAGTAAAAGAACTTCAGGGGGATTCAGTATCCCAGACTTTAAACTCTACTACAGAGCAATAGTGATAAAAACTGCATGGTATTGGTACAATATCAGGCAAGCGGATCAATGGAATAGGATTGAAGACCCAGACATGATCCCACACACCTATAGTCACTTGGTCTTCGACAAAGGAGCTGAAAGAATCCAGTGGAAAAAAGATAGTCTTTCCAACAAATGGTACTGGTTCAACTGGAGGTCAGCATGCAGAAGAATGCGCATCGATCCATTCTTATCTCCTTGTACCAAGCTCAACTCCAAATGGATCAAGGACCTTCACATAAAACCTGACACACTGAAACTAATTGAAAAGAAACTGTATCATTACTTTATTTGTCACTAAAAACAGACTGCTGTCAATTGGATCATGACAAGATGCCATTTATAAAATGTGTCTTATAATCAGAAATAAAATATAAGACTGTGCAGTGATTATTGCAAAGTATACCAGTAAGTTTTCCTTGCTTTGGTATAACTGAAAAACTACCACAGACACTATTCAGTATCAAATCTAATTTGAGATAGGACCATCTGTTATCAGGGCATCCAACATCGCACATCTTTCTGCAGTGGGATTCTGATGTGCAGTAATTTGTGCAGCATCTAGTTTTATCCAAGATAAACTTACTTTTTAGTAAATGTGTGTACTCACATGGCTGTTCAGGTTCAAAAGAAGGTGATTCATAGATGTTATAGGGCCATGTTAGCATAGGAAACCTCATGTATCATTTCATATCATAGGAAGAAATTACAAAGTACATAGAAATATACCTACATGGTTACGGGAATTATTGCACTTAGAGAATAGACAAGTCAGCTGGAGGTTGTTCACTTGAGAGTCATTCTTTATATTTCATAAAAACACACACTCTTGTGATTTACAAATCTGAGCCATTTATGTTAATAATAAAGCCTATAGATACCTTTTCTATCCTACCTTTGTTGGCTCTTTAGGCAGAATAGAGCTAGAACCTTGATAAAATGTTCAAATAGCTATGTGCAAGGATAATAAAAAGATATACTTATCCCTCATCTTATTACTTCAATATCAATATATTTCAGTAATATATTAAGGTTGTGGATCATGAGGCAAGAAATATTGGTCAGTGTTGGTGAACACTTAACTATTCTTGCAGTGTACCTGGGTTCAGTTTCTGGCACACACATATCAGCTCACAACCATCTATACCTCCATGTCCAGGTCATTCTTTACTTCTTCTGATCTCTGCAGGTAATTACACACATGCTGTACACATGTACACTCAGGAATAAAATAAAATTATAAAGAAATAAAAGAGGAATCTCAAAATGTGTGACTGTAATTCAGCCTTTCAACTATAAATAAAATTTTAGTGGCAAATTTCACTTGTTCGTCCCTTGTTTCTTCCTGCATTGATGATGTGTTTGTAAAAAAGAAAACATCACAGACTTAAAATATTTATGGATCTGACTTCATAAAATATATATATTTTAATGTGTTTTTTATTCAATATATTCTTTATTTACATTTCAAGTGATTTTCCCTTTCCTGGATCCCCTTCTCTGAAAGTCCCATAAGCCCTCTTCCCTCCCCCTGTTCCCCAATCTAACCCTTCACACTTCCAGGTTCTGGTATTCCCCTACACTGCTGCACTGAGCTTTTCCAGAATGGGGGGCCACTCCTTTCTTCTGCTTGGGCACCATTTGATATGTGCATTGTGTCTTGGGTATTCCAAGCTTCTAGGCTAATATCCATTTATCAGTGAGTGCATACCATGAGTGTTCTTTTGAGACTGGGTTACCTCACTTAGTATGATGTTGTCTAGCTCCATCCATTTGTCTAAGAATTTCATGAATTCATCATTTCTAATGGCTGACTAGTACTCCATTGTGTATATATACCACATTTTCTGTATTCATTTCTCTGTTGAGGGACATCCGGGTTCTTTCCAGCTTCTGGCTATTATAAATAGGGCTGCTATGAACATAGTGGAGCATGTATCCTTATTACATGCTGGGCAATCCTCCTGGGGAATCATGGCCAGGAGTGATATAGTGGGGTCCTCTGGAAGTATCATTCCCAGTTTTCTGAGGAACCACCAGACTGACTTCCAAAGTAGTAGTACCAGCTTAAAACCCCACCAGGAGTGGAGGAGTGTTCCTCTCTCTCCACATCCTTGACAGCACTTGTTTTCTCCTAACTTTTTGATCTTAGCCATTCTGACTGGTGTGAGGTGAAATCTCTGGGTTGTTTTGATTTGCATTTCCCCGATGACTAAGGATGTTGAACATTTCTTTACCTTTACTTATCAGCCATTCGACATTCCTCAAGTGAAAATTCTTTGTTTAGCTCTGTACTCCATTTTTAAGGGGGATATTTGGCTCTCTGGAGTCTACCTTCTTGAGTTCTTTGTATATCTTGAATATAAGCCCTCTGTCGGATGTAGTGTTGGTAAAGATCTTTTCCCAGTTTGTTGGTTGCCGTTTTGTCCTTTTGACAATGTCCTTTGCCTTATAGAAACTTTGTAGTTTTATGAGTTCCCATTTGTCAATTCTTGATCTTAGAGCATAAGCTATTGATGTTCTTCTGTTCAGGAACTTTTCCCCTGTGCTCATGTCCTCAAGGGTCTTCCCCAGTTTCTTTTCTATTAGCTTCAGTGTGTCTGGTCTTAGGTTGAGGTTCTTGATCCACTTGAACTTGAGATTAGTACAAGATAAGAATGGATCAATTTGCACTCTTTTGCATGCTGACCTCCAGTTGAACTAGCACCATTTGTTGAAGAGGCTATCTTTTTTCCACTGGATGTTTTCCACTCCTTTATCAAAGATCGAGTGATCATAATTCTGTGGGTTCATTTCTGGATCTTCAATTTTATTCCATTGATCTACTTGCCTGTCACTGTACCAATACCATGCAGTTTTTATCATGGTTGCTCGATAGTACTGATTGAGGTCGGGGATACGGATTTCCCCAGAAGTTCTTTTACGGTTGAGAACAATTTTAGCTGTCCTGGGTTTTTTGTTATTCCAGATGAATTTGAGAATTGCTCTTTCTAAGTCTATGAAGAACTGAGTTGGGATTTAGATGAGGATCGCATTGAATCTGTAGATTGCTTTTGGCAAGATGGCCATTTTTACTATATTAATCCTGCCAATCCAAGAGCAAGGAAGATTTTTCCATCTTCTGAGATCTTCGATTTCTTTAAAAGACTTGAAGGTCCTGTCATACAGATCTTTCACTTGTTTGGTTAGAGTCACACCAAGATATTTTATTTTGCTTGTGGCTATTGGAAAGGGTGTCATTTCCCTAATTTCTTTCTCAGACTGTTTATCCTTTGAGTATAGGAAGACAACTGACTTGCTTGAGTTAATTTTATAACCAGCCACCTTGCTGAAGTTGTTTATCAGCTGTAGGAGTTCTCTGGTGGAGTTTTTTGGGTCACTTAAGTATACTATCATACCATCTGCAAATAGTGATAGATTGACTATTTCCTTTCCAATTTGTATCCCTTTGACCTCCTTTTGTTGTGTAATTGCTCTAGCTAGAACTTCAAGTACCATATTGAATAAATATGGAGAGAGAGGGCAGCCTTGTCTAGTCCCTGATTTTTGTGGGATTGCTTAAAGTTTCTCTCCATTTGTTTGATGTTGGCTACTGGTTTGCTGTATATTGATTTTATTATGTTTAGGTATGGACATTAAATTCCTATTCTTTCCAAAGCCTTTAACATTAACGGATGCTGAATTATATCAAATGCTTTATCAGCATCTAATGAAATGACCATGTGGTTTTTTTCTTTGAGTTTGTTTATGTAGTGGATTACATTGCTGGATTTCCATATATTGAACAATCCCTGCATCCCTGGGATGAAGCCTACTTGACCGTGGTGAATGATCATTTTGATGTGTTCTTGGATTCGGTTGGCAAGAATTTAATTGAGATTTTTGCATCGATGTTCATAAGGGAAAGTGGTCTAAGGTTCTATTTTTTTGTTGGATCTTTGCGTGGTTTTGATATCAGCGAAACTGTGGCTTCATAGAATGAGTTGGGTTGGGTAATGTTCCTTCTGTTTCTATTTTGTGGACTAGGTTGAAGAATATTGGCATTAGGTCTCCTTTGAATGTCTGATAGAATTCTGCAGTAAAGCCCTCTGGTCCTGTACTTTTTTGGGTTGGAGACAGTCAATGACCACTTCTATTTCTTTAGGGATTATAGGTCTGTTTAGATGGTCTATCTGATCCTGATTAAATTTTGGTAGTTGTTATCTGTCTAGGAAATTGTCCATTTCATACAGATTTTCCAGTTTTCTTGAGTATAGGCTTTTGTAGTAGGATATGATAATTTTTTGGATTTCCTCAGTTTCTGTTGTTATACCACCTTTTTCATTTCTGATTTTGTCAATTTGGGTACTGTCTCTGTGCCCTCTGGTTAGTCTGGCTAAAGGTTTAGCTATCTTGTTGATTTTCTCAAAGAACCAGCTCCTACTTTTGTTGATTCGTTGTATAGTTCTTTTTGTTTCAACTTGTTTGATTTCAGCCCTGAGTTTCATAATTTCCTGCCTTCTACTCCTCTTGGGTGTATTAGTTTCTTTTTGTTCTAAAGCTTTCAGGTGTTCTGTTCATCTGCTAGTGTATGCTCTCTCCAGCTTCTTTTTGTAAGCACTCAGAGCTATGAGTTTTCCTCTTAGCACTGCTTTCATTGTGTCCCATAAATTTGGGTATGTTGTGCCTTCATTTTCATTAAGTTCTAAAAAGTCTTGATTTCTTTCCTTATTTCTTCCTTGACCAAGGTATCATTGAGTAGAGAATTGTTAAGCTTCTATGTGTATGTGGGCTTTTTGTTGTTTTTGTTGCTATTGAAGATGACCCTTATTCCATAGTGATTTGATAGGAGGCATGGAATTAGTTGAGCATCTTATATCAGTTGAGGTCTGTTTTGTGACCAATTATATGGTCAATTTTGGAGAAGGTATATCCTTTTGATTTAGGATGAAATGTTCTATAGATATCTGTTAAGTACATTTGGTCCAAAACTTCTGTTAGTTTCACTGTGACTCTGTTTAGTTTGAGTTTCCCTGATCTGTCCATTGGAGAGGGTGGGGTGTTTAAGTCCCCCATAATTATTGTTTGTGATACAATGTATGCTTTAAGTTTTAGTAAGGTTTCTATTATGAATGAAGATGCCCTTGTATTTGGGGCATAGATGTTCAAAATTGAGAATTCTTCCTGGTAGATTTTTCCTTTGATGAGTATAAAGTGGTCTTCTGTGTATCTTTTTTGATGACTTTTGATTGAAAGTCTATTTTATCTGATATTAGAATGGCTCCTCCAGCATGTTTCCTGGGACCATTTGTTTGGAGAACTGTTTTCCAGCCTTTTACTCTTAGGTAGTGTTTGTCTTTGATAGTGAAATGTGTTTCCTGTATGCAGCAAAATGTTGGGTCTTATTTATGAATCCAATCTGTTAGTCTATGTCTTTTTATTGGGAAAATGAGTCCATTGGTGTTAAGATATATTAAGGAATAGTGATTGTTGCTTCCTGCTGTTTTTGATGTAATTTTTATGTTTGTGTAGTTATCTTCTTTTGGATTTGGTGAAAGGATATTACTTTCTTGCTTTTTCTTGGGTGTAGTTTCCCTCCCTTTGTTGGTGTTTTCCATTCATTATCCTTTGAAGAGATGTGTTTGTGGAAAGATACTGTGTAAATTTAGTTTTGTCATGAAAAACCTTGGTTTTTCCATTTATGGTAAATGAAAGAGTTGCTGGATATAGCAGTTTGGGTTGGCATTTGTGTTCCCTTAGGGTCTGCACAATGACTGCCCAGACTCTTCTGGTTTTCATAGTCTCTGGTGAGAAATCCGGTGTGATTCTGATAGGTCTGCCTTTATATGTTTCTTTACCTTTTTCCCTTACTGCTTTTAATATCCTTTCTTTGTTTAGTACATTTGGTGTTTTAATTATTATATGATGGGATGAATTTCTTTTCTGGTTGAATCTATTTGGAGTTCTGTAGGCTTCTTGTATGTACCTGGACATCTCTTTCTTTAGGTTAGGGAAGTTTTCTTCAATAATTTTGTTGAAGATATTTACTGGTCCGTTCAGCTGGAGCTCATCACTCTCTTCTATGCCTATAATCCTTAGGTTTGGTCTTCTCATTTTGTCCTGGATTTCTTGGATATTTTGGGTCAGGGCCTTTTGCATTTTTCATTTTCTTTGACTCTTGTATCAATGCATTCTATGGTATCATCTGTGTCTGAGATTCTCTCTTCATCTTCCATCTCTTGTATTCAGTTGTTGATGCTTGGTTTCATGACTCCTGACTTATTTCCTAGGTTTTCTATGTCCCACGTTGTCTCCCTTTGTGATTTCGTTATTGTTTCCACCTCCTTCTTTAGATCCTGGATGACTTTGTTTAATTCCTTCACCTGTTTTGTTGTGGTTTCCCTTAGTTCTTCAAGGGCTTCTTGCTGTTTACATGTGTTCACTTGTATTTCTTTAAGGGAGTTATTTATGTACTTCTTGAAGCTCTCCATGATGCCCTCCATTAGCATCATGACCTGTGATTTTTAAATCCAAATCTTGCTTTCCTGGTGTGTTGGGATATCCAGGACTTGCTGTTGTCAGAGAATTGGGTTCAGGTGATGCCATATTGCCTTGATTTCTGTTGGCAACGTTCCTACGTTTGCCTTTTGCCATCAGGTTATCTCTGGTGTTAGTTGGGCCTGCCGTCACTGGCAGGAGCTTGCCCCTCCTGTGTGTGTGCCTGTAGGCATATCTCAGCAACCTTAGGTGAGCTGCTTTCTCCTGGCAAAATTGCTGTGTTGCTGCAGAGTTCCTGGGTGCAGGTGGAGTCCTGGTGTGATGTGTCCCAAGTGATCTTCTACTCTGGTGAAACCTGCCTATCACTCTGTTGCAAAGTCACAGAAACAAAGATGACAGCTGAGACCCACTCTCTTGTAGTTGTATTTGGTTATGTACCTCTGTGGCCCTGATCAGCTCTGGATGCAGGCTGTGCAGGCAGATCCTCTGCTCTGCAGGGCCGGACTCACCAGTGCAAACTGCCACTTCCTAGCTGGCCTCTGGGTGTATAGCTGGCTTCCTGCACTGATTGGAGATGGGGCACTGTCATAATATATTTCAAATATATATGTTCATATATATTCATATATTCATATATGAAATGGATATATAGGATATACATATATTATAAATGATATGTAAATATGTAAACAATTGTCTTAGGCTGCAGAGATACCTTGGTAGTTAAGAACAATTGACATTTTTGTAGGAAACTCAGGTTTAGTTCCAGGTACCCATGTGGCAGCTCACAGCCATTGTATCTCCAGTTACAGGAGGGCTGTGGCCCTCTTCTGCCTTCTCCAGGAACCAGGCACATACATGATGCCTATATATAAAAGCACACAAACATTCAAATACATGAAAACTATGAGGAAAACAAATTAATCTTTTAAAATGTTTGCAGAATCCTTAACTCAAAAATAATTATAAAATGTTTGACTATGTTTATAGACCTAATTGGAGTAAGAAAACAAGATGCTCCATTCTAATGTTTGCTTGTTAAAAATATCTACATTAAGCCACCTGTTAATACAGTTCTAGGAGAGCTGAAGCACTCTTTTGACCTCCACAGTCACACACGCACACACACACACACAGGTGAGGGTGAGAAGTCTTTAGAGTATGAATCTCCTATGAGTGCATTCCTATGTTCATTCTTTCATTGTCCTCGAACTTTCTTAGCTATATAGCTTAGTTGATTGTGATTTCTTAGCTTCATAGCACCTAGTACTTTAAAAATCTATACTGCATTATAATTTGCATATTTGTACAGATTATTTTGGAAATCTATAAATCTCTAAATCAGAAAGAAAATCCTCCCTTTGGTAGACTGCCCTTGATTTGTCCAAAATGAAAAGAAAGAATCTGTCATTCTTTGTCAATCAGTTGGCACATACTTGACAGCAAGCATTTATAGTGAAAGACAGCTGTGTTGTCATGGTCCAGGAAACCTAATTGTAAATAAATAAAAGAACAGTCATGCAGCATGAGTGGAAAGAAAAAGAAACTCAACTGTACAATGTTGTGTTTTTCCATCCATCAACTTTCATTTGTCAAAGTCAGCCTGACAATATAGGCCAGAGAAGTCAAGCTCTTACACTATATTGATTCCATTTCATTTTTTTCTAATACTCTTTTTAGCAAATAGGTTGTATGTAGCATGATAGATAGTTTAGTCAATATTTATGACCAGGACACAGATATTATAGAGTCATACTTTGCCAATTTTATCTAGAGAGTCATAAAATTGGTTAGTTAATTTAGTTTCTTTTAATAATGTAATTGTCAACTCTTGCTACTGTAATAATCACCAAATTTTAGTGGCATTTTCCAAAGCCCCTTTATTAATTTTAACCTATTTGTTGACAGATTAGCTGGAGATTTGTTGTACATATTCTAAGAATCAGGATAAGATAACTTTATAATCATATAAATAGAAAATGCTCCAAATGTCTTCCATTGCAGGGACTTAAGTTTTAAGAATCTTTTTTAACAATATTCTATGTAAATATTTTTCATATATCTGAAACATGGATTCCCCTTCTCCGTTTCTGACCAGATCCTTCCCCCAATACACTCCATGCATTTCTTCTCCTTTTCTTTAGAAAACAACTCTGCAAACAAACAAATAAAAGGGAACAAATAAGAGAGAAAAAACACAACACACACATCAACATAAAATTCATAAAATAAAACAAAAAAAATTGGAAACTGTATCTCGATGCCCAGCAGTAGATGATGGCCAACAGAAATCTTGCACAATGTTGTTTTTTTTTTTTGTTGATCTCTTATGTTACTTTTTTAATTATTTTATTATTTAATATTTTATTATTTATTATTTTATTATTTAGCTATTTATTATTTAGTCATTTATTATTTATTTTTTATTTTATTTTATTATTTATTTATTTTTATATTGTATTATATATTTTATTTTTTATTATTTTATTATTTTTATTATTATTTTATATTATATTTTATATTATTTTTTTGATTGCTGACATTTGGTTGTATAATTCCCACCCTCTTAGAGGCAAAGGGGACGGGAGTTTGCAGAGAGAAGATAACATTTGAAATGTAAATAAAATAACCAATCAATTAAAAATAATCTGTAAGGTGAAAGGCAAAGGCAAAATTAACCTTCACAGTTTGAACTGCGTTTAAAGATCTAGTGCTGAATAAAATGTCCAAATTTCCATTCACAGCACATCAATCAAAAGAGGACACTTGGCCAAACTAATATGAAGTGAGGTCAGCCATATTAACGGAATAAATGAATAATAAACCAAACCAATGATAACATTTACATTCATGAGCTTTTCAATGGTTATATAGCAATTCACTATATAAGCCCACACAGTCTGGAACTCACAATGCTCTTGTCTCAAAATTCCGAATATGGAAGGGTTGGTGCCTACACCACAGTCTAGCTACTTGGATTTTTTCTTCTCTATTTCTGCATGATTTCTCCCATTTCCTTTTATGGCACAAGTTACTGATTATGTAACACATTCTACCTTGGAATTCACTCTATCATAAATTTACTTGCAAAACAGATGCAGGAAAGCCACTTCTCAGGCTTTCTGCCCTGACCATGAAATACAGAACTGATCAGTTACTGTTCTGTGCACCATTGCACACTGTATTTTGCTGCTGTTTTTTCTTTTTTTCTTTTTTGTTTATAATGCCTTAGAAATTAGAAATATATGTATTTATATCTGTTTGCTTGTGTTTCTAGTTCCTAGGCCAACACTGCAACACAGTAAACATTTAATAAATGTTTGTAAAATGAACAAGGAAAAGCTTTAAAAAGGTGACAGGCTGTTTAAATTTCCTGTAAATATGCTTGAGTTTTATAATCATTATGCATATGTATGCATTCAAATATTAAGAGGTTGGTCATAAGTTAAAAAGTAATAGCTTAAGTACACTGAAAAAAAAAACAGAAAAGTTAGCAAGGCCATATTTCTCACAGTTGTACTATAATCCGAAGCACAAAATTTCTATTTTTGTGTGTACATATACTGTACAAACTTAATGTTTGATAAAGATATAGTTTTAAAATTAGAGGCATGTACCACATTTTAGATGAAAAAACTCTCAGTTTACACTAATGTACATTGCTACTCAGAAGAAATTAATAAAGGCAAAGCACAAAATACAGTTCAATAAATGTATTCATATACAAGTAAATTTCCATTTATTTTTTATCAGACTTCCTAGTGCCACTCCATAGGTTTTCTTTGCCCATTTTTTTTTTGAATCAATAACCTTTGCTTCACTGTCAGATTAGCAACTGCACAATTATAGTGAGGACATTTGCTAAAATCTATGTAAACTCAATGTAAAAATAAACCATGCTAGAGTCTATTTTCTTGGGAGCATTAATTAAGAGTTATTCCTTATTACCTGATTAATGCAAATTAATGTCTTCAAATTATACCAGAAATTGTAGCAAATTTCAAATACTTTGATGAAAGAAAAATACTTGGACCACAATCTTTTAAACTCCTGTTGCATAATTTTGCATTACAAAGGACATCAGGAATTAAAAGGAAGAAAACATTGATGTAAATGTTCTATCATTACAAATGAGGTTTTTGTTGGTATTGAAATTCTGTGAAGACTTTGTCTGAATGATCTTTGAAGTTGAACACTTTCTACTGACAAAATCTGGCCACAATAATTAGCTGTTGGCAGTTTAGCTGTGGCCTTCATGGACTTCTTTTAAATCACAATTTTTAAAATGTTACGTCATTTCATGACAAAATAAAATCAGGTTTACTCATACGCACTTCTGACAGAGTCAAAGTTTGAGAAATCACAATCTCACAAAGAAGAACCATTGAAGCATGTTTTTCACTTTCTTTTTTATTATTAATTATTTCATTTTTATTTCAAATCTTATCCCTCTTCCTGGTGCTCCCCTCTATAAGTACCCCACCCAATCCCTTTTCCCCTTCTCCTCTAAGAAGGTACTCCTCTATCCACTCAACTATTCCCACCTTACCCCTCAAGAATCCCCCTTCTCTGGGGCATTATGCCTCCATAGGACCAAGTGCCTCCCCTCCTACTGAGACTAGACAAATCCTCTGCTAAGTGTGAAGCAGGGGCCACAGAGTAGCCCATGTTTGCCCTTTAGTTGGTAGCTTAGTCCCTGGGATGTCTGAGAGAGGTCCATTTAGTTGATACTGTTGTTTTTCCTATGGGATTGCTGTTGTGGATAGCCCTGGTCTTGTATTTTGATGCTAATTCCACTCCTTGGAGGGACTGCAGATGAGGAGTTGCCTTGTGAACCTTCTCCTCACCTTAAATTTTCAAATAAAGGCTTGAGAGGAAGGGGAAAGAGCAGAGAGTTTGGGGGAGGGGAAAGGATCAATAGGGGAAGGGGAAGGAGCTACAGGGGGTTTTGGATGGAGAAGCTGCAGAGAGAGAAGCTCTTGGCCTGGAGAAATCACAAGTTATATGGGATAATATAGATGGGAATAGAGTATTGTAGTGGGAGATCTGCCCAATCTAGGCTTGTAGCTTGTATTGTTACTGATTGAGTTGAAATTTCTTTTACTGGAAAATTGAGTTGGATATATATAGCAACAGATTGCAATCCCCTTCAGTTCTTTAGTGCTTCAGTCTCTGCTCCACTTTTTGTTCTAGCATTTCCTTTAGACAGGAGCAATTCTGGGTCAAAATTTTTGAGATGGATGGATGGCCTCATCCCTCAACTGGGGGCCATGTCTATCTACTGGAGGTGCTCTCTTTAAGTTCCACATTCCCACTGCTGGGCATTTTGGCTAATGTCATTCCCATTGGGTTCTGTGAGCCTCTCATATCCTTGGTGTCTGGGACCTTCTAGTATTTTCCCCCATCTCCAGCTGCATATTTCTATTCATTCTACTGGTTCTCTTGGCTACTCTTCTGTCCCACCCATACATGATCTTGCCCTCCTTTTTTCATTCCCCCTACCCTCTCACGCCCAGGTCCCTCCCTCCCACTACCATCTGTGATTATTTCGTTACACCTTCTAAGTGGGATTGAAACATCCACACTTGGGCCTTCCTTTTTCTTATGCTTCCTATGGTCTATGAGTTGTACCACGGATATTTGTACCTTTTTGGCTAATATTCACATATTAGTGAGTACATATCATGTGTGTTCTTTTGGGTCTGGGTTACCTCTCTCAGGATGATATTTTCTAGTTTTATCATTTGCTGGCAAAACTTGTGATATATGCTCCACTATGTTCATAGCACCCCTATTTATAATAGCCAGAAGCTGGAAAGAACCCAGGTATCCGTCAACAGAAGAGTGGATGCAAAAAATGTGGTATATATACACAATGGAGTACTATTCAGCCATTAGAAACAATGGATTCATGAAATTCTTAGACAAATGGATGGAGCTGGAGAACATCATACTAAGTGAGGTAACCCAGTCTCAAAAGATCAATCATGGTATGCATTCACTAATAAGTGGATATTAGCCTGGAAAACTGGCATACCAAAACATAATCCACACATCAAATGATGTACAAGAAGAACAGAGGAGTGGCCCCTGGTTCTGGAAATACTCAGTGTAGCAGTATAAGACAAAACCAGAACAGGGAAGTGGGAAGGGATGGGTGGGAGAACAGAGGGAGGGAAGGGGGCTTATGTGACTTTCGGGGAGTGGGGGACCAGAAGAGGAGAAATCATTTGAAATGTAAATAAAAAATATATCGAATACAATTTAAAAAAATCAGAAAGATCTACAGAATATCTTAAAATTGTCACATGATTAATAGTTCTGGTATCTTGTACAAAGTAAACCCATATTTTCCATTCAATAGAAATACAAATTTTACAGTGCCCTATGCATATAGGAAGTAATTTAAATCCCAAAGAAAAATTAAATCAGTCTTCTATTCAGATGAATGAATGAGTCTATTGCAGTTCCAAGGTCCAGTTATAAACCTAGAGTCATTTTAAAGGTAACAGGAGCTGGATAAATCCAATATATGAGTTGAAATCAAAGAAGGATGAAGAATATAGCACATGTTCAGAGATACTCACTGCAGATGCATAGGTCAAAGCTGCTAGCATCACAAAAAAAAAAGTTCTCAGGTGGCATAGGTGTTTCATAGACTAACTTCTTCATTGGTGCATAGGTCCTTAGTTTGGACCCAAGTGGGAAGACTTGATTTCTGATAATATATATGATTCTCCTTTTGTCCTTTAAGTAGAGGTTTGCTATTTTTTTCTGGTGACTTATGCTTTCTCCTCGCCCTATGCCATTGTTCTTGATGTCCTTGGGCTTGAGGAGCCAAAGAGGAATCTATATAATGTTTCAATGGATCCATCAGCAATAACAGAGGCATACTCCTTCTCAATTTTCATCTGGAGATGTAAAAATGAGGAAGGTTAATGTATCAACTTGCTTATTTCCTCCTGCAATCAAGCCAGGGATGTTAGAAGATGTCATGCCTGTGAGTAACAAAAAAAAGGATTTGTGTGGGTTTTTAGTTCTTGTAGTAATAGAAACATAACAGAATGTGAAGACAAAATGAAAGTATTCTCTATTGCTGGAAATAATCCTCCCTCATAAATAGAATCTAAAATGATATTTAATAGTTCATGAATTAACTGTGACAAATGAATCAAAACAGACAGTTCCACCTTTTGTGCTGAAGAAAATAAAGCATTAATAGATTGATGAGTTATAGGGTCAAGAATCTCTCCTATACCCCTAGATATGCCATCAATAAAATAAGTATCTGCCTGTAAAATGGGATAAGGGTGGATAATATTTTGTAGTCACAAATTCAGTTCATGTGGGAAAATCCAATAGCTTGCCAGCTGAATAATGATTTCCTATCCTCCCATAATAATCTGTAAATGAAGTTTAAAAGTCCATAGAGTTCTGTAATGCTCTTAACAACTGATTGTTAGTTAAAGGTAATATAATACAGCAAGGATCAAAATCCATGTAATTTTTAACATCTGGCACTCCCCCAACTTATGAACTGAGCAAGGAGATTAAATAGGCAGTTAGTATTTTCTGTTCCCTAAGGTGTAAATAAATCCATTTTCAAAGGTTTATCCAATTGTGCTATATAATACCTCTAGGAGACAATTTAGTGGAGAAAATAAGTAAGTTTAAAGGAAGTGAATGATCTACATGATACCTAAATGCCTCTTATAGTCTGAATTCAAATAACTGTAGAGTTTTCTTATCTCTCAAGATAATATGCAAGTACAATCTAACACCATCTTTCATTCTAGAGTTTTAAATAGATTGGTTAGCACATTGGAAATATGAAGCACAGCTCAGGAAGCTGGGAAGAATTACGAAAATGTATCCATGTTCCATGCTGTGACTTAGCTTGCTTAGGGTGTAAAGTTAGCTTTTGCATAGACACTACTAAGTCCTCATCAAAAAGTAGAGAGGATTCAAGATGAGAGTGAAGGCCAAATTCCTCATTCTACACTTCAGGATCATCTTCGGGCAATGGAGGATATGTATTTAAAGGAGACTCCAATAATGGAACTACCATAATTTTTTACCTGCATAGTTATGGGTGGCACTGTTTTTACTTTCAATTTTGCCAATAATTATTGGCATCTTTTTTTTTTTTTACCAATTTTAAGGGTTGATCATTCAGTTTATATTCATTAAAATAATTATATAGCTCTTCCTCATGATTAATGTACTCATCTTTCTTCAGCATTTTGATAACAGTCCAAATTAATGTCGAACAGACTCAAAATTGAAAAGGGTTCTTTTGCTACTGTTTGACTACCTTTTCAAACAAGACCCCCATGTTTTTATTTAAGTTTTCATCTTCTGAAAACTAGGGATTAAAATCACAAACAACCTGCAAACAATTTGATAGTTGTTATTTTGATACTTGTCTTCCTACTTTCATTTTAAAATCTTGTACAAACTCAAATTAAGGCAAACCCTTCTATGGTTTCTGCCCCATTATTGTCAATTCATGTGAGGGACACCTTTGTTATTGCATACCTGACTTCAAGTACCTGATTTATGAGACCACTTGTTTACTTTTCTAGATGTGATATGACATTGGAAAATGAGGTCAATAAATGAGGGGGACTGAAGTCCATACCATAATCAACAGATAATCTACAGCCTGATGATTAAGAAAGGTCACTTCTGTAAAGTTCTCATGAGTTCAAGCTCTATATAATAACATGAACAAGCTGCTCATGACAAAAAAATGCCACACATTTTTCCATAGAGGCATATAAACAAATAGCACTAGCAGTTATAAAGATTAATTAATGTGCACTCACTCATATTTTGTGCCCCTATACCTGGAAGGGGCACAAAAGCACATTTCAAGAACAATCCCATGTTTTTGAAAAAACTGATGTTCCAAGACTCTTGTCTTATTTACTTGGAGTTCTCTCACAAGCACTCAGAAATCTCCTCACATGACTCCACTCTTGGACCATGTCCCAACATACGCCACCTCTTATGCTCTCCCCTTGCCATCCACCATCCCTTGCAACAAGTATCTTTTCCACTTTGTCTTTATGTTTGTGTGTGTATTTTGTGTGTGCATGTATGTGCGCATGTGCATGTACATGTGCACGTGTGTGCCTGTGCGTGCCTGTGTGTGTATGTGTGTGTGTGTTGTAACCCACTTCATTTGACTAGTGCCTCCTGCATGTAAACAGGTGTGAAACTATGTACTGGAGCATGACCTCCTTACCAGTAGCAAGGAAGACTATGATTCTCCTTCACCTAGAAACCATGAATGTCTAACACCTCCCTGGAGGAGGATCAGGACCCCAGAGCCCCTCTCCCATCCATGATGGAATGTCACAGTCCCACTATTAAACATTATATTCAAGTAATGTTTTATTAAATATTTAATTAAAAGTGATATTTTATTTATTAAAATAAATATTATCGGTATGAAAAATATAAGAAATTTGGTGTCCAGTACAAAACTCTATAAATATTATGAGATTAAAATTGTTTTAAATGTATCAAATACCAACTTTTTTAATCTGTATCATGGGTTATATACATTTCCATGGAATTTGAGATTTATCTCATTATTCTTGGCTTAATAAGTGAAGAAAAGAGAAATGAGAGTGTCTGAAAGAAAGCATGAAACTCTGCTTTTTATCTAAAGGAGTCCAGGTTTGGGTATATATTAGAAGTTGCAGCCGGGCAGTGGTGGCGCATGCCTGTAATCCCAGCACTCTGGGAGGCAGAGACAGGCATATTTCTGAGTTTGAGGCCAGCCTGGTCTACAGAGTGAGTTCCAGGACAACCAGGGCTACACAGAGAAACCCTGTCTCGAAAAAACCAAATCAAGAAGAAGAAGAAGAAGAAGAAGAAGAAGAAGAAGAAGAAGAAGAAGAAGAAGAGGAAGAGGAAGAGGAAGAGGAAGAGGAAGAGGAAGAGGAAGAGGAAGAGGAAGAGGAAGAGGAAGAGGAAGAGGAGGAGGAGGAGGAGGAGGAGGAGGAGGAGGAGGAGGAGGAGGAGGAAGTTGCTAGTTTTTGGGGAATTATAGTCCTCTATCTACTCCAACTTTAGTGCTTTATAAAATGACAAACTCACATTAAGAACTACCTTTCCTCTGTCAAGTGTAACAAGTGCAACATGACTCTGGTTCAAGATAATTACTTTCAAATGTAAAATGTCCATGTAATTTAGATTAGGATGCTGTTGATGCAAAAACCACAGGTCTCCTTTCAAAGGGAAAGAGACATCTTTATTGTGTAACCAAATTTGTGTGACCATAGGCCAAGGAACACAGGGCTGCATAGGTTATTGCAGGTTCCATGTTTCTACGTGGAAGCTATTTCATAAAGTATTACAGTAGCAGAACAAGGAAAGTCATAAATCAAGGCAATATTAAAATTGCATTGATAGGTACATCTCGTAAGCATGTTATAACAAGATAATGTAGTCTCCTGTATAGGGCTCAGATAGTATCTTGATGGGTTTAGCTTTTGGAGCTGTTGGAAGCTAGTGGTCTGCTAAGTTAAAAGATTCTAAAAAGTTTTTATCTATTAGTCACAGGATGTTAATTCTGACATAGAGGTGAACAAGGGACAGATATTTAGGTGGCTAAAAGTAGCACACCATGAGATAATTAGACTCTTAACCTGCAGCCCTGCACCCTCTTCACATCACTGCAGTTCTAATCAGTTAATCAGTCTTTGCAGACACAAATTCTTTCCAGAAATGCTCTTTCACAGTACATAGACTTATATTGGTAACGCATGGCACCACACACAAGTAATACATGTACAGATGAAAAAGATACTGTTCTACTTGTAAAGTAATTAGAACTTGCTAGACATTGCTCTTTCTTTACTTCTTTGGGAAAATTTATTTTTTTCATTATTTATTTTACAAAGTATGAACATTCAAAATGCTTTGCAGTTGACCCCCTTAAGGGAGAATGGGTAGTTGTCAATGTCCTATAAGGAAACCAGGTCATGTAAATAGATGTATCTTGTTCTGATCTGAGATGGGAACTATTCTACTTTTATCAAAGAATTATTGTCATGCCAGGAACTAATGTTGAAGGCACAATACCTTTCTGGCAGTGGTCACTAAGAGCACTGATCAGCTGTTCTATGAAAGTAAAGTAGGTAGTTTCTTATTTTATTAGTATACAGCATAAACTCTTAATGAAAGGAACACTTTTGACCAAAGCACCCGCCTCACACATGTAGCTATTTTAATAACAAGGCAAATAGTTGCTCTCAAGAACAGGTGCTGAGCACTCATTTATTTCAAGACATCCTGCTGTGCGTGATCCGATTATAGTAACTTAAGTTCCCAGGTTGCCACCCATGTGGACTGAGGGCAAACAGGTGGGAACACAGTGGATAGAGGAAACCCAATCCATACAACATGTACACACTCTAGTGCCTGGAGGTACCAGGATAGGAAAAGGGAGACAAGAATGTGGGCTAATCAAAAGCAGCTCTGAGAAAGGATGTTCAGGCCCTGACTGATGCAAGACATTGATTAATCGATACTCCATCCCAGTGTTTATCAAGTGTTCCATCCCAAACATCTACTGTAATATTTGACTTTGCTTCCTTCAGTTTCAATTTGTACACGTTGTTTTTTTCTTTCTTCTAGAGCTAGACAGCAGTCAGTAACAAAACATTTTATATTCATAAACGGAAAGGGGTGTTTGCTTTTCTGCCATGCTTTAGTCTTCCCCAGGCAATGGAAAAGCAAACAGTAAAAAAAAAAAAAAAAAATCTAATCACTCCTCAAAAGACCTGTTTAATTTGACTGCTTAATAAATAATAAGTGTTGTTACTGTGTCATAAGTGTTTATTCTACAGAAAGACCTTAATTTCAATAATGATTTATAAAGAATTATTTGCTTTGTCTTACATATACACTCATAGCTAGAGAGAGTGAGCAAGTATGTGTGTGTGTGTGTGTGTGTGTGTGCATGTGGGTGTGGGTGTGGGTGTGAGAGAGACAAGGAGAGAGAAATTTTAGATATGTAGCTCAAAATAGAAAAACCGATAAAATAAAGAGTCTGTAAGGCACAGCAAATATTAAGACTATTGGTGTTAGTGATGTTAAATCTGTTGATTATATTTATTTATTATACCTTTCATCATTACAGTTTGCTTTTAAAAAATGTATAATGTCTCTGTTTATCTACAATATTATCATGATACAATTCAAAGGATTTTGGATTGTTTTAATGTTAGTGTATTTCATGGGAACCTGTATTTATTTTCTCTGCATCAAAAGCTACATTTTTGGGCCCCTGTGTACCATGCATAAATTGATCTGCAATTCATGTGGAGTCTCTAAGGGTATATTTAAATTTTGTAATTTTATTGCTAACTGTGAAGTTAATCTACACTGTATGCATTCTTTTCCCCAGGAAACTGAAGTAACAGTTCAAGCTAAACAACCGGATGTGGAAAGGCTTTTGTCTAAAGGGCAGCATTTGTATAAGGAAAAACCAAGTACTCAGCCAGTGAAGGTAATGAAGCAACCTCGAGCAATATCTATTACCTCATAATAGGCTATGCCTCCCATGTTGTACACTTGCCAATGTCATTGTCTGTTTATAATCTTGGAAATAACTTGTAAGGAAATAATGGACATACTATAGTTACAGAGCTAAAACTGTCCTTTTGATCAACCTATCCTATTTATATATAGGGATCTTAAGTATATGATCAAGTCATTGCATTAAAGGACTCATTTCTGTCCTGGTGTGGTACCATCAATACAAAAAGTAGCATGACCTTCAAGGTAGATTAAATTCTTTGGGGCTTGATTACTTTGCTTGCCAACCCTGATACTCTTCATATTGTTTGACTTAATACAAATCAAGCCATTGCAGCACGTTGTCTTGAACAACTGTAAAAAAAAAATAATAATATGGTCTATGACCTTTTCTTGCTCTGTTGCTTTTTCTTATGAAAGAGAAAACCCTGTATTCAGGATTCAGTACTTTATTAGGTCAGGAATTTTTTAGTGAAATATCATATAATTGCATCATTCTTCAGTAAAAAAAGCTGGCCTGGGTGAAAATTTTCTACTTCCTTCCTTCCTTTGTGTACATTTTGAAGTCCAGGCTACATTTATTCATAGGATCTTACCTGAGGAGAGAAAAAGAAAGCCAGGTCAATTACAAACAAACAAACTCCCACTCAATGGCTTCCATTTGCAATTGACAAGCCAGTGATAAATGATAAATAGATGTTAGGTAGAGTTTATCTTGTTCTCCATACCTGGCCAAAATTTTAATGGCTTCCACTGTGATAAAGATTTCTGAGAGCCTGTAATGTTGGCTATTTATTGATCAGTTTTGGTTTCTTAGCTAATGTTACTAGCTGAGATTTAAGGAGCCTGACTTTTATGTCCAAAACCATTCTAAAACAGTGCAGGTCAATAACCTCATTATACAAAACCTGTTTGTCTTTGCAAATTACCAGAACTTAGACTATGCAGAGTTATTGCTTAGTTTCCATGTACTTGGACCAATTTCTATAAAATTGTTTGTTTTCTCCAAAGTTTACATGGGAGTTTTCATCATGTAAATTTAAAATTGGGTTTTGAACATAATGGCAAAACAACAGATGTAAAAGGCACAACTTTCTCTGGAAATATTAAAATTCCCTCATTCAAAATTCAAGTTATCTCTAAACCTGAAACACACAAAAAATAATTTTCATACAACATGAGGTTTCATTTGATCCTTTTAAAAAATATAATAAATGTTTTTGGTGTTTGGACTTTAGACACGGAGCCAGTACTGACAGCAGCAAATTTCAGTGTGGCTGTGGATAAAATTATAAAGGTTAGTTATTAGAGTGATAAAGTACGGAGGATAATTATTGCAAAGGCCCTCATTCTAGTGAACCACAAAATGAACAAATGGACTAATGGATAGGTCCATTCTATTCATTCTTGATGCACCCTCCAAAACTTAATGACATATGGGTATGATGAAGACCTGAAACTTAATACCCTTTCTTATAGTTCACAAAAGTGCATTTAATTTTGCTTTATTTCATGCTTTTGCATAAAACATAGAAAAATATCCTTCCTTCAAAATGTAGGCAGTTTTACTTTCCTCATATCTAAACTAACCAAACCAGTGATGCTTAACTTAATCTCACATCCACCTATATACTCAATCCCAAGGCTGCTTTGACATGCAAACTAAATTCTACCCAACTCTGCTACTCTGCTGGTTCCTCAGTGAAATAAATGGAAGATTATAGGAAACAAAAAGAAAAAGAAAAAAATCATATAACTTGTCTTTTTCCCCACTTTTCTTAAACCTGTCTTGTTAGTCAATGACATTTTCCTTCCACTTTTCCTACTTCCCCATTTCCTGTATATATAGTTCATTTGAAGGAGGTAGAACGGAAGTAAAAACATGTCTAAAAATTCCCTGATTTCTAGGGAAAACAAACTATCAGGTTGATATGGGTGAGGAGTTTGATTGATTTGGCCTTGTCATACAGAGAGAAATGGTTGACTCACAACATGATACTTTGTTTTGTTTTGTTATACTAGGGATGGAACACTCAGGGTGCTGTATATGATAGGCAAGTTTTCTACCTATAAGTTATGTGGACCATCAACCTAGAAAACAACTGAAAGTTAGCTGCAGTTTTAGAGTACCCTAAGCCACTAAAATCTCACAAAAACTGTTTTATGGTTCAGAACTTGATACCTAACATACCAAGGCAGAAAGGTTGTAATGGATTAACTATTGTTAAGAAAAAATGCCTTCAACTATTCTAAAGAATCTTGGTAAGATGTTGATGTGCAGTAGGATAAATGTGTTGTTATATGAAAAATACAGCTTAATATAGTACAATATAGTTAATTAACTACAAAACAGCTAGGGAAAGAAGCCATCTCTTATAATTGACTATAATTGAAAATGACAAATGACACTAATATTTAGTAGGTATATGTGAGGAAATTATCTCCAGTGGTTTATATTTGCCCTCTTGACCATTTTTCCAAAGCAATTATTCTGTGTGAAACATTGTGATTTATATAAAACTTGTCACACCTTACTTTTAATTTTCTCATTAAAGTATCCATTCTAGAGTAAGTTACATACATTATAAAGTTTTCTTAAGCAATATCTTTGATAGTAAAATAAAATTGCAAGTCAAATTCCCTTGTTTTATTACTTCAACAAGTAACTACAGTATTTTAAATCCCATTAATTCTCTTAGTTTTAAAGGAGGTAAAAAATAACATTTTAAAATACATATACAAATTAAATAAAATTTAACAAAAAGCTACATTTAAAGTGAGTATCAGTGCCAGCAACAAGCCCATATATGATATATTTTGAATTGTGGACTTGCTCTAGCTTCTTTTAATTTTGAGCCTTACCATGCATTTATTGGAAAAGAAACAGAGCTTCCCAGTCTGGAATTTTAGGGGCTTATATTTGAAGAGGAATATTTGGAAATAAAAAATAGGAGGGAAGAAGTGATTCTTAAAATGAAAAATAAAGGGTTGAAGAAAGCTAGCTGCTCTTCCAGAAATCCAGAGTCAAGTTCCTCTTATCCACATTGGGTGATTCACAACAGCCATTGTCTCCAGCTCCAGGCTCTCTGATACTCATTACCTGCTTTCATTGGGACCCTCATACATATATTCATGCACACACACAAATAGAGATGATCATGTTTATTTCTAAATGTAATTTTATTTTGGAAATATAGTCTATATTCCTCAAGGGTATTTATGAAAGATTTAGTTGTTTCCATAGAATGTCTGTCTACCATTTGCCGACTTTGTCATTAAGGGAATGTTGGAGACTTTCCGTTGTTTAGGAAATTTTCTATTGCTACCCCCACATTTTGTTTGTGAAGAAGAATTTTCTTGCTCAATGTCCAACTTCCTGGTCCCCTATTCCAACAATCCTTCCCACCATCACCTCTTCTTCTTCTCTGAGAGAATGGGGCTCCCTGGGTATCCCCCTACCCTGGTACATCAAGTTTCTTCAGGGATAGGCACATCCTCTCACACTGAGGCCAGACAAGGGAGACCAGTTAGAAGACCATATTCCACAGACAGGCATTTGGGATAGCCCCTCTCCATTTGTTCAGGACCCACATGAAGACCATGTGTTACATATACATGGGGAGGCCTAGGTCCAGCCTTTGTATTCTCTTTGGTTGGTGATTCAGTCTCTGAGAACCCCAAGGGTTCAGGTTAGTTGTCTCTGTTGGTCTTCCTATGGAGTTCCTATGCCCTTTAGGCATGCAATCCTCCCCCCTATTCTACTATGAGACACCAAGCTTCATTCATTTATTGGCTATGGTTGTCTACATTCGACTGAGTCAGCTGTGGGGTGGAGCCTCTCATAGGACACCCATGTTAAACTCTTGTCTACAAGCATAACAGAATATAAGTAATGGTATCTGAGATTGGAGCTTGCCCGTGGGATGGGTTGGGCCAGTTATTGTTTGACCATTCCCTCAATCTCTGCTCAACCCCCAGTCCCTGCATTTATGTAGACAGAATAAATTTTGGGTTGAAAGTTTGGGTTGAAAGTATCAAACTCCACTGGGGTTCCTGCCTGGCTACAGAGGTGGCCTCTTCAGGTTCCCTATCCCCAATGTTGTGAGTAGTAGCTAATTTCACCCCCATTGATTCTTGAGTGCCTCTCTCATCCCAGGTCTCTGTCAGGTCCTGTGGCTGCCCCCATCTCCCCCCTCATGTCAGTTGCTAATTTACATTTATTCTCATGGCCATCTGTCCATCTCCCCTGTTCCTCTCCACACCTGGTCTTGAAACTCCCGTAATTTCCCTCCCCATCCTCTTCCCACCCAGATCCCTCCTTCCCTCTGCCTCTAATGGCTATTTTGTTCACCCTTCTAAGTGATATTCAATCATCCTAACCTGTGACTTCCTTTCTGTTTAGCTTCTTTCTTTGGTTCTGGGCAGTATAGCATATGGATATCCTGTATTTTATGGCTAATATCCACTTATAAGTGAGTACATAACATACATGTCTTTTTGGGATTGGGTTACCTCAATTCAGATGATATTCTCAAGTTCTGTCCATTTTTTTTTTTTTTTGCAAAATTCAGGATGCCATTGTTTTTAATAGCTGAATAGTATTCCATTGTATAAATATAATCATATTTTTTATCCATTCTTCAGTTAAGGTAAATTTAGGTTGTTTCCAGTTTCTGGATATTACAAATAAAGCTGCTATGAACATAGTTGAGCAAGTATCCCTGTGGGATGTGCAAGCATCTTTTCTGTGTATGCCCAGGAGTTTTACAGCTGTGTCTTTAGATAGAACTATTGCCAGGTTTCTAAGAAACTGACAAATTGATTTCCAGGCTGGTTATACAATTTGCAGTCCCACCAGCAATGAACAAGTGCTTCTCTTGGTGCATATCCTTACCAGCAAGTGCTATCCCCTGAGGTTTTATCTTAGCTATGATGATTCATGTAAAATAACTTCTCAGAGTTGTTTTGATATGTATTTCCCTGATGACTAAGGACTTTGAACATTTCTTTAAGTATTTCCGACCATTTGAGATTCTTCTGTTGAGAACTGTCTGTTTAACGATGTACCCCATTTTTAAGTGGGTTTAGCTCTGTACCCCATTTTTGTTGTTATTTTCCCCTTTTTTTATTTGATATATTCTTTATTTACATTTCAAATGATTTCCCATTTTCTGGTTCCCCACTCCCCAAAAGTCCCATAAGCCCGCTTCTCTCCCCCTGTTCTCCCATCTACCCCTTCCCACTTCCCTGTTCTAGTATTCCCCTATACTGCTGCACTGAGTCTTTGCAGAACCAGGGGCCACTCCTCAGTTCTTCTTGGACATCATTTAATACGTGTATTATGTCTTGGGTATTCAAAGTTTCTAGGCTAATATCCACTTATCAGTGAGTGCATACCATGATTGATCTTTTGAGACTAGGTTACCTCACTTAGTATGATGTTCTCCAGCTCCATTCATTTGTCTAAGAATTTCATGAATTCATTGTTTCTAATGGCTGAATAGTACTCCATTGTGTAAATATACCACATTTTTTGTATCCATTCCTCCATTGAGGGAGACCTGGGTTCTTTCCAGCTTTTGGCTACTACAAATAGGGCTGCTATGAACATAGTGGAATATGTGTCCTTATTGCATGCCGGGGAATCCACTGGGTATATGCCCAGGAGTGGTATAGCAGGGTCCTCCGGAAGTGTCATGCCCAGATTTCTGAGGAACCACCAGACTGATTTCTAAAGTGGTTGCACCATCTTGCAATCCCACCAGCAGTGGAGGAGTGTTCCTCTTTCTCCACATCCTTAGAAGTCAAACTATCACTATTTGCAGATGATATGATCGTATACTTAAGTGACCCTAACAACTCTACTATACAATATATGTATTAAATCCAACTGGTCCAAAGCATCTATTAGTTTCACTGTTTCCCTCTTTAGTTTCTGTTTTCCTGATCGGTCCATTGGTGAGAGTGGAGTGTTGAAGTCACCCACGATTATTGTGGTAGGTGCAATGTGTGCTTTGAGCTTTAGTAAAGTTTCTTTTATGAATGAGGGCATCCTTATATTTGGAGCATAGATGGTCAGGATTGAGAGTTCTTCTTGTTGCATTTTTCCTTTGACCAGCAAGAAGTGTCCTTCCATGTCTCTTTTGATGACATTATGTTGAAAGTCAATTTTATCTGATATTAGAATGACAACTCTGGCTTGTTTTCTGAGACCATTTGCTTGTAGAATTGTCTTCCAGCCTTTTACTCTAAGGTTGTTTTTGTCTTTGACACTGAGCTGTGTTTCCTGCATGCAGCAAAATATAGGGTCCTGTTTATGCATCCAGTCTCTTATTGGAGAATTGAGTCCATTGATGTTAAGAGATATTAAGGAGTATTGGTTATTGCTTCCTATCATTTTTGATGTTAATTTTATACTTGTGTGGTTATTTTCTTTTTGGTTTGATGAAAGAAGTTTAATATCCTCCTTTTTCCAGGGTATAGTTTCCTGGATGTTCTGGGATACAAGCTCTTTGCATTTTGCATTTTCTTTGACTGTTGATTCCATGGTTTCGATGGTATCTTTGGCATCTGAGATTCTTCTCTCTCTTGTATTCTGTTGTTGATATTTGCATCTATGGCCCCTGATTTCTTCCCAAGGTTTTCTATCTCCAAAGTTGTCTCCCTTTGTGATTTCTTAGTTGTTTCTACTTCTGTTTTTAGATCCTGGATGTTTTTGCTCAGTTCCTTCGCTTGCTTGTTTGTATTTTCCTCTAATTCTTTGAGAGATTTTTGTGTTTCCTCTTTCATGACTTCTGCCTATTGATCAAAGTTCTCCTGTATTTCTTTAAGTGATTTTTGCACTTCTTCCTTATTGACTAACTTATGACCCATAATTTTCTGAATTTCTTTAAGTGATTTTTGTGTTTCCCTTGTAAGGGCTTCCAGCTTTTTTCATTTTTCTCCTGAATTTCCTTAAGAAATTTATTTATGTCCTTCATGTGTTCCTCTAACAGCATCCTGACCAATGATTTTAAATCCAACTTTCGTTTTTCTGGTGTGTTGGGGTATCCAGGACTTGCTCTTGTGGGAGAATTGGGTTCAGATACTGCCATAATGCCTTGGTTTCTGTTAGTAATGTTCCTTCATTTGCCTTTAGCCATCTAGTTCTCACTGGTGTTAGATGGTCTTATTGTCACTGGCTGGTGCTTCAACCTACTGTGGACTTTTAAGGCTATTTCTGTGACACTGGATGACTGGGTTTCCTCTGGCACAGATTACTGATATGGTGCCTTCCTCTTTTGTGCCTTTGGAGCCCTGCTGAGTCTTGCCTCAAGCAATGTTATATTTGGGTTTTCTCAGTGAACCAGGTGTTCCCTGACTGCTTTGTCATGGAGAAAAGATGGCTGCAGAGTCACTCCCTCTGTTGATCCTCCTGTAGGACACAGGCCCCATGACAGGCTGGCTGGCAAATGAACTGCCTATGTGCTCAGGTCCTGGGTACAGGCAGATCCCTGGCGATTTGCACCCCCAGAGATCTTAAGCTTTGGATAATTCAGTACCTAGTGATGCTTGTCTGCTCCAGCAGGCAGCAAAGATGGCGGTGGGGAGTCTCTCCCTCTGCTACTCTCCACATAGGACACAGGTCTTATGACTGGCCACCTGGAATATGAACCGCCTATGTGCTCAGGTCCTGGGCGCAGGCCGACCCCTGGTGGTTTGCACCCCCAGAGGTCTTAAGCTCAGGATAATACAGTACCTAGTGATGCTTTTCTGCCCCAGCAGGCAGGCAGAGAAGATGGCTGCTGCAAGTCACTCCCTCTGCTGCTCACCAGGTATGACACAGGCCCCAGGTACCCCATTTTTAATTAGTTTATTTTCAGTGTTGGTGTCTAACTTCCTGAGTTCTTTAAAATTTTAAATATTAGCCCTCTGTCAGATGTATGATTGGTGAAGATCCTATCCTAACTAGCAGACTGCCATTTTGGCCTACTGACAGCGTCCTTTGCCTTACAAAAGCTTTCAGTTTTGTGAGGTCCCATTTATCAATCATTGATTTTAGACTCAGAGCCATTGAAAATTCTTTTGTATTAATCTGTTCAAGGCTATTTCCCACTTTCTACTCTATAAGATTAAGTGTATCTGGTTTTATGTAGAGATCCTTGATCCACCTAGACTTGAACTTAGTGCTCAGTGATAAATATGAATCTATTTGCATTCTTCTACATGCAGGCTGCCAGTTAAGTCAGCACCATTCATTAAAAGTTGTTTTTCCCCCATTGTATGCTTTTGGCTTCTTTGTCAATAATCCAGTTTCTAGAGATATGTGGGTTTATTTCTGGGTCTTTGTTTCTATTCCATTTATTGACCTGTCTGTTTCTGCACTAATACCATGAAGGTTTTATCACTATTTCTCCATAGTACAAAATGAGGTATGGGATATTGATTCCTCCAGAAGTTCTTTTTATAACAAATTACTGTTTTGTCTATCCTGGATTTTCTTTGGTTCTCCATATGAAGTTGATAATTGGTCTTTCAAGTTCTATAAAAATTTTGTTGGAATTTTAATGGGATTTGCACTGAATATGTAGATAGCTTTTCCTAAGATGGACATTTTTGATATGTTAGTCTTACCTATTCATGAGCATATGAGATCTTTCCATCTTTTGATATCTTCATTTTCTTTCTTCAGAGACTTGAAGTCCTTGTCATACACATCTTTCACTTGCTTGATTAGAGTTATACCAAACCTTTTTGTTTTATTTATGACTATTATAAAGGGTGTTGTTTCCCTAACTTCTTTCTTGGCCCACCTATCATGTTTATAACAGAGGGCTACTGATTTCTTTGAGTTAATTTTGTACCCAGCCACTTTGCTGAAGGTGTATTTCAGCTCTGATAGAATTTGGAGAGACACTTGTGTATACTATCATATCATCTGCAAATAGTGATACTATTTCTTCTTTTTCAATTTGTATCCTTTGATCTCCTCTAGTTATCTTATTGCTGTATATAGAACTTACAGTACTATATTTAACTTGTTCCATATTTTCTTTCAAGATTCACCTTGAGATAAAAGGATAATGTGAGATTAAATAGTATATAACATAAAGGGAGTACTAAATTGATGATACAAAATTAGCATAATATTTTATTAGCTTATGATTGGAAAACTCAGTCAGCCTTCACTCTTTCTGCCTCACTCCATTCTGTTTTCCACTCTTTGTCACTTTTTCAATGTATGCTCCTCTCCTTCATGGCAATGCTTCTGTTTTATTCTGTGTGCATATTATTCCCCCATCTTCATAAACATTTGAAGAATAGTTATATAACTTCAGTAAACTACAATTTTCCCAAGCTATATATTTGGTAATAAGATTTGATGATATTAATATTTTCTACATTCAGAGGAACAGTACCCCAACATCACCTCTTTCACAGTTAAAAGACAACAAAATAGTATAAGGATTCATATCATTGGAAGGTAGGGAAAGAAGGGTTGTGAATTTAAGGCAAGCATATGTTTACAAAGCAAGTTCAAGGTCAGCATTGTCTGTATAGATGGATCCTATTATGAAATATAACATTTATTGGCGACTAAAGATATCAACAACTACAAAAGAAACACATCATTTATTGTTTTTAATCATTCATTTATTTTATTTCATCTGTATTCATATTTTACTTCTATATATGCATTTGTGCCAAATATGTGCTTTGTGTCCAAAGAGTCAGAAGAGATCATTAGATGCTGTTCGAACTGCAGTTATAGTTCTATGTACTATGTACTATGTACATATGTACCATGTACTATGTGTACTAGGAGTCTAACTACCTTCTACTGAATGAGTAGAAAGTACTCTTAACTTCAGAGCCCTCTCTCAAATCCCTTAAAGCATTCTTATACATTAGCATTTAGACATTTATTTCTGGTACTCATACTCAGTTTAAATGTAGCTTTCTCTTAATTTTCATTTAAATGTATATGTGGATTTGAAATGTTAATGTTGCCTCCTCTACATCTAAGAAAACCATTGGGATTTTTCTTTCTCTTTTTTTATCAGCTATTTTCTTTATTTATATTTCAAATGCTATCCCCTCCTGGTTCCCCCCTCCCTGAAAATCCCCTAACCCATTCCCCCTCCCTTTGCTCACTAACCTACCCACTCCCACTTCTTTGTCCTGGCATTCCCTACACTGGGGCATTGAGCCTTCTCAGGACCAAGGGCCTCTCCTCCCTTTGATGTCCAAAAAGTACATCCTCTGCTATAGGAGGAACAACTTTTGGGATTTTAAACACTTGTTCTTGGCTGAAATAAGATAAGGCAACTTTGAATTGCTAATTTTTATATTATCAATGATATTGCTTAAGCAAACTATATATTGTATGTAACTTATTCTTCAAAATATACTGTAATGAAAAAAAAACTAAAAGTAAGGTGTGACAAATTTTATATAATTGGTCAAAGGGTTATATCACAGCCTTTCACTCAAAATAATTTCTGTGGGCAAATGGTCAAGAGGGCAAATATAAACTTCTGGACATCCTTTCCTCACATATAACCTACTAAGTGATAGTGCCATTAGTCATTTCAGTTACAGTCAATCACATCCAGGATGTTTTCTTTCCCCAACTGTTTTGTTGTTAATAACTATATTAAGCTGTTTTTTCCTTATACCAACAAGTTTATTCTACTGCATATCAATGTCTTATCAATATTCCAAAGAACTGCTTGAAGGTTTATTTTTCCTAACAATAGTTAATAAATTATAATAAATATGTTTCAAGATTTATATATGATGCACTAGGTTAAGTGGTACAATAATGATTAAAATGTTATTTGTTTAAATATGTCAATTATACAGTATGTAGTATGTGGGCATATGACTTAATAGATAGCATGCTTGCTATTCAGCCATGAAGACCTGAATTTAGATCCCCAGATGGTGCATAAAACCAGACTTGCCTTTAGTCACAGCACTTGGAATGGCTCAATCTCATCCCCAAATATTTCATGAGTTCCAGACAAGCCATGGCTACATGAGACCCTGTATAAAAAAAATTAAATTAAATTAAATGTAAAAAAAATAATGTAATCAATCACTTCATATTAACATTACAGAATCATTTTACTTGCATTGTTATGTTACTTATGATACAGTTGGAATGTCCATATGACTGCAAAAATCCCCCATATGAGAGTGTAACTTAGTGCTAGAGTACATTTCTTTTAAGAACACAGGCTAGGTTCTACTTGAACATGCAAACAAAAAAGCTCTCCAACTGGTGACTACTGGGAATACACCAGTATTGAAAATTAAAACTATTTAGCTTATTAGCAGAGGAGAAAACACTTCAAAAGAACCTGGTGCCATTTTTTCAGGAACTTTTAGTTTTAAGGGGGATGAGAAAAGTAGAATCCATGTTCCCATTGCATGCTGTCAAGAAGCAGTCAAGTCGACAGTCAAAGTTAATGTAGCATTTCAGAAGTACTGAGTAGGGCTAAATCATATTGTAATTCAAGGAACAGCAGTGCATATGAGTCCATTCTGTAATGGCAGCGTGCCCTTGTCTTTCTTTTAAGTTTGGTCATAGGATCCCCTTTTCTCCACCAAACTAATTTTCTCAAAGTGATTTGGTCTGTGTCTGTGTGTCTGTTTGTCTGTTTAAATGGGATCATCATGGCCTAGCTGTCTATCAGCTACCAGCAACACTTCCTTTTCATATTCTCAAAGCTACCACTGAAAGCTTTATTCCTAAGCCTCAGTACCTATTTACAATATATTAGAAAAGCTGAGATTTTCATTTTTTCTTAACTATTTTTGATAGGAACAGCTCAAATGAATTTTGACAGTTACTTTTTACCACTGGTTATACACTAGGAATAATTGCTAATGACTTATGAACTGTCTTTATTTAACCAAATTCTCTTACACTACTTCTAAAAACCTCCCCAAAGTAATCCTAAGAGATGTCTTTTATGATTATTTGAGGATATTCTTCAAATTCATTTGCAATTCAAAGTAAACAATTGAAACAAAAACTATTATAAAGGCTCAAATATGAGCTGAGTCCATTCTAAGGAAATATTTGAGTAGATAGTATCAATTTAAGTTTGTTCCATAGATCTTGTTACATTTAACCAAGCATTTTTGAGATTTGGATATCACCTCTAGGCCTCACATATATTGGATACATTTACAAACGGAGACAGGATCAAAGTGTTCAGGTATCTTACCCACATGCTAGAGCCATAGTTTATGCACACCAGGAATTCTCACAAGACATGACTTTAAAGTTTTAAAATCTTAAGCCCAAAGAGTTTAGTTAGAATCAGAGTGCATTTATAGTTGTATATGTTTATATGTATGTGCCTGCCGGCTTATATGTGGATGCTCACCTTTGTATGTGCACACATGGAAGACAAAGGTCAATATTGGCCGTCTTCTCTGTCACTTATCTACCATAGTTTTTGGGACAGGGCCGTTCACTGAATCAGAAGCTTATGGATTGACTGGAATGATGGCCAAGGATCTTTTAGAATCCACCTAGTATCCATGATCACAGGTGAAAGCTGCCACACCCAGTTTTTAATCTATTTAACAAGGTAGCTTAGCTGAGGTCCCCATTTTGCACAGCAAGCACTTTCAGTTTCTACTGAGCCATCTCCCACAACCTCCCTGTAAAATTTTAAATTAAAAAATTTTAAATGTATACTTGGAAATCACTTTTTTTCCTGTAATTATTGATGGTCTTCATAAAGGTTATACTCAGAAAATGATATTAAAATGATGAGTTAAGTTATATTGGCAATGTTTGTAAAATCAGTAATACGTATGCTTTTCTATTAAAGAGGAAGTTAGACGATCTGAGGTCTGAGTGGGAGGCTGTAAACCACTTACTTCGGGAGCTGAGGACAAAGCAGCCTGACCGTGTCCCTGGACTGAGCGCTACTGCAGCCTGTAAGTACATTTTGTCCCAGGTGTTCTCTTTTGCTTTAGCTGTTTGTTCAAAAGCATGGCTGGGAGGTTATCTCTGAGTGAAAGGAAAATTGGTTTCTGATTCTGCACAAAGGAGTAAACATTTATGTTATTTATTATGCAAAAGGTCTTTGAGTGGGTTCCTTAGATACTGAGAGCATTACAAGCTGTATTTTTTGAAGATTCAACTGCAAGGAAAAGAGGGCAGATGAGGAGAAGTCATAGTGGTTTAAACTGATACTTTAGCTTGCTCCTTAGCATTAAAACTGGAAGGCTTTGTGGAGGCACGCTGAGTCTCTAGGAGAAGGTGTCTCCTTTTAATTTCTGCTTCACTGAAAGCAGAGTATTTCTGGCAGTAGATTTAAACTAAAATTAAACGTAGTTCTTGATAAGGAAACCCAACAAGCCAGCATATCACTAGCATCTAAATACAGACATCAAAGTGAAAGTTCAGAGACACTGGATACTTTAAAACATGTACAAGATTGGGGTCTTTTTTTGTGTTTGTTTGTTTTGTCAGCATTGTACACTGAAATTGCTATATCAAGCTTCTAGTGAATAAATTATGTACAGTTTGTTTTCTGTCATGATCTCTAATTTTTGGTTTTCTCAGCACATATGCACAATTGTGCATATATAATCCTTTATTGATGTTTGTTCTCTACATGTTATTGGCATGTTCAACCTCAGTCTGTAATGCTGGGAAGAAATTTTGTACCAATGATTTTTTTATAAGCTTGTGGATTGGAGCTTAAGGGTTTATACTCCCATATAAGGTACTCTGAATATTACTGAAATAATCAAAACCAGGGAACAGAAATCGATTTAAAATGCAGTGTTCCTAAATAGTATGATGTTTCTAACTGGAAATATATTTTAAGTTTTTGTTTAAGTACATATATAATTAATCTATTTAATCACTCTGCTTGGAGCAACTTCTATGCATTAGGCATCAGACTGAGTGCTGAAAATTCATCACAAAATATGTTAGTCTCTCCTTTTATGAAACATAGTCAAAGCAGAAGAAAGAGATGATTAAACAATAAAAAGGAAATGTGTTATCTCAATTATAAGTGCTGTAAGGTAAGGTATAGTCTACAAACTACTGCCAACTGGCCTGGGATAGAATGGCAGAAAGTCAAGGCCTACTCACTTAGCCCTTGCAAGCTTATCTGCATTTTAATGGACTCTGCAGGTGATTCCAGCACACACTGGAATAAATGAGAAAGGGAGAAAGTGGGGAAGTGAGTGGTCATGAGGGCATTATTGTCTGAAGTATAGCCAGGTAAGCTTGTCTGTCCTGAGAACATCAGGTGATGCAAAGCAGTGAGTCTTGCTTATGTACAGACAGAAATGATAATAGGCAGAACCAAAACCCATAGTTGCAACACCAAGGAAGGCACTGGAGTGTGAGTAGGGTGATAATCACCATGACCAGTGAACCTGTAGCAGAGGCTACACAAAGAACAAGCACCCTGAAGGAAGCCAATATTTCCAGGCATTCCCTCCTGGATGGAGGGAATACTTCTCTCTCAGTGAGTACTTCATCACCATCTATGGCTCTGTGATAGTTCATATATGATTGGTTCAGGGAGTGACCCTATTAGGAGGTATGGGCTTATTGGAGTGGATGTGTCACTGTGCGTGTGGGCTATAAGATCCTTACCCTAGCTGCCTGGAAGTCAGTCTTGCTCTAGCAACCTTCAGATGAAGATGTAGAACTCTCCGCTCCTCCTGCACCATATATCTGCCTGGATGCTGCCATGTTTCTGCCTTGATGACAATGGACTGAACCTCTGAACCTGTAAGCCAGCCCCAATTAAATGTTTCCGTTATAAAACTTGCATTGGTCATGGTATCTGTTCACAGCAGTTAAACCCTAACTAAGACAGGCTCCTTGTATTGCCCCACTATTCCTGCAATGTTGCTGCTAGTGAAGAATGTGGGAATGTCCTCAGCTCTGAGCCACTGGTGAGGGTAGGCAGCATCATGGTCAAAGTTGGGAAAGTTGGAGAGGAATTTTCTCAAAAAGAAGACCTGTACTTCCCTTGACAAAATGATCAAAAACTGGACATAAGCTCAGCCGACTAAATACACAAATGCGGTAGGAAAAGATTGAACAAGAAGTCAGAATCATCTTACTTTTTTTATTCCAAGGCCTTTTTTTTTCTTGTGTGGTGGTTTAAGGAACAGAATTAAGAATTCTTTGTATTCTTGACTTTCTGACACATAGTAATTTAATCTAAACTGAATTCACTATTTAAAAGTCTGATTCATAACATTATTTGGTTATATGATTCCTGTTCCCTAGATTATAGTATAAAACCCTAGTGTTTATGATTTACCATGCAAAGTAAATATGGTTAGACACGCTCTTTTTAAGTTAAGAAACCTAAGGCATAGAAAGAATATTGCTAGACTAAGGCCACACAGCTACAAAACCAGAGAGATAGTATTCTAATCCAATTTTGTCAAGTAGTGTTTGTTTTGCTGCTGTGTCTTACACTATCTGTCCCATAACACAATGGAAATTCTAAATAGATACAGAGAACAAGCAGTTAATGCTAATTTAGCACAGCCTTATATTTCTATGGAATAAATAGTGATCTGTTTTGTTGTTTCTTAAAACTCAGTTTTCTCTGAATTTCTTAGAAACAGTGCTGAGCCTGGAATAATCATTGGAGTTTTCATCCAGTCGAATATTTTTCTTTTAACATGAGTAGAGACTTGGGTTCAAAGTGGCTTTCTATTTGAATTGATTTGATGTTTTTTAAAGTAGCTTTTTAAAAAACACTAAAGCAAGCATCCCTGTAGCTGTTTACTTCTATTATATAATATGATGCAGTGGTCTTGTCTGAGCTGTACAAATTGTTCAAATTTACAAGATAAGTGGTCATGTTCTCAAAACTGTTTGATTTATTTTGATGATCCTAAGTATATTGGTGTCTCAATTACCTATTATTGCATATAATACGCTAAAACTTAGTGGCCTAAAGCAATTTTGCTCTTGATTCTGTGACTCACTTTTGTCATATTATCAGCTGGATGATTATTGTGATTGTTCCACTTACTGTGAATGCAATTACTCAGCATCCAATAAGCTAGAAATTCTAAAACTCTCTAATTAAATGTCTCAGAGGTGGCAGTGCACTAGAGATCCTCATTCCTTCATACAGCATCCTCTGGTAGGTCAGACTATGGCTTCATCCAGTCTCAAAAATTCTCAAGGCAATTTTCCTCTAAGTCAGGGGGATAGAAGCTTGAAGACCACATGATGCTTAGACTGTGACATTTATATAATCTTTCCACTGTTCTCTATTTGACAATGCAACTTGAAGGCTTAGTCCATATAAAGGGTAGCATAATGACAGTCTCTTGAATTATATTGTTACATGGCAGTTTGAGAAGGAGGCTTTACTTACATATAAACTTCCACAATAGGGAAAGAAGAAAAGACACTTGGTTTATACCCAGTGCCCTATGTGCATGGTTTTCAAATGTCAGCATGCAGGAAGGAAACATCAATTTCTTACAAAAGTGGAGAATATGAGACTTTTACCTTAGAGGTTTTGTTCCAGTAAGTCTGAGTCAAAGGCAGTATCTCTAAAAGGTTTAAAGGAGAGTCCAATGCTGGTTGCTGATCTTGGCAATGCAGTTGAAACATTGATATACCAGGTCTTGGTTGCTTCTGAGAATTTATCTTTCCATCTACTGCTTTATGTTACTCACTGGGGCTTCTGGTAAAATTCAGTGTTCTAACTAACAAAAAAACTTCCTGATAGTTCCAGAATTTTCTCTCTCTCTGTCCTTATTTGATGAAGGACTTTGCCGGCTTAAAAGTTCAAGGACTGAAAGGCACATACAGCAGGTGATAGCTCTCTAGCAGAGTGCTTCGGCGTCCCTAGCAGACACTTATTAGGAGAATAGCTATACTTGTATGAAGTTTCTTTGGAGAAGCTAAGGGACATTTTTAGCCAGCCAGCCAGCCAGGACTTAGCATTGGTCTGAAGGCCTGTGTGGCAGATGGAAGCAAAGAGCCAGCAAATCTGGTGGTAAATGTCACTGTGAATCGTTTCTTATCCACAAGCTGCTGGGCCTGAGAACACTCGTGTTCTACAGCACTCCACTTAGCATTTTCAAAATAAATCTCTCAGAAAAACGTTCCTAGTATCCATACTCCAAGTGAGGAGATTTAATGCCTCTATGTCAGGACAAGTGCTTTGAAGTGAATTGAATGTGGTACAGAGACACACACAAAAAAGCCAGTTGATAGAGTTTTGCTGTTGATTAAATACTAGTAAAACAATTCTTCCTGTAGTTAATTTTAGAGATAGCAAAACTCAAGAGCTATCTTAAAAGTACAGTATCAAATATAAAATAACCTATATTCTGCTGTGAATAAACCCCTCAAATATAGCAAATCAGTGCCCATGGAGTCAAATCCATTGGCTCTTCATTACTGGTGATTACAGGTCGAAGACAGGAGCTCAGTGTTATAATGCGTAGCATGCACAAGGCTCTGGGTTCTTTCTCAAGTACTATGGTATTTCTATACTGACAATATTAAAGGCCACATTAATGTTGATTTTATAGCTAAACTATATTAATTTTGAACCCTATCCCCAAATACATACACTAGGAGGAGAATTTTATACTTAACATATGGAGGTCATTAATGAATTATTTGAACAGAGAAAGAAATCACTGTACATCATTTCAAGGTCTTTCAAAGCCTTGAGCAACTACAGAATCCATTCAATCTTTTCATTAATGAACTCATTTAAAAATTGTATTCAAGTATATCAGAGAGGTGAGGCTTTTTGAAATGTAATGTGATATATCACACTGTATAAAAAGAAGTGACCACGGCTTCCTGGGACAGTCCCCAGGATTGTTCCCATTTATCAGAAGCAAATCGTTCTATTTTCTTTGTGGAGGATTCTGGTCTCAGGCCAGGTTTTTCAAAGATGCTCTGTGCTTAAGTGGCTAGAAAGACACAGCAGAAACAACATTGTTGGCATCCTAAACAGTGAGAGGCTATGAATGCCTCAGGATTTGCATGGTAATTATCTAGTTTGTGATGATAAAGTTCCACTTTCTCCCTCTCTTAATCTTCTGGCTCCATTACTAGCTCTCCATTAGGGCTGTATTTTTCTGTATGAACTGGCAGAGGAAGAGCAATCCCAATTCTTCGAATGATTACAGTAAAATTACCTTAACATTCTTAGACTGTTCAACTTCCTCCAAAAAAGACCCAAGTTTGAACAGCTCAAGGTTGAAGGCTTGATCTCAAATTCCTCATGTTTCCTAAAATTTCACTGAATAGTTCTAAAAGAAAATGTAACTTTACCCTCTAAGAAAGGAGATTGCCAAAGGAATCTGCAGCACACGTATCGTTAATTTATAGGTTTAAAAACTATAGACTGTTTTGTTTTCTAATGAGAGCTAGAAAGAGTGGGGAGGTAGGGAGGAGCTGGGTGGGAGAGGGAAGGAAAATCATAATCAGAATATATTATATGAGGAAAATGCATTTTCATTAAAGGGGAAAAAGGGCTCCCAGATATGTGTGGGAGATTAGCTTTACTTCACTGAACAAAATAACTAATCTCATTGTTTTGGTTTGACTCATAAAGGAGAAGTATATTTCAATTATTTTTTGTTAATATGGCAATGAGCGCTATAGCACAAAATTGCCAGACATAGAGCTTTTTTTAGGGTGCCCAGGTTAAAAATAAAAAGTGAACATCTGGATTAAAAAAATATCCTTCAAAATGAAATCCATTATTACTTATTATAATTACTCTGTGGATTTAACAAATCAATTTTTGATATGAGAGAAAAATATTATAGTCTGAATTATAACTGAGTGGCCATTTCTTCTTCACCACTATCTCAGGAAGCCCTTGCTTGCTTGCTGTAGTGCTCTCTCTTTCTCTCTCTCTCCCTCTCCCCCCCTCTCTCTGTCACTGTTTCTCTGTGTGTTTCTCCTCTGTCTCTCTCTCCATCTCTGTTTCTGTCTTTCTCTCTCTCATGTACACTCTCTCTGTCTCTTTGTCACTATCTCTCTCTTTCTGTGTGTCTCTCCTCTGTCTCTCCATCTCTGTTTCTCTGGCTTTGTCTCTGTCATGTACGCTCTTTCTGTCTCTATCTCTGTCTCTCTCTTTCTGTGTCTCTCCTCTATGTCTCTCTTTCCCTCTCTCTGTCTCTCTGTCTTTATCTGTCTATCTATCTATCTATCTATCTATCTATCTATCTTTATCTGTCTATCTATCTATCTATCTATCTATCTATCTATCTATCTATCTATCTATCTACCTACCTATCTATCTATCTTATACCTACCTATCTCCTTTGGGTGCTCAGTGATACCACTACTCACATTCAATATTACAATGTTGTTTAATTCCAGTTGCTCTCTAATTGACTAAGAATGGAATACGTTTTTCTTCTCTGGTGACTTAGACATTATCCCTTGAAGTATGTTTTTTATACTTTTTTCTTTTGTAGTGTAAAACAGCCATACCTCTATAGACTCTCAATAAAATTGCTGCTTCTAAAGACTTTAAAGCCTGTAATCCCCTACCCTTGACTGTCTTGTATGTTTTCTATATAATTTTGTTGTAAAGGGCTTTAGACATTATTGATAATTGATGGCCTATTCATGACTGAGTCACTTATAAAGTCTACATAACATCATTTTCCTGCAACTATATATTATTACCATGTACAATCATATAACACATTATGCCCTCAAAAACTTCACAAGTACATTTACTTTAGATTCAAATCAGCTTTTATGTGTTTATAATACCAGATATATTAAACAATCATATTTTCTAGCTGTTTTGAAGTCTATTCTGAACCCAAAACTCTACCCCCATAGCTTTGATTTTAGTGCGTTTCAATGTACTGATAGATTTCACTTCACTTTTTCCTTTAAAACAAGCTTCATTTTCAGAATATCAATGTTACATACATCCTATTTTGTTAAGACAATAATATGTAGGTATCTTGCACAGGATCCATATTCAGCTCCTAATACCCACATTGAGTTAGTCAGAACTACCTCTAATTCCAACTCCACAGAGTCCAGCACCCTCTTCTGATCTTTGTGGACACAAGCACTCATGTATACACACGCCCATACAGAGGCCCATACATACACAAATTAAAATATAATTTATAAAAAACGTACATTACTCTTCAAATAGGGATGTTCTATGATTTCAGTGCAAATCTCAATACCACATATAACCACTGCATTCCTTAACTAACTTCCATGAATGTGTCTTGACATCCTATTTGAGAACCTCTTTACTTATCTTCTACAAATTCATATAGCTGTCCTCTCGATTTCATTATTTATAAGAAAATATTTATTTTATTTTAATACACTGCCAGACCAAAATGAATGCATTATATACTCAAGTATCATAATATTTAGGTTCCATTAAAATAACGTTAACTATACCAGTGTCCAAATTATAGTAAAAACCTGCCCACAATCAAAAATAGTAAAAATAATGGTATCTCATGTCCTGCTTCAGTAAGAATTTATTATGCCCTCAAATAACTAAATGCTTTACAACATTAGAGAAGGAAGAAGCAAATAGTATGCCACTATATAATTCAATTCGTTACACCTTCTACATTTTCAGGATTATTCTTTATTATCATATAAATTTATGGAAAAGGGGGTATAAATAAACATTTAATAAGACCAGTAAGATCAAAAGAGAAGTTACACTCTTCATCTTGCTTATTCTTATTTGTCTAATATAAAATGTGTCATTCTTTTTTGAACCCAGTATTCTTATGTTTAATAAATACGAACATAACTCAGAATTGAATGGTACACTTTGATTTAAGATTTTTGTTTTAAGGTCAGGACCCAGTTTGCAGATAGATAGATAGATAGATAGATAGATAGATAGATAGATAGTAGATGATAGATAGATAGATAGATAGATAGATAGATAGATAGATAGATAGATAAAATATATGGTTTCCAGTAAAATTGGCATTCTCTCCCACTAGCTGAAAGACAAATGTGTCTAATAAAGCATTCAGATTCAATTTGCTGTCTGCATACAGCTTGAGGAATCTCTGGAGGCCACTCACAGCATGTGCTACAACCCCAACACAGAGAAGTAATGAAAAGATTCTGGTTTAAAAGCTGACACTACCCCTCCAAGCTCTTTGAATATGAATATAATAAGCAAGTCTATAGCCACAAATTTCTGTGATTCTACAGATTTTCATCTTGATCTCTGACTCTGAATACTATTTAAATGCGTGGATTTGTGTTTATTATCTGGATGAATAAATGTGTCATATTGAGTATTTTGTCAAAACTGTGCTTTACCAACAAAGGTCTCATGTAAATCAGGCAAAACAACATTGTCACTTCATCTTTAACTCTGTTACAGGGTCTCTACAATCCCGCTGTCTCATTCAATTCCAGTATTAAATAGGCAGATCATACTGTTTTCAAAAATAATACCTACTTTCATTTCAATTATCTCCCTGGTTTTTCCATTGACCCAAATGTACCTAATATTTATCTTAGAACTAGTATGCATTAATGTCTTACTCTCCAGCAGACATTGGCTAAATATTCTTTGTGTGTTGTTCTGTTTAATCTTAAACCTCCTTATGAGATATATGCCACATTACTTTTCTTTGTTTTTGTAGGTGGAAACTAAATTAGAAATTAAATGGCTATCCCCAATATTAATAAGTGTACACAGCAAGGCCCTGAATTCATTAAATTCCCCTCTTCTAAAAATTATGCCTGTCTTTGACCTTTATGTTAAATATACTGGGTCTTGGCCACATAAACTTTGAACATAGCCTAGATATATATAGAGAGTATGATATTATCCATACATATACGAGTGAATTTTCCAGACAAAGTTTGACATGAGTACTCTGTCTTCCTCATCCCTGTTTCTATCACAGCATCTAAATCTTAAAATTAAAGCATCTTGCCATGATTTAGGTCTTAAAGCTTACAACCAACCTCAGGGGATCAAAGTGATTTATGTAAAAAGACATGTATTCTTTTTGTGTATTTATTCTTTCTCTTCTGGAATTTAAGCGGCCACAGAGACTATAAAAACATTGAGATTATAAGCCTGCTTCTCCCTCAGTGTCGTCATTTAGTTCTATTTATTCTCCCTGTGTCTGTGCGAGTCCACGTTCAGTCAGTACAGCAGTAGAATGACACAAGCCAATTTGGTAAGCTGGTTTTTTTGTGTGTGTATGTGCTATGTTGAGACCTGATGTTCTAAAACATACTTAGTGGGTTTTTTTGCTGAGTAGTTGTGGTAAATATGTGAACTCCGTTGGAATGCAAAGCCATACAACAAAATAAAAATGAATATTGGCTGGAATTTCTTCCAATCAACATATGGACCAGTTAACAAAATTATCTTTTGTTATGAATTCTGGGAAGCCAGCTCTACTGTTTTATATCCCATGTCTCTGCCAACCCACTTACTTGACCCTTTATCTCTAACTTCAACTAGTTAGTTCCTTCCAATCATACCTTCTTAGCATTTCTATGTTCCAAAAGTATGAAAAGGTACTAGGCTACTATTCATCTGTGCTAGCTAGTGTTCCAATAAAACATATGTCTAGATTCAAATTTACTTTCCTTATGTAGTTAAAGCAGACATGTTCTAGTAAAAGATGCTGTGATAAATACAGTTGGTACAAGTGGGATGAGTGAAATAAATGAGTAGACAAACCTGGACAGAAAAGCTGTGGTCCATACTAAGTCATGTTAACAGAGACATACTCAAGTAATGAAGTAAAGGCGACATAATAACTCAATGAATGAGACTGGTCACACTGCACATGAATATTCATTTAAAGAAGTTGTGATTATAGTTAGTGAAACACGAGATGGAAATAAACATTAAGATCTGTAGGATCACAAATGTTAAGTTCTTTATACATTTCTGTTATTGCCTGTTTAGATCCTTAAAATGTATCTCAAGAAGAAAAAATATTTTACTGTAACTGCAGAAACTGAATTTGATGAAACTCAAAACTGAAGATTTGTACTGTCTAAATTTCTACTTCATTGTTCTTTTAACTACAATAGTGAAATTTAGGAATTGATTTACTTAATAACAGCACACTGCTGTTAAGGGATGCCTTTGAGTCAGGGAAGTGTAATCTGAAGTGAATAAAAATGTCTCTGTTTTATAGTGTAAGAGTAGAGTAGTCCTTTTTAAATTCACTATTTCAGATATTGATTAATAAAATCATTCCAACTAAAAGTTGTAAAGCAGACATTTTTAGTTTATTATATGAAGAGCTGGATAGTAATTATTCTTGGATTTTAGGTGAAAAAAATCAGCCAAAATGATTTAACTATACTACTTAAGTACAAAGTCAACTCTAAAGAGTTTCTAAATGAGCAAGTATGGTTATGTTCCAATAAATCTTTAATTATAAAACTGATTGTTGGAATAGACTTAGCCCACAAACTGCTTTTTCTTGATCTCTCTTTCAAAAAAATCTTGCTGATATATTATTACCTAATAAAGTGAACATAGACCATGAGATACATTTATATTTTACCTCTCTCCATAGAGAAATAGATATAATCCTAGGTGGTACTAACACTTATTCAAAACCAATAATACCACTTAAAAAGGAAATTCGTAAAAGCAATTCATGATGGAAATAAAGAGAAGGTTTGCAATATTTATCAAACTATTGTCAGTGATCCACAATCATTTACTAAAAGGGTTAGCAATTATGGTAAAATTGAGTTTGGAAAATTTGCCTCTACTTTGGAGGATATTTTCCTATCCTAGCAGCCAAACCCTATGAAATGTAGATAATTAAATGTTACAGTTTTTTATTTTTATGAAAATGAGTATTACTGAGGCAGTTTTAGGTATACATACAAAGAGTCAATCATTTCTGTATCCCATGGAATCTGATTGATCATTGTTTGCAATATGAGAGATGATAATGTTAAATATCACATCTAATTTTTCTTTTAACTATATTGTTTGCACATTTACACAGGTAAATAACTCCCCCAAATATACATGTAGATCAAACTACCATGTCAACCGAGTAGATTTTAAGTTATGAACTAGTGGAAAAGATAAAATATGTACTGAGAAGCAACAAAGATGTCATCATCAGTGTGATAAAAAGCCACTTCCAATGTATGGTTACACTTATGGGCAAAGTTCTCTAAGTAGGACTGTTTATATGCCTAATGTGTCAATATATTAAATTGACAAGAAATGTATTACTGCTTATATGGGATACAATATTGATCATGATAAACATAATTCTAGGGCTTGCAGGCGTTGGAAAACTAAGTAAGCACATGTAACAAATACCAACCAATAGAACTACTAAAAAACTAAGGGGAGCCAATTAATGTAGCATGGAGTGGCATGACAGAGGAATAGAATGGACAGCTTACTGCAAACATAGAACTTAGAAGGGGAGACCTGGAAGGCTGCCAGATATACCTAGGCAAATAAGTAATATGAGTATTTCAGACAGAAGAAAATCTACAGATATACTGAAGACAAAATCAGGCCTGGCACTTCCTAAGCAATGCCAGGATGTAGAAAATAATATTAAAAATCCTGGCACAGGGTTTCTACCCATCTTAAACCATTTATGTGCCAGAATGAAAGACACACGCCTCCTTTATATTTTTAGATATGCCTTAGGCAACACAATATTAGGCAACTGTCTACCCTGCATGCTGTTAGAATCTAACTTCCTATCCATAACCCAAATTATTACTGTGTTTCATCTGGGCTACTCTGCTCCAATTGGCCACCCCACATGGCCACATTGTTATGGCTCATCTAAGCCATGGTGACTCTTTTCTTTTCTCCTACACATTCTGTTCTTCTTGTCTGCCATGAAGGCTTGCTTTTGCCTCTCCCAAGCCCACCAAAACTTGACCCCACCTATGTGTCTCTTCTGTCTAGCTATTGGCTGTCAGCTTCTTAGGGGACAAAGTTAGACTCCAGCTCTTGAGTGCTTGCATTTAGCATTATAATAGACACTAAAAGAAAAAACCTCAACCCCAGGATGTCTAAAGCACTGAATTAGGCTAATAAGTAGATGAGATGGTTTAGTCCCTGGGAGTTCTGGGGGTACTCGGAGGTTCAAATTCTCATTCCTCCTATGGCACTACAAGCCCCTTCAGCTCCTTGAATCCTTTCTCTACATACGCCATTGGGGACCCTGTGCTCAGTTCAATGGTTGGCTGAGAGCATCCATCTCTGTATTTGTTATGCATTGGCAGAGCCTCTCAGGAGACAGCTATATCAGGCTCCTGTCAGCTAGCACTTGTTGGCATTCAACCAAAGAGTACACATGAAAGGACCCATGGCTCCAGCTGCATATGTAGCAGAGGATGGCCTTGTTGGACATCAAAGGGAGGGGAGGCCTCTGGTCCTGAGAAGGCTCAATGCCCCAGTGTAGGGGAATGCCAGGACAGGGAAGCTGGAGTGGGTGGGTTGGTGAGCAGGGGGAGTGGGGATGGGTTAGGGGACTTTCGGGGTTGGGGGGGTTGAACCAGGAAAGGGCATAACATTTGGAATGTAAATAAAGAATATATCTCATAAAAAAACGAAGTACACAAGAAAGGATATGTTATGGTAGAATTAAAGGAGGAGAATGAAAATAAAATTGCATGCTTTTGAAAATATATTATTAGAACCAATCATATTGAAGTAGAAGATGTGATGGTTCCTATTGATTTGTGGACCTCACAGGATTTATTATCGCCTAAGAAAACAAGGCTCAAGCATATCTCTGAGAGGTTATTTGAATCAGTTTACCTCTAACTGTGTCTGTGAGGGATTATGTAGATTATTTCAATTGAGACAGGAAAATGCACCATCCAATGGGCATCCAATAGGCACCATCAACTGGAGTGAGGGACTGAATAGAAAGCAGACTGAGGGCCAGGATTTGCTTCCTTCTGCTTTCCAGATGAAGATGCCAAATGAGCAGCTCTGTAAAACTTCTCTTTCCAAGGGCTTCCTAATCATGAAGGACTGTATGCTCAAAGAGGAGTGAAAGAAAACCCTTCCTCGAGTTGTTTTTGTCTGGGTATTCTGTTGCAGCAAGGAAAGTAATACAGCAGAGATTGTGCAAACTATTGAAATGCCTTCAAGAGGCTGGTATAGCGTGGGAGACTGTGTTGGAGCTTGGAGAGGTTTCTCTAACTAAAGAGCGGAGGATAGACTAGGTAAGAGCAACACTAAAAGCTATTATAACCGTGCAGGAACTTAGGAAAAGAATGAGACCAAGTGGACAGATTTGAGGATATTTGTGCCATATGGGAACAATAGCACCATAAAACTGCTTGGACATAAGAATAAGATTTATATTTTAAAAAAACTCAAATATTCATGTTCTTGGCAAGTTCTGTGTCAGATGCAAATGGAAAATATTCAAATATAAATTGTTTTACCATTCAGGGGAGCTGTGAGTTTAATTTTCTACATCCTGGGTTTCTGATAATTATAGCACCATTTAGTAGACATACAAGTTAGGAGAGAGATTTAGACTCAAATGGTGCCTATGCTATCAACACTCAGATAAAACCTAAATGCATATTTAACTGTCTGCCCATTTTCTTCTTAGATGTCTCAAACTCTCAGTCAATAGGTGAGCCTTCCTGTCCACGCCCCTTTTACAGTTCTCACGGCCTCACTAATCTAGTAACAAAAAATCAAGAATGATTCTTGACAATTTCTCATCTTAATCCTACTGGACACATATCACTAAATACATTTGATTTTATCCCCTCCCAAATACTTCATAATTCATCTTTTTTGCTGTAAATTTAGTTTATCCTACAAACCTTTGAACAACTCTCATCACCTTTCCTCAGGTGTTATAGTAGTACTTATGTTAGTATGGCTATGATTTTTCATATTCATAGAAGTCATAGTCTGTGCTGATGTGATTGATAGTGCCACATCTTATTCTTTCCCTTTTATAGAATCTTACTATGTAGATTTGAACTGGCAGTACTCCTGCCTCAGCCTCTCAAATACTTAGAGTATCCTCGTGCTCCACTGGACCTGGGTAGATTTCACTCTTTATACTACCTCGACTAAATGACATAATTATATTATATTATATATCATATGTATATAATACATTTTATATAATGTAAATAATATCTTAATCTATTATCTTTTCTTACCTTTCTATATAGTGTAACTATGTAATCCTCTCAAATGACATACTTGGTTTTAGAACATTTTAAAAACTATATCATTCTTTTCTACTTGTTTTCCATATAATCTTAAAAATTGATACTTTACAGTATCTTAGTCTAAAGTGATTCTTAGGCCATGAAATCCTCCCTCCCTGATCAACACATTGAATTAGATAGTTTCCATCATTTTTGTTTCTTTGATGATAAAGGTACCTCTTACCACAAGCCATTATTTTTATATGATTCTCTGCTTGAGATTGTCTCGCCTTGCTTTTTTTCACCTCACTTCCAGAAGATCCTGCTATACCACTCCTGGGCATATACCCAGAAGACTCCCCACCATGTAATAAGGATACATGTTCTACTATGTTCATAGCAGCCCTATTTATAATTGCCAGATGCTGGAAAGAACCCAGGTATCCCTCAACAGAAGAGTGGATGCAAAAAATGTGGTATATCTACACAATGGAGTACTATTCAGCCATTAGAAACAACGAATTCATGAAATTCTTAGGCAAATGGATGGAGATAGAGAATATCATACTAAGTGAGGTAACCCAGACTCAAAAGGTGAATCATGGTATGGACTCACTAATAAGTGGATATTAACCTAGAAAACTGGAATACCCAAAACATAATCCACACATCAAATGAGGTACAAGAAGAAAGGAGGAGTGGACCCTGGTTCTGGAAAGACTCAGTGAAACAGTATTCAGCAAAACCAGAACGGGGAAGTGGGAAGGAGTGGGTGGGAGGACAGGGGAAGAGAAGGGGGCTTGCGGGACTTTCGGGGAGTGGGGGGGCTAGAAAAGGGGAAATCATTTGAAATGTAAATAAATTATATCGAATAATAATAATAAAAAAAGGCCTACCTCAAACGTTACATTCAGAGAAGATTTTCCTAACCTGCCATACAAGAATAACTCAGTTTTTCATCCACAGTATGTATCTCTTCCTAAATTTTTTGACATTGTCTTGAATTATATTTGTCCTCCCTTTTGACTGTAAGTTTCTTGAGGATATATTGGTTTTCCTTCTTTACCATAGCTTTATTGATTTATAATTGGGAAATTAAAACAGTATATATCCTGGGTATTCAATGTAATGATTTTATACAGGTAGACATTGTGAAATGTTAATATAACAAAATAACTAGCATATATATATATATATGCTTCAGATAGCTGTTTTATAAGGAACGTGAGAACACTCAATATCTACTCCTAGAATAGATTTAAGTACATAGTTCAGTAATTATATATATATATATATATATATATATATATATATATAATGTATATAATCACCCTGCTGTAAAGGAAATCCCTCAGAGATACTCATTTTATAACTGACAGTGCATCCACTGTGCCTGATGACTCCCCATTTTGCTCCCCTGTTACCTGAAAATGAAAGAGTATATAAAGACTAGAATTCATCCTGCTATAAAATAGGGAGTGAGTGTTATATTACTGAGGATGACTGCAGGCAAGACTCTGCATGGGAAGGGAATCTTAAGGCAGAAATGAGAATAAGAAGGTGATAGAAAAGAGAAGTTCAAAATGAGTGCTATTGTTGAGAGAAAAGTTATATAAAACAATGAAAATAAAATTAATTGATTTTATTATTTCAGAAACAAAACTAGCTTGAGCAGCTAAGTCAACAGAAGAGAACGTTAAAGGTCATGCCAAAGTCTAATGAACTAAGGGTTAGTATTTGATAGACCTTACCTAATTTACAAATATTAGTATGATATTATATTTGGCTTTGTTTCATTATTGTTGCTGCCATTCTATAACATGAGTTAAAAACATAATTCTTTCCTATTTATTTTCTATATCATAATAAAAGTTTCCTGAGACTGTTATATTTTTCACTGGATTCCTGGCATTACCAGAATATGAGCTCAGACATATTCCAACCAAGTATAGTGTAAAATGACTCTCAGCCCAGGGATAAAAGTGTTCACTACGTGATGCAGTTATCTTATTTTTACTCTATTCTCTGTGGAAACTGTCATTTTCTCAACTTTAGGTTTTATAACTTGATTCCTTTCCTTATCTGCTGTGTATCCATCTATCTTTTTTTCTTGGATCGCTTTTCTTTATAACCCTATTTTCCTTTCTATTACAAATTGTATTCAGATCAAGACCAAAGCTACTCTTCATGCAATTTGATGTCTAGAATTCAGAGTAACTCCATGTGGTAAACTTTAACCCTTGTACCTGATTCATTATTTGCTTTGAGAAGAAAATATAATTTTTTTCCATTATCCACTGGGTAAATGTGTGCTTTCACAAAGCCAGTACAACAAAATGTATCTGAGCACTATTCACTCCATCTTGATTTCTAAACTCAAAAATATGACAGTTTTTTTAGAGGAGGTGAATTTTGAAGCATTTTTATCATTAAACTCAATTTTTTTGAGCTTCGAATGTCAGAGCCATAAATGTCTTTCCAGGGTATTATCATCCTTGCTATTTCACATGTAAGAGAAGAGGAAAATGTGATATTTGAGAATAACGTATAGTGCAGTCGTAGAATTCACTTAAAAATACTCCCTTGGAACCTGCCACATCAACTCTATCTTCTGGTCTCCTCACTATAGTCTTTGTTTGCTTGAAACAAATTGGTTGCTTTGAATTCTTTCTACAGAGAAGTCTTTTCAACTCCATTTTTCATTGAAACACATCCCTGTCTCCTTTGATTTGTTCTCAGTCTTTTATTTCTTACCTCTTTTGTCATCCTGTATGTCAGAGAGTATCTGCCACCTCAAATCCTTTAATGTATTTGTCTACCAGCGTTTATTTTCCTGTCACATGCACTCTTGCAAAAACACTCTGATATGGGGACTTTCTACACTGGCTAACATCCATTATAATTTGTTTCTTGAGTCCCCATTGTGATTATGTTAGATCATTTCTTTCTTTTTTTATACGTGCATCTTAGGACAAATTCTTGGTATAATGAAAACGGTACAGTTTTAGTTTGTGTTTTGAACGTACATCAGTACTTGGGACAGAATTGGTGTTAATGTAGCTGTGGCCTCTGTAATCCTAACTCCAAGATTAGTTATTATTAGTATCCCACAAACTCTATCTATATTCCTACCATCTGCATTCTCTGTAAGCATGCTTTCCGGGTTTGCATATTCTCTTCTTTTCTATTGACTATACTCTATTGAAGGTTTTGTCACTTGCTTCCATTTCCATCTAGTTGGCCATTTTTCTTGGTGATCCATTGAAATGTTAGTATTACTTAGGACTTAACTGCCACTATATGCATCCTTTTATGACTATGATATTATCTGCTTGGTCCGTGTTCAGAGAATTCTAATCATCAAATATCTTTAGATTTGTATTAAGATCAAAATACACAATACAAAAGTTACCGTGTTAAATTGTTTGAATATCAGCACTGTAACAGAGCATCTAATAAACAAAATCTAGGCCAGAGACCATTGCTGCGTTAGATGTCTATATTCAATTTCAGTCAAAATTTTGCCTGCTAACCCACCACTGCATAGAGGTCTGAAATTGTTTCTTAAAACTTTACAGTATCAACCAACCAGACACCCCAGAGCTCCCAGGGACTAAACCACCAACAAATGAGTACACATGGAGGGACCCATGGTTCCAGCTACATATGTAGCAGAGGATGGACTTGTTGGACAGCAGTGGGAGGGGAGGCCGTTGGTCCTGTGAAGGCTCTATGCTCCAGTGTAAGGAAATGCCAGGGTGGGGAGGCAGGAGTTGGTAGGTGGAAGAACACCTGCATAGCAGCAGGGGGAGGGGGATGGAATAGGAGGCTTCCGGAGAGGAAACCAGCAAAGGGTATAACATTTGAAATGTAATTACATAAAAAAAAAACCAATAAAAAGAAAGAAAACAAACAAAAACAGGTATCAACGAAAATTTTGAAATAAATAAAACAATAAAATATTACTTCTATTACTAGAGTCATTTTGGTGAAGAACACTACTTACAAAATTGACCACTCAGCAATTTTAAATTAATTAATAAATACTAAATTGCATGGTCAGCTACTTATTTAATCGCTCTTATAGGAAAATAACCCTAGAATCTCTTACACTACTCAGCAATACTATTTTGATTGTGTCATTCATTCAAGCATTATATTTTATACATTCTCTTCATTTGTCCAACTGTTTATAGTAACCCCATTTGCATACTGCATACCCACTGAGAATGAACATTTTAATATACCAGTTATATTACATTTTTCTCCGTGAAAAAAAGGCTAAACTTCTTGTCATAGTATGTAAAATATTGTGTAATTTGCTATCTGATAACTAGTCTAGGGTTTTTCCTGTGCCTCCACCTCACTCTTAATAAATCAAATAATAAATTATCTGTAGCAGCAGCTGCTACCTTTATATTTGAATATATACTATTCCCTCTGGTAGATGCTACTTTGTCACCACTGATGTCTTGACTTAAAATATTGTTTTGTGAGCAATGTGTTGTCCAATTCCCCAGGAAAATGTAACTGCATTTCCCAAGATATTATTATCTGATTTTTCTTCTATCGGCTTTGACTTCCTTACTAGTGGCCTCTTAGGTTATGATATGAATACCAGAGCAAACGGGGCCACAAGGTTTCTTGTTTGAGTAAATATCTTATATGAAGGATATATAAAGACATTTTCCCCTTGTTCAGACAAGTTTATTACAAGCTGTGTGTGTATGTGTGTGTATTTATATGTATATATTATGTGTATGTATGTATATATTTATGTGTGTATGTACACATATATACATAGTACTGTACTCTTAAATATAATTTATCCCCCAAAAGTTATTATGACAGAAACCTGATCTCCACTTTGACAGTTCTGAAAGGTGACAGGAACATTACCTAGTAGAGGGGTAACAGAATCAAGGAGGCCCTGGTGAAGGGGTTTGTGCTGGACTCAGTGGCTGTAACAGGTCTCACACATATGGATGCACTGTCTTCTTTTGTTGGTTTAGTTTGCTTTGTTTCTATAGCTCAGACCATAAACTGCTACTTAAGTAGCAATGACCTTGAATTTCTGGTTCTTTTTCATCCACCTCCACATTGCCGGGTTATAATGTCTCTCATTATGCCCAGTTTTATTCAGCACTGGAGACTAAATCTCCCGCTCTAGGTCAGTTTTTAGGGAGTGAAAAACTGTAGACAAAAGCTACCTTCCCCTTGCTTTGTGGCATCTCTCACCATGCATCTCCTCTTTTCTTCTTTGTTGCTTCATTGTGATGCTGTCAAATATGACTCCCCACCCCATTGAAAGCTCATGGTACTCAATGCTTGTGGACTTCTTGTTTGTTTTGTGTGTGTGTGTGTTTTTTTTTCCAGACAGGGTTTCTCTGTGTAGCCCTGGCTGTCCTGGAACTCACTCTGTAGACCAGGCTGGCCTCGAACTCAGAAATCCGCCTGCCTCTGCCTCCCAAGTGCTGGGATTACAGGCGTGTGCCACCACTGCCCGGCTGCTTGTGGACTTCTAAAACTAACGTAAAAACTGCTTTTTATTTTATTTTATTTTTTATTGGATATTTTATTTATTTACATTTCAAATGTTATCCCCTTTCCTGCTTTCCCCCCTGCAACCCCCCTCCCCCCTCCTCCTGTTTCTATGAGGGCGTGCCCCACTCACCCACCCACTCCTGCTTCCCTGCCCTCACATTCCCCTACATTGGAGCATCAACATCGAGCCTTCACAGGCCAAGGACCTCCCTTCTTGTTGATGTCCAACAAGGCCGTCCTCTGCTACCTATGCAGCTGGAGCCATGGGTCCTCCATGTGTATTCATTGGTTGGTGGTTTATTCCCTGGGAGCGCTGGGGAATTAAATTTACATAGTTTACATGTTAGTGTTAGATGTCTGTGTGTGTGTGTGTGTGTGTGTGTGTGTACGTACAAATGATGATTCGGTCTATGGTTATAAACTTTTCTTAAACTTTAGATCACTAAATCACAAGCACAGAGCATAGGATTATTTTGAATGGCATAAAATTTAAGCTGTCATTGAATAAAAGTACATGTATAGATCTGAAAAATAAGTCTGTGGAAACCAAGCAAATTGTCATTATCCCTGAGAGAATTACTACTTGGCTCTAGGAATCTCTGAGAGTGAATAAACCTTATTCACCCTACTGAAATAATATTGAGACTCAACAATATACAGTGAGTCAGCATGTAAAAATCGTATTATTTAAAAGTTATGTATCTTCTAGATAACATGAGATATAAATATTAATCATGCATCTGTTTATCAATCACCTTGGGAGGCTCTTCCGAAATTAGTGTCTAGTCTTCCCTTGAACTTTGACTTAATCATGTATCAAGCTGTATTTGGAGGTTAGTAGGATCCTGTATCCATTTCTAAACTGTTGGATTAACAGCAAATTTGACTGCATATAGCTCAGCTAAGAAAGTAAAAGGAACTAATACGCTATGATACTGTCATTGAGAATGATAGATTCATGCTGCTATTCTGCTTTGGGGGCTATTCTCAGTTTCTGGAGTCCTAATAAAAAGGGATTATCTCAACATCCTCCAAGTTTAATTTTGAAAAACAAGAAACCATGAATAATGGAAATTATTTCAAAACATCTTTCTTCCCATCTAAAATATGAAACAGCTAAATCAGAGGTTCTTAATAATTTAATCGCTGAAGCATAACTGGGGATTTAAACAAAGTACCTAAAGTATTAAAAGATTCTTTAGCTGCAGTTTAGTACTGTTATCAAATTCTATCTTACCTTGGCCAGCAGCCAAGCCTGGTCACATCCACATTTCAGCATTCTCAGTCATCCCAATCACATCCTCAGGAAGGGTCTGGGGCAACTCAGCAGTAACAGTACTATTCCTATTGGATCTTGAGTTTTAAAGTAGTTTGTCTTCTAGAAAGGATATGAAGAGAACAGTAAATGCAAGTCCAGTGATCTTTATGCATGGCGCTCAAGGATTTAGATGTATACTATGATCTTCTATACATTTTAACACCATTTCTCTTAACCTTGTTGTACTTTAAACCAATCCCCCTGTGTTCCAGTGTCAAATAATGTAGTGTTGGGAATTTTTTTTATCTCAACCAGAAGCTTTTGAATTTGATAATCATATATAACTTTCAAAGTAATTAACCATAAAGAATAAGCATTGCAGTGTACCTGTGTAATTTACCTAGAATTTGTCATAGTTTATTTCAAACAAGGATATCTTCATTATATATTTCTTATAAAGGCCATGAAATAAAATAATATATATATATACATATATATATATATAATATATATGTATATATGTATATACAGCCTTAATTTTCATGTCGCTCTTAACAAGTGAGCATAAACCCATCACCATTTTTTACATTTTAAGTCATATATTGAATGAAAGCTGCTTTCATAAGTAGAAATAATTATTGTCACAATATAGAAGCTTTCCCTTCATTCAAAATATTTTTATGTAAATAAGTTTCTATATAATTATAAAACTTATTTTAAATTTTTGTTATACTTTGATTTTTTTGTTTAAGAAAGTTTGGTGTGATGATTTAATGTACCTAGAAAACATAACTCTGTCTTGGTGCCTAATCTAAGGAAATATTAGAACACTGTCTTAACCTTAATCTTTCATAGGATATGACAGATCAAACTTCATGGGACTCTCCATGTATATGGATTTCCCACAGGCTTAGTAACATCTACCATACTGAGTGACTAAGTATTTGAAAACACAGTACTTCTAGTACGAATCTCAAGTACTGAGAAAAACACTGGACAGCACTGAACTGTTTTAATTTTTATGTATGTATATGGGTATCTGTGCACTGTGTGCCTGCAGTACCGCGAAAGACCACAAGAGGGCATCTGATACCATAGAACAGGAGCTACAGTTGCGAGCTGCCTTGTAGGTGCTTGGTATTGAATCTAGGTTCTCTGAAAGAACAGCAAGTATTATTAACTACTGTGACATCTCTCCAGTTCTTGAATTCCTTAACTCTTAAGTAAGCTGTTGAAAATAAAACTATTCTCTGCCATTTGAAAATAGGTACTAATGCCATTTGAAAATAGGTACTAATAGGTATACTATTGAAAATAAAACTATGCTCTGCCATTTGAAAATAGGTACTAATAGGTATACTATTGAAAATAAAACTATGCTCTGCCATTTGAAAATAGGTACTAATGCCATTTGAAAATAGGTACTAATAGGTATACTATTTTCAAATGGCAGAGCATAGTTTTATTTTCAACAGCTTACTTAAGAGTTAAGGAATTCAAGAACTGGAGAGATGTCATAGTAGTTAATAATATTTGCTGTTCTTTCAGAGAACCTAGATTCAATACCAAGCACCTACAAGGCAGCTCGCAACTGTAGCTCCTGTTCTATGGTATCAGATGCCCTCTTGTGGTCTTTCGCGGTACTGCAGGCACACAGTGCACAGATACCCATATACATACACATGCTCCACTATGTTCATAGCAGCCCTATTCGTAGTAGCCAGAAGCTGGAAAGAACCTAGGTGTCCTTCAACGGATGAATGGATACAAAAAATGTGGTATATATACACAATGGGGTACTACTCAGCCATTAGAAACAATGAATTCATGAAATTCTTAGACAAATGGATGGAGCTAGAGAACATCATACTAAGTGAGGTAACACAGTCTCAAAAGATCAATCATGGTGTGCACTCACTGATAAGTGGATATTAGCCTAGAAACTTGGAATACCCAAGACATAATCCACAAATTAAATGATGTCCAAAAAGAATGGAGGAGTGGCCCTGGTTCTGGAAAGACTCAGTGCAAGAGTATAGGGGAATTCCAGAACAGGGAAGTGGGAAGGGGTAGATGGAAGAATAGGGGGAGGGAAGAGGGCTTATGGGACTTGCGGGGAGTGGGGACCCAGAAAAGGGGAAATCATTTGAAATGTAAATAATAAATAAATAAATAAACTGAAAAGAAAAAAAAGAAAATAGGTACTATACCTATTAAATACTGATTGAGAATGGCAAGGATCTGTTATATGACAACAAGTCAATATAAGATTCAAATGCTCAGAGCTGACAGATTGTTAACAGTAAGCATTGGAATTTCCACAATTCGTTACAAAGTCTAGAAATTTATAACCTGATCAATAGAAAATAGTATAATATCCAACACATGTAAGATTTTTTTGTTACATACAACTAAATTAACATAAAAGATTAAAGAGATTAGGACTGACTTCTCACAGATAAGGATTCCATAGGCCTAGATAGTTAATCCTAGAGAATAGGGAAGATTGGGTTTGAGAGCTGGCTAAGTTGTTGAAGGGGCTTGACGCCAAGCAGTACAGTCTGATTTCACTCCCATGCACCCTCATGGTTAGAAGAAAAGAACTAGCTTCTACAAGTTGTTTTCTGATTGCTGAAATAAGAAGACAAGTTGGGCCTCTGTTCCTTGGGTGGTGTCTTTCTTTCTGGGCACTAAATGTATTAGGAAAACAACTTAACATTCTAGCCCTTAATTGCTTGTCTTATCAAATAATGAAGCTCTTCCAAAATAAGTGCAGTTATTTTCCCCCTATGTTTATTGGTTATACCTATCAAAGGTGTGTAAATATTTTTCTTTCTTTTTTACCTACTTGGATAATTTATGATTACTTTGTCTTTCTTACATGGCTGCTCCAAATTTTGTGACATATTATTTAATGAAAAAAAGTATGTGATTTACAACAATTTAGTTTTAAAATAATACATTAAAATAAATAGTAATTTTAACAGCAGAGAAATATATTTTACCTCCAAGATTTAAATAAGTATCTCAGAACATCAATTATATTAATTATTACTTCTCTCCTAATGAAAAAGTATAGTTTTTAAAATTATAGACAGTGTGATTAACTTTGATAGGATGTCTGAATATTAAATATAACATCATTTCATTCAAAATATATTTTCAGGTAATATTTTATTTAAATGAGAAGTTTGTATAATTCATTTTGAAAATAAGCATAACTGTTAATTTATTAAATAGAATTTATCACAAAATGTAAGTTTTGATAATAAGAACATAAAGTGTTTTATGGAAAGTATAGAGTTTGTATATGCGATTAATGTTGTGTTGCTATCAGCTTAAAATAACCTTTTATAACTATACCATTCTCATATAAGTACCACTAAGGAAAAAACTTTCGTAGAAATGAAGGTAATGTAATGCAAATGACAGAGGAATGGAGCAGCAGAAACAAAGTATAAACAACCAACCAGAAAACAGTTTACCAATGAAAAGTTATCTTTACCTACCCATCAATAACAATTTAAAACATGTAGATTGAATTACCCAATCACAAAAGAAATTGTATATTGGACAGAAGAAAATCAGGAATTTAAGTTGTCTTCAATATTCACTTCCCTTGTGGATATTTTGCATATGTGTGTATCTGTGTTTGCAGAACAAATTAATAAATGTAAATGAAGAGATTAGATCACATTATAAATGTAGCACATGAAGTCAGTGCCCAAATTTCAACAATGAGTATAAAATTTGGAAAAGAATCACTGTAATAGAAAATTAATAAGGAAACTTTGTACATAAACTATACTGTTAGCTAAATGTATCAAACTTCTATATAACTTTCCACCTCATAACAGAATTCAAAGTCCTTTAAAATTTTCTGGAAACATTCTCTAGGAAAGATTATATTTGAGGCTATACAATGCATCCTTTAAACCTTAAGAGCATTGAAACATATGTCTTTTATGTAAAACAGTGGCACTATTAAAAAGGTATTGATTAAATTAGGGTTTAAGTACAATTTCATGCTATAACAGGTGCCATGGTTAGCCTGGAATTGACAAGATTTCTTTTTTTTTCTTAGCAAAAAGAAGTTAGGAAATAAGCAACTCTACAACAGCGCTGCTTCTTGGATCTTTCTGAATAAACAAAGTAGGCTGTGTTCCTATTTCAGAAACCATAAAGTGTAGGCTAACAGCTTTCCCCAGACTTCCTTTATATTGTTCAATTTAGACCATTTGTCAAAAGAATTAAGACAATGAGATTCAAGTCTGAAGCCATAGGAACCATGTGCTTTCCAAGCTGGCCTGCTGGTGCTCCTGCAAGCATTGTCATTTAAGAGCAGATCTGCAATCACTGAAGCAATGTGGTTTTAGTCATGAGTGCTGCTCCTCCTTTCTAAAGGTTTAGTGATGATTTTGCATGTGTACCTTAAAGAAACCAGCATGATAATTTTACTCGTTTATTTTAGTGTGCAACAAATACTTTCGGCTATTTAAATTTTACTAGTATGCATCTTTCATTTTACCTTTTGTTGTCTCATCGAGAGTCACTGAAGACATGGTGTGCTTTTCTACAAGCTAAATAAAAATATGAGTTGACTTTTTCTTTAGCTAGTTCCACTACCTCGGCTGATGTGTATTTCATTCCTGCAGTACATAATGCGTGAACTGACCCAGAACATTCAAAGACAAGCCTAGCCCAACACAATCACTTCAAGCCAGTAAAAGAAAGAAGTTGCACTTCCAGTGTCATGGTGTAAACAGAGTTCATGACTTTAGTTCATGAAATTGTCAAAAGCTGCTGTTTCACCTGCAGGATGTGTTCTTATTTCACTTAAAAAGAAGCACCTGAAATGGGAAATTGAAACTCATGTGTAAGCAAGGATTGTGTAACTGCTTTGTAAACCCTTCACCATAAATATGTCACCAAATTTGTATGTCCTTTAGAAACTTTCCAATCATTCAACTGAGTTAGGGAACAGGTTATACTAGAAAGTAAATAATTGCTAAGAGTATTATTTTGGGATATGATTAATTGTATAAATAAGGGATATGGGTGTTTTAGATAAGCTTCCTACATGTTTATTGGGAATTGCTTTTGGTATATTAAGCCCCAAGGATGTTAGAGAGGTAGTACTGGACAGTCCAAGAGATGTGCCAACAATCTTGTTACTGTCAATTTGGCTCCCCCACAGTCCTGTAACTCCAGCTCCACCTCCAGGGATACTTTGCCCTCCTCTGGCCTCCATGTGCAAATACACCCACATGATACTCTTTCTCTCAGGTATTCTATTTATTTGCATTTCAAAAGTTATCCCCTTTCCTAGTTTCCCCTCCAAAAACACTCATTCCCACCCCCTCCCCCTACTTACCAACCCACCCACTCCCTCTACCCTGTCCTGTCATTCCCCTATACTGTGGCATCCAGCCTTCTCAGTACCAAGGCCTCTCCTCCCTTTGTTGACCAACAGGCCTATCCTCTACTTGAGCTTCATGTGGTCTGTGAGTCATATCTTGGTTATCCCAAGCTTCTGGGCTAATATCCACTTATCAGTGACTGCATTCCATGTGTGTTCTTTTGTCATTGGGTTGCCTCAGTCAGGATATTTTCCAGTTCCATCCATTTTCCTAAGAATTTCATGAATTCATTTTTTTAATAGCTGAGTAGTATTCCATTGTGTAAATATACCACATTTTCTGTATCTATTCCTCTGTGGAGGGAAATCTGGGTTCCTTCCAGTTTCTGGCTATTATAAATGAGGCTGCTATGAACATAATGGAGCATGTGTCCTTATTACATGCTGGGGAATCCTTTGGGTATATGCCCAGGAGTGGTATAGCAGGGTCCTCCAGAAGTGTCATGTCCAGTTTTCTGAGGAACCACCAAACTGATTTCCAAACTGCTTGTACCAGATTCCAATACTATGATCACTTGATCTTTGACAAAGGAGCTAAAACCAACCAGTGGAAAACTGATAGCCTTTTCGACAAATGGTGCTGGTTCAACTGGCAGTCAGCAGAATGCAAATCGATCCATTCTTATCTCCTTGTACTAAGCTCAATTCAAGTGGATCAAGGACCTCCACATAAAACCAGACACACTGAAACTAATAGAAAAGAAACTGGGGAAGAGCCTTGAGCACATGGGCACAGGAGAAAAGTTCCTGAACAGACCACCAATAGCTTATGCTCTAAGATCAAGAATTGACAAGTGGGACCTCATAAAATTACAAATTTTCTGTAAGGCAAAGGACACTGTTAAAAGGACAAAACGTCAACCAACAAATTGGGAAAAGATCTTTATCAACCCTAATATCTGACAGAGGGCTAATATCCAATATATACAAAGAACTCATGAAGTTAGACTCCAGAGAACCAAATAACCCTATTAAAGAATCATATTTAGCTCTGGGGTACAGAGCTGAACAAAGAATTTTCACCTGAGGAATATCAAATTGCTGAGAAACACCTAAAGATATTTTCAACATCCTTAATCATCAGGGAAATGCAAATCAAAACAACCCTGAGATTCCACGTCACACCAGTCAGAATGGCTAAAATCAAAAACTCGGGCAATAACAGGTGCTGGTGGGCATGTGGAGAAAGAGGAGCATGTATACTCTTATACAACTGTACATATGTATGTAAAATTGCCTGTGATCTGTGGCATGCCCATTAAAGCTCAGGAGAAGAATTCAGTGGAGTTCACAGAACCTGCTACTGAGAGTTAATCGCAAATTATGATTGCTTCCCAGAGGATTTCAGAAAAATACAAAGTAGTGTTAGAAACAACAAATAACAGACCCTTTCCATTGGGTCTTACTGTAACAGAACAATTATAATGCATAAGATGATACTTATTTCTGTATTCGATGATTTCTTTTAAATCTTTCTTACCCAAAATGGAGAGTGAAAAAACTAATTTTCTCATGCATAAATCCTTTGTAGTTAAATATGTGTCATAAAATTTATTATTTTGGGTGTGGAAAGATGGCTCAGAGGTTAAGAGTTTGTGGTGTTCTTGCATAGGCTCCAAGTTCAGTTCTCATACCCAAATGGAGGTTCACAAGAATTTTTAGTTTCAGTTCTAAAGAATCTGATGTTCTCATCTAGCCTTGGCAGGTACACACATACACACACACACACACACACACACACACAAACACACAAACATGTACATGTATATAATTAAGAATAAAATGAATCTTTAATACTCACCATCTTAGCATTTTTAAGTATATAGGGCAATGCTCTCAACTATATCTGCCCTGTTGTATAAGATGTATCCAGATAATCCATGAGGTTTTGATGTTGTATAATATCAATAGACTCTCTTAAAAGGTTAATAATATATTATATCTACATATATTATATTAATATATATAATTTTTATTTCATTTAGCCTTACAGTTATTTATATCTTCAATTCTAAGCTATCAGGAATAACGCTAAAGTTAATGTTTTATACAATGCCCTATTTTCAGTTCCTTTGAATATATTCAGAATTGCTAGCTCATGTTACCTTCAAATTTAATGTTTTGTGAAAGCACCAATAGTGCATATGGCTTAAAGTATTTCTACATATTCATCAATAACAATTATTTTCATATTTGAATTCTTATTTTATTGTGGATTTAGGTTCCACACACGGATGACATAGTAAGGAACAAGTATAGAAAATGGCAACATTTTTTTTATTTTAAAGATTATTTATGTATATGAATACATTGTAACTGTCTTCCCAAGAAGAGGGAATCAGATCTTCTTACAGATGTCTGTGAGCCACAATATGGTTGCTGGGCATTGAACTCATGACCTCTGGAAGAGCAGTCAGTGCTCTTGAACGCTGGGCCATCTCTCCAGCCTTACTGTCATTTTTAACACATAAAACTACCTTGGGTTGGGTTGATAGATTATACAACATACTTAAGAAGTGTTTATTATTAGTGAGTCTTTAAAACTAAGGTAGTAGCCTAGGTGAAACTGTTTTTTTTTTTTTTCTATATTCCTTGTTTGATTTCCGCTTTCCCAGTTTCCCCCTCTGCATAAGTCCCATAAGCCCTCTTCCCTCTGCCCATTCCCCAATCACCCCCCTCCCATTTCTCTGTACTGGTAATCCCCTACAATGCTGCATCAAGCCTTTCCAGGACCAGGGAAAATGGCAACATTTTAAAATTGTTCAAAGTTCAGTTTAAATACCGTTATTGATTTTGTCCAAAAGAGTGTACCTTTTAGATTATTTACTATTGTCTGGTTCATATTGCAATTAATGATTCTTCTCTTCAGTCTTCCTTATAGATCCCTAGATCAAAACTGTAATAAAAGTCTAAACATACAGACATGTATAGAAATAGATAAATATGCATTATGCTTAAGTGTTCTGGTTAATACATTGTTTATGTTTCCATACCATGCAACAAAAACAAAATGTTTGTTGAAATCTTCTATGTCAGACATTGAAGTTTTTGTTAAAGATGACTCTATGGTTTACACCAAGTGGCTTACCATCTCATATTCTGCATGAGGAATCAGGGCTTCTGACACTTGGTAGGGAATATTACTTGACATATCACAGTCTTTAAAATGTTTGTCAGTATGTTAAAAATTCTCAATGTTAAAATGTAGTTTATGCAAACAAATGCAAGCCTCATTTACACTGAATGTTAATGAAAAATCATTTTTTTGTCATGCCAAGGGTTTTGTTTTTAATTTTGGGGGGTAGACTGTATATTATTACATTTCCTCTAATGACTTTTGCACACATTCTTCAGGTAAGTCAAGTGGTTGCATCCATCCATTTTATTCTGCTACCACTTGCAGATTTGATGACCATCTTTAATAAATACCACTCGCTTCACTTGGCTTTTCTCCCTTCTTCTATACTGAATAGTGTTGTTTTTTACTTTGACTATACTTCTAATGTGTTGTAATTTTACTAAAAATTTATCTTCAAATCTTCCAATTTTGAAGGAAAATTATAATGTCTGTGTGAATATTCCACCCTGTGCATTTCTAGACATTTTCTTTACTTGGTGTAACATATTGATTTCTAATTTTCTGTACAGACTACTGACACACAAAAGACATGAGGTTCTTCCTCAAATGGAATATATTTTTCTTTCTTGGACTTCAGAAATTATTTTTATTTTTCATATTCAATATTCTTGAATTGATATGTATTACAATATACCAAATGTCATCCTATTAAATATCCAGAAAGAAAATATTGCAGTGTTTCTTCCTGCTCTTTAATTCACTGATAGTGACAATATTTCCTATTTTCCTCAGTGCTAAAGAGAAGCACATTGATTTCATAATTGATTTACTTTGTGTGGTGAGGTAAAGTGGGTGAGGATGGGAGTATACATATCCCATAGCATGTATATGCAATTCAGATGAAACTTTTAAGAATTGGTTGTCTATTTCTACCATGTAGCTTTCAGGTTTTCAGGCTTTGTAGCAGGTATCCTCACCCACTGAGCCATCTCAACATTGACCGTGTATATCATTGCCACCTTCTGCTGACATAGAATGGTGAAATGTGTGCGATATATAATAGCACTTTGCATCCTCACATAGCAATTAGTATGTGTTCAATCACATCAGTAAGGACTCATTTTCAAATGGAAAACTGAAGGAAATATAGTCACACAGCAAACCTAAAAACAGAATATGTTCTTCTTGTATCAATCAAAGAAGATTTATGAATTATAGGGAAATTGTGTGTGAACACTTCAAAGGAAATGCATCAAATACATTGTGTGTGCGCATGTGTGTGTGTGTGTATGTGTGTGTGTATGAGTGTGTATGTATGTGTGTTTAAAGCTCAAACCAAAGGTGATAGTTTGTAACCTTAAAGCCAAATAAAAATTTAGACTAGAGAAATATTCTTGAAACACTTTGGTGAAGTACAAGTTCCTTCTTAAAGCCAACACCTTCTAGTTAACAAAGTCCTCAAGACACAGCTGTGTTTTTCAAAAGTATATTGCACCTACTGTTACTTCTGTTGTACAAATTCAATTCATTTTAGCTGTTTAAAACTTGTCAATTTGCTTAACTATGAAAGAAAAGCCAAATAGTTTGATAGAACTATTTTCACTTTCTAATGAGATGCATACGCACAGCAGAATTATTGGTATTCAGACGATTTAGGGGCATAATCTTTTGCATATGCATACCCACATATGTATTTCCCCCACATATGGATATATAATGTTTATATCTCTGTAAATTAATAATATAGGCAGTACTCTCTATGTTTCTGGAGTAAAGTGATAGAGCAGGAAAGATTTGAACATATTTTTGTACAGCAGTGGTTCTCAACCTTCTTAATGCAGTGGTGATCCCAATGATAAAATTATTCTCATTGCTACCTCGGAACTGTAATTTTGCTACTATTATGTATAATAATGCAAATATCTGTGTTTTCTGATTGTCTTAGAAAGTCCCTGTGAAAGGACCATTCAATGTCCCCAAAGGGGTCATGACCCACAGGTTGATAACTTCTTGTTTAGGTAATTGAATGGGGCATAGAGAAAGATGTTCTATACCACCAGCCAGGGAAAACAAACTTCCCATGTTCTTTAAGAAGAATAAGGATTGAGGCTAGAAAGATGGTTTATGGATTAAGAACCTCTGCTCCTCCAGATGTCATGAGTTCAATTCCCAGCAACTGATGGTCACTCCATCTGTAATTGGGTCCAGTGGTTTCTTTTGGTGTGTCAGGGATAGTGTGCTCATATGTATTATATAAATAAATAAATAAATAAATAGATAGATAGATAGATAGATAGATAGATAAATCTTTAAAAAAGGAATAAGGATCATTCCAGAAAATGCTCTTAGAAATTTCATGAAGTAACTGATGTACTCTAAGTCCTTATTTAATTGACTTTATATATTAAAGTACTGTCATAAACATCACTATCATTTACAGTATGTGTACAATAACACCCCTCCACCACCACCAGAATAACTCTGCCTAACCTTTTGAGACAGAGATCTCTTGTTCAGACTGCAAAATGATTTGCCCGACCTTCCAAGCATAACTGATCACTCTACTGTTTACCTAATGAAGTGATTTTAACATTTTAGTAAGGTGAAAGTGGACAAAGGATCCTTATTCTTTTTCCCTTTATAGAAATGCTGACGGTGGCTGTGCGTGCCTCTAATCTCACATTCTAGAGGTCTGTGGAGTAGAGAAGAGCTATGACGTCCCCCAGACTTCCCCTTTAGAATGTTTTATTTGAAATAATATATATGCAATCTAGTGGCAAGTCATTTTAAGAAAGTTAAAATATTCCAAATATAGTTCCAAATGAAATTAGCACTAATGAAGTGTGTGAAGATTAGCTCATTCATACTTAATGCTCTAGTTACTCTTTAAGAACCAATGCTTCTAAAGTGAGATTAATTTCTCTGTCACTATATGAGCTAACCCTTGGACACATACAAGACAAACAATGGAGAAAGAATACTCTTTCTAATTCCCCCCAATTACAGAGATAAACTGGATTTCTATATGTAAAAAAGAAGTTGAACCCTTATCGTGTAGTATATATGATATCACTATGAAACACTACCTCTGTTTTGTTAGAAAGACTATGATTTGTTTTATAAACAATACAAAATGAAACAGCCATTGTCAAAGATGATCAAAAAACACATGCACACTCTTGGAGAAAAGTCAGGCTTGTATAGTCATTATAGAAAATAATAGAACATTTCCTGGAAAAAAAAAAGGCTGAAAAATTGGCCATAGAGAGGTCTTAGCCATCACTTCTCGGCCTTTTGGCTAAGAGCAAGTGGAGAGGTCTTAGCCAGTAAAGTGCTTGTTCTGCAAGCATCAGGACCTGAGTTCAGATCCCTGGGACCTAGAGTAGAAGCCAGATCTCTACTAAGTTCATAGAATCCCACTGCTAGGGAAGTAGACAGAGGAAGATCCCTGGGGCTTGCTGGCTCACCAGTATAGCAAAAAGAGAGACTGAAGAAGACAGTCAACATACATTGACATCTGGCTTTTACATGTGTCTGCTCACAGATATTTCCCCCACATACACATATACATATGCACACACAAAGTTAAAAGTAGAATAACATGATTCAAGAAAAGGTTTTTTTTTTATTCGATATATTTTTTATTTACATTTCAAATGCTCTAAGATCAAGAATTGGCAAATGGGACCTCATAAAATTAGCAAAGTTTCTGTAAGGCAAAGGACACTATCAAAAGGACAAAATGGCAACCAACAAATTGGGAAAAGATCTTCACCCACCCTACATCCGATAGAGGACTAATATCCAATATATACAAAGAACTCAAGAAGCTAGATGCCAGAGAGCCAAACAACCCTATTAAAAAGTGGGGTACAGAGCTAAACAAAAAATTTTCACATGAAGAACTTTGAATGGCTAAGAAGCACCTTAAAAAATGTTCAACTTCATTAGTCATTAGGGAAATGCAAATCAAAACAACCCTGAGATTTCACCTTACACCAGTCAGAATGGCTAATATCAAAAACTCAGGAGACAGCAGGTGCTGGCGAGGATGTGGAGAAAGAGGAACACTCCTCCACTGCTGGTGGGGATGCAAATTGGTACAACCACTCTGGAAATCAGTCTGGCGGTTCCTCCGAAAACTGGGCATGACACTTCCAGAAAATCCTGCTATACCACTCCTGGGCATATACCCAGAGGATTCCCCACCATGTAATAAGGATACATGTTCCACTATGTTCATAGCAGCCCTATTTATAATAGCCAGAAGCTGGAAAGAACCCAGCTGTCCCTCAACGGAAGAATGGATACAAAAAATGTGGTATATATACACAATGGAGTACTATTCAGCTATTAGAAACAATGAATTCATGAAATTCTTAGACAAATGAATGGAGCTGGAGAACATCATACTAAGTGAGGTAACCCAGACTCAAAAGATCAATCATGGTATGCACTCACTAATAAGTGGATATTAGCCTAGAAACTTGGAATACCCAAGACATAATTCACATGTCAAATGATGTCCAAGAAGAATGGAGGAGTGGCCCCTGGTTCTGGAAAGACTCAGTGCAACAGTATAGGGCAATACCAGAACAGGGAAGTGGGAAGGGGTGGATGGGGGAATAGGAGAGGGAAGAGGGATTATGGGACTTGCGGGGAGGGGGTATATCAAGGAAAGGGGAAATCATTTGAAATGTAAATAAAAAATATATCGAATAAAAAAAAGGAAAGAAAACCACCCTGGTTCAGAAATCACAGTTACAGAAACATTTGAAATCTACATTGTTGGAGTTAAAACACTTATTCTGCAATATCTTAGCTACATAACCTTAGGTGAATTATTTAAACCCTCTTGAGTTTAGCTATACCATGTGACTATGACAATGTATCTCTTTTATAAACAATTGGCCTGACCATTTATTTGAACACAGCATTGGATAGGTAATCTTTATTATTCTAGGCATGATAAGATAAGATAGTCTAGTACTATTTCTAAACTAAAGACATTTTTGATTTATGGAATTGACATAGGGGGTTAATGTTATAAAACCCAATAAACCAAATTCTATTATTTTTCTAACAGTTATTTTGCATTTCATGTGAGATTGTTTTCTCTGTACTTACATTTGCTGTAGCAGACTTGAAAGACATGTAACACATGCAGATACAAATTAAAAATACAGTAAATATTTTTAACAAAAAGGTAAAATAATCTAAAAAGCAAAAACCTTGGAAGTACTCTACATATACCCATCTAGAAACATATAGAGTGGGGAGGTGCTCAGTCTGAGTAGAAAAGCTATGGATAATTGATAGTTGCAGAAAGAGCAATATATCATCCTACACCCATACATATACTGACAGTACAGGTGAACTCTGTGTTTTGTAGCAGTTAACATTGGAAAGGAAAAATTATTGAGGATTGAGGGGAGGGCAAAAGTTGGAGGAGAGGAAATGGAAGGTATCAATGTTGTTATGTTTTTGAGCCTGCTTAGTGATCTGCAGTAAATTCCTATAGTTTTCTTTTCTTTTCTTTCTTTCTTTTTTTTTTTTTTTGCAGATGACAAGAATTTGTTGTAAGCAAACTGCTACTGATTCATTTATTTTATTTTCTATTTTCACCCCTACCTATGCATAGTTTACAAGGATCCAGCTCCTTAAATTGAATACCTTTTATGATTCTAGACTTAATATGTATTAGGGAAAGAGTGTACCAGGATATAAACAACACTACTATACTCACTAGATGAAAATTCTGCTTCAGATTAGGGATCTTTCTTTGCAGAAATGCCCTCTTAGCAGTGAGATGAATTTTAAAGACAGTAATTTAACATTTCTTCAGTGTTAAGTTTTCATTTACTACTTTTGTATCATGTTTCAATTCTGACATCTCCAACACTTTTCATTCTGCATTACTCCTCTACATGTGGAGTTTTGAGTATTCCTGGGAGGTTAGAAAGAAAAGAGGCCTCCCCCCATCTCTCCAATCTTCTTAATGATGAGACCACATAAAAAGTAATGCAGCAACTCAAATGAATCCATTGTCACCTCAGAGTATAAAAGTGTAAATATTTATTTTCTTTTACTGTTTTGATTTTTACAGTCCAGATTTTATTCCCCTCCCAGTCCACCCTCTGACTGTTGCACATCCCATACCTACTTCCCAGCCCCCATCTCCAGAAGGATGTCTCCACCCCTGACACCACCAGACCTCTAAACTCCCTGAGGCCTCCAATCTCTTGAGGGTTAGGTGCATCTTCTCTGATTAAACCCAGACCCAGCAATCCTCTGCTCTATATGTGTTGGGGGGTCTCATATCATATGGTATATGCTTCCTGGTTGGCAGTCCAGTGTTTGAGAGATCTCAGGGGTCCAGGTTAATTAGGACTGCTGGTCCTCCTACAGGGTCACCCTCCTCAACTTCTTCCACCTTTTCCCTAATTCCACCACAGGGGTCAGTGGCTTTAGTTGGGTGTAATATCTGCATCTGACTCTTTTCACCTGCTTGTTGGGGCAGTAATGATAGGTCCATTTTGGGGAGTGCTCCATATTTCAGTAATAGTGTCAGGCCCTGGGACCCCTTGCTCTGGATCCCTCTTTGGGCCTGTTGCTGGGCCTATTTTTCCTCAACTCTTCTCCATTTCCATCCCTGCAGTTCTTTCAGACAGGAACAATTCTAGGTCAGAGTTTTGGCTGTGGGATGGCAACCCCATCCCTCATTCCATGCCCTGTCTTTTTGCTAGAGTTGGGCTCTACAAGTTTCCTCTCCCTACTGTAAGGTCCCTCCCTTTTTGTCCTGAGAGTCTCTCACCTCCCAGGTCTCTGGTTTATTCTGGAGGGTGCCCCAACCTCCTACCTCCTGAGGTTGCCTGTTCCCAAGGAAACTTTCTCTCCCAGTTCCCTCCTTTCCCTCCCTCTTGTGGTTGATTTCTTCTCCCTACCAAGCAGGACTGAGGCATCCTCATTTGGGCCCTTCAGCTTGTTGACCTTTCAGAGTTCTGTGGACTGTATCTTGGGTAGTCTGTGCTTTTTGGCTAATATCCACTTGGTGGGTACATACCACGCATGTCTTTTTGGGTCTGAGTTACCTCACTCAGGATGATATTTTCTAGTTCAATTCACCTGCCTGCAAAACTCAGGATGTCCTTGTTCTTAAAGCTGAGTAGTATTCCATTGTGTAAATGAACCATATTTTCTGTATCCATTCTTCTGTTGTGGGACATCTGGGTTGTTTCCAGCTTCTGGCTATCACATATAAGGCCACTATGAGCATAGTGGAACACATGCCCCTGTGGCATAGTGGGACATCTTTTGGGTATATTCCCAAGAGTATTATTTCTGGGTCTTCAGGTAGAACTATTTCCAATTTTCTGAGGAGCCTCCAGACAGATTTCCAGAGTGGTTGTATAGTTTGCAATCCCCACCGGCAATGGAGGAGTGTTCCTCTTTCATTACATCCTCATCAACATGTGCTGTCACCTGAGTTTTTGATCTTTGCCATTGTGATTGGTGTAAGGTGGAATCTCAGGGTTGTTTTGATTTGTATTTCCCTGAAGACTAAGGACTTTGAATATTTCTTTAGGTGCTTCTCAGCCATTTGAGATTCCTCTGTTGGGAATTCTCTGTTTAGTTCTATACTTCATTTTTTTATTGGGTTGCTTGGTTTTGGGTGGTTAGCTTCTTGAGTTCTATAGAATAGAGTATATATAGTATAGAATAGTTTTATTCTATTTTAGTATAGAATAGGATTTATTTAGGCCATGGGGAATGGAGTAAAGAGGGTAGTAGAGGACTAGAAAGGGGAGAAAAAAGAGAAGAGAGGAGAGGAGAGGAGAGAGAAGAGAGAAGAGAGAAGAGGAGAGAAGAGAGAAGAGAGAAGAGAGAAGAGAGAAGAGAGAAGAGAGAAGAGAGAAGAGAGAAGAGAGAAGAGAGAAGAGAGAAGAGAGAAGAGAGAAGAGAGAAGAGAGAAGAGAGAAGAGAGAAGAGAGAGAGAGAGAGAAGAGAAGAGAAGAGAAGAGAAGAGAAGAGAAGAGAAGAGAAGAGAAGAGAAGAGAAGAGAAGAGGCTGGCAGGGAGCACATGGAGCAGGGGAGGGAATAGGCCGAGAAGGGGGGATGAGGGAAAGCAAAAGAAAGCAAGAGAACAACAGTACTTGAGTTCTTTATATATTTTGCATATTGACCCTCTATTTGAACTGGAGTTAGTGAAGGATTTTTCCCAGTCTGTAGGTTGCCTATTTGTCCTATTGCTTTCTAGTTTCATGAAGTCCCATTTATCAGTTCTTGACCTTAGAGTGTGAGCCATAGGAGTTCTGTTTTGGAAATTTCCCCCTATACCAACGAGTTCAAGGCTCTTTCCCACTTTCTCTTCTATTAGATTGAATGTATCTGGTTTTATTTTTTTGTAATATTTTTATTTTCTATATTCTTTGTTTACATTCCAAATGATTTCTCCTTTCCCGGATCCCCCCTCCCCATATGTCCCATAAACCTTCTTCTCTCCATCCCTTCTCCAATCACCTCCCTCCTTTTTCTCTGTCCTTATATTCCCTTCCATGTTGAGGTCGTCGATCCACTTGGACATGAGCTTTGTGCAAGGTGACAAATATGGGTCTGTTTTCATTTTTCTATATACAGACAACCAGTTAGACCAGCACCATTTATTGAAGATGCTTTCTTTTTTCCATTGTACAGTTTCATATTCCTTGAACAGCTCCCATGAGTGGATATTCCTATGAGATCTTTCACTGAGTTGCCTTTTCTAACTTTTTCAGAATGTTTCCCGACTGAACCATATCCTCCAGGTTTCATTGCTGCTGGCCTCCTGGTTGTGATGCTGTTGTCACTCTTGTCTATAAAGCAGATTAACTGTTGCTTCCTTTTGTCACTGACTTCTGATCACCCCCCTGTGTGTTGTTTCTAGACTTCATTTGCTACCTGCAAATTCAACTGGGCACACCTCAGTCCATAGAGAGAAGCACACAGACTGCAGACCAAGTTTTCCTCAATTTTTCACGTTTTCAATCTTCATCTCGCACTTGTCACCATATTTTAAAAAGTATTTTTAATCAACCAAGTTTTTTTTATAAAATGGCAATACTTAACATTAATGACTAGATATTAGCACTTTCCAAATATCTTGATGTTGACAAAGATGATGATGATAATCATGATCATGACAACAATAATAATGTTCTGTGGCATTTCTGTGTACATTGCTTAAATTAACATTGAGTCTACACAACTTTCCCTGTGACATTTACTCTGTTACTTTTCCCTTACTGGGAAGAAAAGCAGAAGCTTAGAGAGGTTGAATAACTTAAGCAAGGTCTCACAGTTCCTAAGGCAGACAGCAGGATTCTTAACCATGTGCCCTAAGACTTCATATCTTACCCATTAAAGTATTCAACACTATTAACTTTAATTTAGGATTTAATGACCTTGAAATAGTGTTTTATACACAAAAGAAAAGCTTAACTACTTTCAGTTTTCAAAAATAATGTGCTTTGCTTTTTCTTCACTATTATCTGCTTTATTGTCAAAACAGAAGGTTTGTGCAGTTTTGTGAACAGAATGTGAAACAGAATTTGAATTTTTTCCACTGTAAGATACAGAGAGATTATATTACATATATTCTTATTCATGGAACTTAAAAGTCACAAATATGATCTTATACATTTTATAGTTTTTCTTTTTATTATTTGAATGGATAATATATAGATAAATCTTACCTGGAAATTCCTCAATATCTATGCTTATAAACTTCACATGCTATGATTTTTACTGAATACTTTTACTATTATTATTATATATTTTAAATTATTATTTATTATTATTTTTAAGGTATGAAGATAAGATAAAATATCTTTAATAATTATTAAACACATTTGAATGTTCTATGGTACACTGCCTTATCAAGTATACAAATTGTTAAATAATTTGTCAGAAATTTTGCCTAAAACTGTTGTGCCTCAATATTTATTGATTATTAAAAAAATTGACTCTTTTGCTTATGTTTCTCATATTTCCTTTCTTCTTTTCTTCTTTCTTTCAAAAACACTAGCTGCCAGTCAGACTGTTACTCTAGTAACACAACCTGTTGCTACCAAGGAAACTGTCATCTCCAAACTAGAAATGCCATCTTCTTTGCTGTTGGAGGTCCCTGCACTGGCAGACTTCAACCGAGCTTGGACAGAACTTACAGACTGGCTGTCTCTTCTTGATCGAGTTATAAAATCACAGAGAGTGATGGTGGGTGATCTAGAAGACATCAATGAAATGATCATCAAACAGAAGGTATGGGTAAAACAATAACATTCAGGTCTTTCAGATATTTTCCTACAATGTATATTTTCCCTTGCCCCTTCCCTCTCTTTTATGACGTACTAACAGTATTTAGGCTGTTTTTTCTTTGTAAACACACTACCCACTCTAGTCTGGTCAACCTAAATACAATCAAGAACATACTTAACATTACTATATGAAGACATATTAATATAAAAGGGATGAAAAGTTAGGGTAAAACACATAAAACTTACAAGTATAGGTGGCTCTATTAAATTCAGTAAATAACTGTTCTTTTTAAAATTGTCTTTGATACAAAATAATTAGCTCAATTGAGCTGATTTCATTTACACTGTTTGTTTTGGCACTATGCAGCCATAACATATTACAAAGACAAAGATAATAATCTGGGATTTGTTTATTATCTACTCTTCTGAGTTGTCTGTGCCAGTTTTCTGCCTCAAGTGATAAGGATAATTGAGAGTTAGGAATAAATAAGACAAGTAACAAAATGGAACTTGTTTTAAATAGCCCAATCTCAATATTAGGCTTTATGCCTCACAATGGCCAAATAAACACATTTAATAATACATCTCATTTCTCACCCTCATTGAAATCTTTTTTGTTGAAATTATCTGATCAACTAGAAACTCACGAATTTATTGCTATAAATGTGGTTTACCTAGATGCTACAATTATACTATGTGGAGTTTTTTGTTCTTTATATTTCTCTATGCATAAGAAACACAATTTTGAAAGCTTTATACATGGTAGTCATTCCACTTGCTAAAACATTGAATAATATCTAAAGAAATAATAAATTATACTGATATTCATAATAAATTATATATCTGTCTTAGGGTTTTCCTACTGTGAAGAGACACTATGATCATGGCAGCTCTTATAAAGGAAAACATTTAATTGGGGCTGTCTTACAGTTCAGAGGTTCAGTCTATTATCATCATGGTGAGAAACATAACATTATGCAGGCAAACTTGTTGCTGGAGAAGGAGCTGAGAGTTCTACATCTTGATCTGCAAACAGTGGAAGAAGACTTCCACTCTAGATGTAGCTTGAGCAAATGAGACCTCAAAGCCCACCCCCACAGTGACCCACTAATTCCAACAAGGCCACACCACCAAATAGTGCCAGTACCTATAGGCCTAGCATTCAAGAACATGAGCCTATGGTAGGCATTCCCATTCAAACTATGAAAATGTGCTTGAATGTTACAGAATTTACTTTTCTTTTTTCTTTTCTCTTTTGATTTTGAAAGTCAAGAAAGAAGTGAGTCAGAGCTAGGGGTTCTAGAGTAATACAGTGGCATCAGTAGCAGTAGAATGATTTTGATGATTTCAAAACAAATGATATTTAACTACCTTGAAGCTACTGTGGTATACAGTGATCCCAGGAAGATTTGAGTTCAAGGCCATCCTCTATTGTATAAAAGACTATGTCTATATCGAAGCAAAACAATCTTTAGAGAGTATCTTATACTCTTAATAACCAAATTTATAGAGCTTTTGTAGTTAATTACAACTGTCATGATCATGCTCAAGTCACTCTTCTAATCTTTGTGAGTGCAAAGCACACAAAAGACCTAACTATTCACACTTACTCTATGATGATAGATACCTCTATATTAAAAGATTTAAATATTATACATATAAATCTTTTCCATACTGTTTTATAAAATGTATTTGTATCCATATTTCATTTGCAGGAAAGCAGCTGGGGCTCATAGATGCCCAATCAATTTAGTAGATACCAGAAGAAGTGCTCAGATTCTCACAAGAATCTTAAATATATATTCCTCATTGCTATGTGTATCATCTGTAGTAATAACTGTAACTGTATTCAGCATTTAGTGATATATTTGAGTAAATAGTCTAGGTCATGGACTTTACTTATCATTTTACATTTATTCTGGAATGGTGCAGAAATATCATCTTATCAACACTCATAGCATCATAACAACACTTCCAGAAATAATATTTACTAGAGGAGGCAGAATGTTATAATTCTTAAAGTATAGGCTTTAGATCTTTGGCTTCAGTCTCAAAGCTATAAAATCTTGGATGAGTTATTCCATGTTACTAAACTTTAGATTGCCTATCAGTAGGATATAGAGTTAACTATGAGCCTTACAGTTTACTATGAGAATTGTATAGGGTGCTGTATTATTTTTTTCTTCCTGACATTGCTTACTGTGAGTACTTAACCAATGTTAGGAGTTGATATTACATTTCAAGGCAAACCCTAGAAATCTATATGTTCATAGTATTTGAATCATGTTCCTGACGATATAGCTTTGTGCAAAAGTCTGTTTGTTGTGGTCATGGACAAGAGATGGTCTAGTCATTTGTGATAGGTTTGTGAACCAAACATTTAGAGAAGACATTGACATGAAGAGTTCTGAATATTAGTCTTTTATAAAATGTCTCAACTTAGTACTCTTCAAAAAATATATATAAATATAGTTCCATCTTTGCTTGTAAATAAATTTATTGCTCAAGAGCAATACTTAGGGCCACAAATATATATATATATATATATATATATATATATATATATATATATATTTGAAATGAGCTAGGAAAATAGTGTGAGAATGTTGTTTTGCATCCTCAGCACCACATTTTAAATGTCAGCCATGATGGTGCACATCTTATAATTCCAACACTGAAGATCAGAGCCAGGATCCCTGGGCCTTTGTAGCCAGCCAGTTTAGTGGACATGGTGAATTCCTGTTTCTCCTAGAATGGAAGTAGGGGTGGAGCTTTAAGGAAGACCCTCCCTATTAACCTTCTCATGATAGTAAATATGTTTCTTCTTCTCTCTCTTAAAGTAATTCATAAAAACATTTTCAACTCTTGGCTTTTATAGATTTGGTTACTTTTTGGTCAACAAAATGCCTTTAAATCAGTGGTTGTTTACATCTATCCTTTTGTCTTTCTATATAAACACACTCATACACACACATACAGAGAGAAGAGAGAGAGGGAGAGAGAGAGAGAGAGAGAGAGAGAGAGAGAGAGGACAGTGAGATATATATTTTCTGTCATTTTACAAATAAAGGGTTTATATGAAATTTTAAAGATAAACATGCTCATCTTTAATAATTAATTGTGAGAAATGGGGTAACATGCCATTAAATGATTTAAACTACAATACTCTGTAGACAAACTTATTTATATAGTACTTTAAGATGCTTATATTGAACTGTTATCACAGTACTCATGGAATATAGGTAAACATGCATTTAAAAGTTTGGAATGTGAAAAATAATAGTGTAGGAATTCAGTCTTAGTTACTGTTCTACGGCAGTGAGGAGACACTATTACTAAGTCAGCTTTTATAAAAGTAAGCATTTATTTAGAGATCTACTTACAGTTTCAAAGTGTTCATCAATTATCATCTTGAGGGAAAACAGACTGGCATAGGAATGGAACAGTAGCTATGAGTTTTCTATCCTGATCCATAGGTAAGGGGTAGAAAGAAAAATTGGGTCCCAATGCCCATTTCCATTGACACACTTGCCCTAACAAGGTCACACCTATTCTGACAACACCATATCTCCTAATCATTCCAATCAGTCTACCAACTGGAAACCAAGTATTCAAATAAATAAATCCACCTATGGGTGCTGATCCCATTCTACACACACCAAAGTTATAATTTAGAATAATAGCTATAATATATTTAATCATGCAAAATAAGCCACTGATCTAAGTATATCTCGCATAGTACTTAACATTTACAATAAATCATGAAAAAAAGAGTAAAAACATAGTTAATAGTGTGCCAAAGATCAAAGAAGAAGTACACAATGCTGGGATTTAATTTCAACACCTCTGGTTCCAGAGTTTTGACTGCTAAACATAGTTTTGAACTTTCCTGGATTTATTGGGGTAAAAATCTTAGGACTTATTCTACTGAAAAATTTAAGTAAGGGAACACAATTAGGAATAAGTTCTTGAAAAAGTCAAGCCAAACACTGAAGAAGAACTTAAAAGAAATCATTCAAAAGGGGGGGGGCAGCAAAAAACAGGCAGGAATGAATTATTCTTTACATGAAGGTAGGTGAAAGCATTTTGTGGAAGTTGTGATTTGATGTAACTGAAGTGAAAATTGCATGGTGAAAAGAATGATATAGCCGAATAGGAGGAGAGTGGGGCAGAACAAGGGTGGGTTCCTTGCCAAACAGACTTTTCCGAGAGCCTTGACCTGTGATGACCATCCTTAAAGGATTTTAGATGGGAAAATAATATCCGTAAATATAGTTTGTTTAGTTGTTTGTTGGGGTTTTAGAGGTGCAGACAACAGAATTTATGTGGCTCAATGAAATAGTGCATATATGAACATTAACATCAAAGCAAGGGAGCAGGAAGGAGAAAAGGAAAACAACCTCAACACTCCTGGACATATGGCTAGCAGGAACTGCTTCACTCTCTTTATGATACATTGTTGTCTTCATACTTTGTGACTACAGAAGCTACAGCTAATGAGTTGTTCTAAGTGAGTTACTTGAGCCATACCAGTCACTTAAACATAGAAAAAACATAGAACCTTAAAAGTCCAAAGACTATCATATTTAGCCTGAGATTATTTTGTATGTAGGAAATTGGGATCTATTGAAAGTAAACAAAGACAAAGATGCCAAGCAAAGCATAAATAATCAATGCCCTGTGTACATCTAGAGCAAGTCAAAGTACAGAGAAAATATAGTTTACTGAGAGATGATTATCATTACATAAACAAAATTACTACCTCAACTATGAACTATTGCCATATAGGATAACTTATATGCCATTAACACACTTACAAATTTGTTGTAATTCAGTGATTTTGTTCTTTATAAGTATGAATTGATTGGTGGATAACATTGCTTAAATGTGGTAAGGAGATTCCATTTTTACTATGGCAATTTGGAAGTAGGTTTTGATTTATAACTGCAAAGCAACAGAAATTAGGTACAGTAGTGTAACAAGATATAGCATGGTTCAAAGAGAAATTTGTATTAAATTTAATTTGCAGATAATAACTTAATAACTCAATAGAGTCATGTATTGGCCTCAGAAATGCTACATAATATAACACTTGAATGAGCTATCATTTAGTGGTTTTAGACATTAAGTTTTAAAATTATATATTTTATACAAAATTTTTGTTCTCCTTATCATAAGTTTTTTAATTAAATTCTTATCATTAGAAATGGGGGATAGCTTGTGTTTTGAAATACAAATAATTTTAGTAAGTGAATTATATTAAGAAAATTAAGATGAAAGTTAAAATTACAACTTTATTAAAAAAAGAAAATGTGGCCATTTGAAAAATGAAGCAACTATACTGATAATATTCAAACCAGGAAATAGACTATTATGTTTCAGGGACTCGAGACTCATTATATGCAAATTAAGATGTTAAAAGTATAACTTGAATGAAACTCAAACTATTTCCTAAACATTCAAGATAATAACATATATGAATTTTAATGTATATTTTAGTATGTTAAAAGTATGCTTGAAAAATTCTCTTCATTTTTTATTAGATATTTTTTATTTACATTTCAAATGTTATCCCCTTTCCTCATTTCCCCCTTGAAAACCTCCTATTCTATCCTCCCTCCCCCTGCTCACCCACCCACCCACTCCTGCTTCCCTGTCCTGGCATCCCCCTACACTGGAGCATTGAGCCTTCTCAGGACCAAGGGCCTCTCCTCTCATTGATGTCCAACAAGCCCATCCTTTGCTACATATGTGGCTGGAGCCGTGGGTAACTCCATGTGTACTCCGTGGTTGGTGGTTTAGTCCCTGGGAGCTCTGGGCATACTAGTTGGTTCATATCATTGTTCCTCCTATGGCACTGCAAACCCCTTCAGCTCCTTGGGTCTTTTCTCTAGCTCCTCCATTGGGGACCCGGTGCTCAGTTCAATGACTGGCTGAGAGCCTTTACTTCTATATTTGTCAGGCACTGTCAGAGCCTTTTTAACACATGACTAGGTAAAATTGATCGGAAGTAGATTTTTTTTTTAGTAATAATAATGCCATCTTTCTTGTATGACCATTGATGAAAAAGAAGGTATATCTAGATAATTTTTCCTTTAACTTATTATTCAATATAATGGTTAGAGGACAAGGAAAAAAGACAATGAAGAAAAGTTTAAAGGAACAAAAATAAATGGTGGGAGGGAAGGAAAGATTGTGGAAAGAAACAGAGAAGGAGGAATGGACAAGAAATTTAGAAAGAAAGGTCTAAAAATAAAATCTAAGGTTGCAATCAATAAAGATTGATGTGATGTAACTGTCTTTTATGACGCTGATATCTGAGTTTGTGTAAATTATAGTATTTTTTATTTTTAATCTTTTTTATTGAGTTTCTTCTTCATTTACATTGCCAATGGTAAAACCTTTCCCAATTTTCCCCCTCCCAAAAGCTCCCCTCCACAACGATTCCCTACCCCTCCTCCCACCCCTTGCCTCCATGGTTATGCCCCTCTACCTGACACACTCCCACCTCCCCCTCCCCACCTCCCCCCTATCCGTTTCCCTTTGCCACATCCTTTCCTTTCCTTTGCCTCATTTTTGGCTGGAACCATGTGTTCCCCTTGGTTGATGGTTCACTCCCTGAGAGTCTTGGAGCGTCTGGGTATCTGAAGTCATTGTTCTTCCCATAGGGCTGCAAACCCCTTCAGTTCCTCCAGACCACCCTCCATATTCTCCACTGGGGACCCCACGCTCAGGCCAGTGGTTGGCTGCTAGCATCTGCCTCTTTATTTGTAAGGCTCTGGCAGGGCCCCTCTGGAGACAGCCATGGCATGTTCCTTTTAGTACATGCTTCTTGTCACATAGTCTTTTAAAGTCATTTTGGCCAGGTTTTCAAAGTAATTCATGAATAAATCTAAAACACAGTTGAATTGCCAAAGGTACTTTAGATTTTAATTGGACCTCCAGTTTAGGTTTGAAACAAATTGGCCAACCTGGACAACATGATAATAGTACCATTCAAGATTAATTTTTTTAACAATATATTCACTCTCATTACCTAGAGAATTTCATTATCTAAAAATTAGACAGTTTTTGTGGGCTCAATGTATAGTGAAGTGGAAAATAATTCTTTCTATGTGTTGGAAGTTTTGTTGTTAGTAAAAATCAAAATAGTCATTAATTTAAAATTCTGGCCATATCTTTACAGAAACCCTTCAAGGAATGGTTCCATAGCCATTTTTATTAAATACGTTTAGTCAAAGTTTGGTGACAAAAGATTTCTCCTGTAACTATACAAGTATTGGTTGAATAAAGTAGCGATATTGAAATAACATTGCTTTTTGTTTAAATTAAAATTACAACATAACTAAATGGTATTTTGAGTTTGTTTCAATGGTAAGATCCTGGCAGAAAATCAATGGTACATAGTTCACTACTGAACAACTGATGAGAGTTTAGATAGTTTAGTTTAGTAGGCTGGCCTAAAGTGAACTCAGTTCATATCTGTGGGTATCTGAGAGATTTCATATGCAGAATAGCAAGCATCGTAGGCAAGAAGATTGATCATTCAGATCTTTGTATTTAATAAAACAACCATCCATGCTTTGTAATCTAAGTTCATTTCTGTAAAACTTTATGAAACAACCTAACAGAGTATACTATTGCACACACAGAAGTTATAGTTTGCATTCTTCAAAAATAATGCAATTACTCCTCTGGTAAAAGAGATTGGCAAATTTTGTGCTTCAATTATCTTCCAACAAGTGAACATGTTTCCAGTAGACAGCTTGTTTCTTGTGGATCATTGCTCTGCACTCACACAGTTTTATTTCCTTAGCTAGTAGGAGCCAAATATTATTTTCACTGAAGGTATAAAGATATGTTTGTGTCAGTAATGTAATGATGACAAAATTAGACTCTTTTTAAATATAGAAAATGACAAGTTTTAAAAACACCAAAAATGTGATTCTTATGACTTATTATAAGCTCTATATAAAGCCAGATATTTCAAAGTTGCAAACACAAATGCATGTATTTGTATATTTCAGTTCAATTCATTGTGAGATTTTCTGTCAAAATATAAAAATATTGAATTGTGTTATTTAAATGAGTTCAGATAAAAGGTAGTATAATTTTATCTTTATTAATAGTGAATTTTAGTTATAAATATCTTTGCTTCAGTCAAGGATCTCTTTACAAAAATACTTTTTTATTTTCAAACATGGAATATTCTGTAACTCCTATAAAAAAGCAATAAGGACAATTTCCTGTTTTCTAATTTAATTTTGAAAGGAATTATTATATCCTATATTTTAGTACCTGCCATGTGGGTTTTATTCCTCACCTTACTTTTGAATTCTTATGACTATTATGAAGTTATAAAGTCTTAGGTTGTAAGTTTGTTTTTTTACTCTTAATGCTGGGGTATTCAGTACTAATGTCATGTTAGTACATGGTTATTTTATGCTTTATACATTCTATCAAGTTTAAAAATTCCATATTCACTATCAGTTTAGAATTAGGTCAGACCCTATAAGAAAAAAAAAACACTGAAAATGGGAGCTATGAAAGAGTTTGGGTTTCGATTTTATTTCTTTTCACATGGAAATCATTGCAAATTCAGTGATGCTGGAGTCATATATCATTATAAGCATAAATGTTTTGCATATTTGTCCTTACATTTATTTATATAGTTACATTTATTTATACAGTTTCTTGTGTGTGTGTATATAAATATGCACATCCATTCACCATTCAATATTTCTTTATATTTACACAGAAAATATTACAATGAATTGAACTAAAATATACAAATTATGTATTTGTAATTGTGACTTTCAAATACATGGCCTCATATAGCTTATTTATCTTTTCTCAAATGAATATATATTATATGAAATATATATTGGCCTCAGACTAAAATAAATAATGAGAGGAAGGAAACTTGGGCTGCCACTCAGTGGTAGGGTAATTTCCTACATGGAAAAGACCCTTAATTCCACCCAAAATTCACAGAAAGCATATTGACTACCTTTTAAGGTCTTTTTTTTATTCGATATATTATTTATTTACGTTTCAAATGATTTCCCCTTTTCTGGCCCTCACTCCCCAAAAGTCCCATAAACCCTCTTCCCTCCCCCTGTTCTCCCACCCACCTCTTTCTACTTCCCTGTTCTGGTTTTGCCCTATCCTGCTACACTGAGTCTTTCCAAAACCAGGGGCCACTCCTCCGTTCTTCTTGTACATCATTTGATGTGTGGATTATGTTTTGGGTATTCCAATTTTCTAGGCTAATATCCACCTATTAGTGAGTGCATACCATGATTAATCTTTTGAGACTGGGTTACCTCACATAGTATGATGTTCTCCAGCACCCTTAGCCAGAGTGACCAAAAGGCACAGAGAAAGAATCCAAATTAACAAAATTATACATGAAAAGGGAGATAAAACAACAGAAACTGAGGTAATTCAAGAAATCATCAGATCCTACTACAAAAGCCTATACTCAACACAACTGGAGAATCTGGAGGAAATGGACAATTTCCTACATAGATACCAAATACCAAAATTAAATCAGCACCAAATAGATCATCTAAACAGTCCCATAACCCCTAAGAAAATAGAAGGGGTCATAGAAAGTCTTCCAACCAAAAAAAGCACAGGACCAGATGGTTTCAGTGCAGAATTCTATCAGACTTTAAAGAAGACCTAAAACACCAGTACTCTTCAAACTATTCCACAAAATAGAAATAGAAGGAACACTACCCAACTCCTCCTATGAAGCCACAATTACTCTGATACTAAAACCACAGAAAGATCCAACAAAGAAAGAGAACTTCAAACCAATTTCCCTTATGAATATCGATGCAAAAATACTCAATAAAATTCTTGCCAACTGAATCCAAGAACACATCAAAACGATAATCCACCATGATCAAGTAGGCTTTATTCCAGGGATGCACGGATGGTTCAAAATAAGGAAATCCATCAATGCAATCCACTACATAAACAAACGAAGTCTTGTGATATGACTGAGTTTGTGGTCATCTGTTATTTATTGCACACTTAGTGACACAGTTCAGTGTTTGCCATTCTTAGGCATTCAAGTAAAAAAGGCTATATACTCTTACATGTAGAATATAAAATTTTTTAAGGAAATGGACTTAGAAAAGTGTAGTCAGTGCCACAAACAAAAATGAGAAACTATAGTAATTTCAATCAAACACACATTCGAAAAAATAACTGTGTGAATCAATCATTTAATTATTATTTATTTTCTTTTTCTAAATATATTCCTCCTTTTCTCATAGAAGATAAGGTTGATTTGTACTTTTCTTCTCTTGTATCTGAATAATTTTCATTTTGAACTATGAGAGTGAGAATTACAATTCTATTATGTGTGAATCACTTTACATATCAGTAACTTCAGTAATAGATCAATAATGTCCAATTGCTTTTATTTTGAAAAAGAAACAGAAGGATGTAACTGTTTCCTATAGTGAATATGTAAATGTATTGCAAACAATATTTGGCTTTTTAAATTATTAGGATTATTTTATTCAACATATAAAATAACCTCAAATATAACCCTAATAATAAACAGTTTCAGATTCTCCTTGCATATTATATTATGCACAAACAAGTAGTATAACATGTAAGAGTTACACTTCCCCTATGATTTATTTGAAGAATATAGTATGTATTCTCTGTCTCAAGATTCAAAAGGCTTTGATTGCAGTTATGTATTTTCCATTTATTTATGGAAGCAGAATAAGCATTTCAGTGATTAATTTAATGACACTGTTCTAATTTTATGTATATCCAATGATAGCTTTATATGTAAACCCTCCAACTAGAAATAAGAAAAATAAAACTTGTAGAGAAATTTGGAATAAGGGAAGATATGTTAGTACTTTTCCACCATAGTTTTAATTTAGATTGTTTATGATACCTATGGTCATGATAAAATTTTTAAGTGGAAATTTTCATAATTAAATTATTCATATCATTCAATTAGTCAATATTCTGAGTACCATTGTTCAGTATATCTGTGCTACATCCCTGTTGGTCTTTTTATTACTGTGTTGATAACCAAATCCCCTGTTGATAGCATAATACTTATCCTCATATGACCTCTCCACCAATTGACTTAAACATTTTCCTAAGGTTCCTAAGGCTAGCAATTTCAACATGTCAACATGAAGAAAAATGCTTCCTTTTACTGAAAAGATGAAAGTTGTTTGTTGAAAAATAATGGAAGAATCTCATAATGAGCTTATAGTATGGTTTACAGTAAGTGTGAGATCTGTAGAATTGTCAAAAAAAATGAAATTAATCCCAGCTTTACTGTCTCACTTTCAATAGCAATTGTGATAACCATAATATGCGATGAGGGCTTGGTCAAGGTGGAGAAAAGCTCTTAGCTTATAGAGCTTACGTTTTCGGCTGACATTGTGGGTCTTGGAACATGTTCCCTGTAGATAAGCACATGTTTCTAAAGGTAAACTAAGTTGAGTTTACTAAACAACACAGTAAAGATAATAATCTTCACTTGATTCCTTGATGATTTTATCCTAAATTATGTAGTAAATTGTGTGGAGAGGAGGCATAATCTGTGGCAACTTTATTGAAGCATAGCTTTTTGTCATTTTATAGCATAGGAAAAAAATAAAACCTTCTGGAGATTGATTCAAGTGCCCTTTGAACAAGGTGACAGATATACCAGACTGCCATTTTCTTATGCTTATACAAATTTTATTTATTTTTTTGAAGTCACATAATAGGTGTTAGGCATGAGACAAGGATAGTTATTGGGGCCAGGTGGCAGTATTTGGAGAGAATGAATGGAGGAACTGTCTGTAAGGATCATTTTCAGTTAAAAGGTACCTTAAAGAAAAGAGTATGCATTATTTTAGGATCAAGATACTTCTTAGATGAAAATCATGCTGCCATTTCAAGGTGTGAATTTCTACAAGATCCAATTATGAAGTAATCACACCAAGGGCAAAGTTCATATTTCTTCAAGTTGATTGTAAATTGAGGAGAAATAAGGAGTAGAGAAACTGCTCAGAACATTGAAGTCTTTGAGATGAATTTCTGAGTTTTCTGTGAACTATATTTTAATCATTCAAATATTCATCTTTTAAATCAATTAATGCTGTGAAAAGCTATTATCTCCATTAACTACAGTTTCTTATGAAACTGCTCTTCTTTGCTTGATCTATTCTTTTCCCGAAGTTGACATTTGAATATGCATCAATACTTGATATAAATTTAAACTTCCTTCAAAACAGACTGAAGACATACGTGTTTTGAAAATGCCTGGTATTCCTTTAGTTTTATAAACATAGTATTTTTACTTAGCAATTGGACTCCAATAGTCTATTATTGATACATATTCATATGTGTATTTTGATTGGTAAATTCAGTGTGGTTCATGTTTGGCCTTGGTTAATGAATGAGAGATTCAGAGAATTTAATTTGCTACATTTAGAAAAAATAATTATAAGTCTAAGCACTGTAAAATTTTTAGAAACTACAGGGTTTCCCCCACTAATTAATACTCTTTTTGTTTGCCTTTGATTTGTTACATGTGACAACATACTGCAAGTGCCTTATTGAGATTGGATATTACTACTCCAAGTTAAAATAGCTAAAATGATGCACCCCATGGTTGTGCAGACACCATAAAACTATATACACCCAATTCTTTTCCTCCACTCTCAACCACCTTCAGAATGTGGCTTTCTGTCCAGTGTCATAAAGTCAGATATTATGCTTGAAGATAGCATGCCTGTACTTTAAAATGGAAGAGGGAGGAAATAAGCCAACAAAGAATATCTTCAAAATTAGCTTTGCTCTTTGTCTAAGGAAAGCAAAAGCTTCTGGCACCCTCACACACACAGAAGTCTAACTATTCTACACTGTCCCCAACTGCAAGAGATCCTAGGAGGACCACATATCTTAATAGCATCTGTTTCTATATTCATAATTCAAATTGAGAAAACCAATGACCTACTCTTAAAACCTAGCTGTTCCATGTATTTGTTTTTTATATTTTCATTTCTTTTGTTTTGTATTTATTTTTCCTTAATAAAGAAATAATGGATATTAGGTAGTCAACTGCCTATGCCTTCCCAGATTATTTGAACTAATTGATATTTCTTTTCCTTTTGACTTTATATTAGTTTAGGTAAATATTCTGCTTCTGTCTGTCATCTTAATTTTCTCATGACAAAATGTGTGGAAGAATAAGTGAAAAGAGATCATACTACTATTAATGTGTAAGGTTATACATTATTTTATAGTACAATGCTAACTTACAGAAGTAACTGAGAGCACATACGACAGAAGCTAAAAGACATTCTATCTATAGTTATATTTTCTCTTATACTCTCAAGTAACATCCAGACAAAAGCACTACCAATCTCTGTTGCCCAGTACAGTAGCCACTATGTACATGTATCTATTTGAACTTCAGTTATTTAAAGTTTTAAATCACTTCATTACTCATACTGGCCACATTTCAACTGTCCAATAGCCAGTGTCTGCCATATTAGACAACAAGAATATAGAACCTTCTCTCTTTTTCTTTTTTTTTGCTTTTTGAATTTATTTTTATTTTTATTTTTTATTTTATTTTAATTTTTTTTGCTTTTAAGAAAGCACCGCAAGTCTGCCAGCTGTATCCATCGCCATGCCATGCCATGGAGGACCTCCAGCTGCTCCTGCTGTGTTCTGTATCCATCACATGGAGGACCTCCTGCTGTGTTCGGCTTTGTTTTTTTTTTTTTTATTCGATATAATTTATTTACATTTCAAATGATTTCCCCTTTTCTAGCCCCCCACTCCCCGAAAGTCCTGTAAGCCCCCTTCTCTTCCCCTGTCCTCCCTCCCACCCCTTCCCAGTTCCCCGTTCTGGTTTTGCCAAATACTGTTTCACTGAGTCTTTCCAGAACAAGGGGCCACTCCTCCTTTCTTCTTGTACCTCATTTGATGTGTGGATTATGTTTTGGGTATTCCAGTTTTCTAGGTTAATAACCACTTATTAGTGAGTGCATACCATGATTCACCTTTTGAGTCTGGGTTACCTCACTTAGTATGATGTTCTCTAGCTCCATCCATTTGCCTAAGAATTTCATGAATTCATTGTTTCTAATGGCTGAATAGTACTCCATTGTGTAGATATACCACATTTTTTGTATCCACTCTTCTGTTGAGGGATACCTGGGTTCTTTCCAGCATCTGGCAATTATAAATAGGGCTGCTATGAACATAGTAGAGCATGTATCCTTATTACATGGTGGGGAATCCTCTGGGTATATGCCCAGGAGTGGTATAGCAGGATCTTCTGGAAGTGAGGTGCCCAGTTTTCGGAGGAACCGCCAGACTGCTTTCCAGAGTGGTTGTACCAATTTGCAACCCCACCAGCAGTGGAGGAGTGTTCCTCTTTCTCCGCACCCTCTCCAACACCTGCTGTCTCCTGAATTTTTAATCTTAGCCATTCTGACTGGTGTAAGATGAAATCTTAGGGTTGTTTTGATTTGCATTTCCCTAATGACTAATGAAGTTGAGCATTTTTTAAGATGCTTCTCCGCCATCCGAAGTTCTTCAGGTGAGAATTCTTTGTTTAACTCTGTACCCCATTTTTTAATAGGGTTGTTCGGTTTTCTGGAGTCTAACTTCTTGAGTTCTTTATATATATTGGATATTAGCCCTCTATCTGATGTAGGATTGGTGAAGATCTTTTCCCAATTTGTTGGTTGCCGATCTGTCCTCTTGATGGTGTCCTTTGCCTTACAGAAACTCTGTAACCTTATGAGGTCCCATTTGTCAATTCTTGCTCTTAGAGCATACGCTATTGGTGTTCTGTTCAGAAACTTTCTCCCTGTACCGATGTCCTCAAGGGTCTTCCCCAGTTTCTTTTCTAATAGCTTCAGAGTGTCTGGCTTTATGTGGAGGTCCTTGATCCATTTGGATTTGAGCTTAGTACAAGGAGACAAGGATGGATCAATTTGCATTCTTCTGCATGCTGACCTCCAGTTGAACCAGCACCATTTGTTGAAAAGGCTATCTTTTTTCCATTGGATGTTTTCAGCCTCTTTGTCGAGGATCAAGTGGCCATAGGTGTGTGGGTTCATTTCTGGATCTTCAATCCTGTTCCATTGATCCTCCTGCCTGTCACTGTACCAATACCATGCAGTTTTTAACACTATTGCTCTGTAGTATTGCTTGAGGTCAGGGATACTGATTCCCCCAGATTTCCTTTTGTTGCTGAGAATAGTTTTAGCTATCCTGGGTTTTTTGTTGTTCCAGATGAATTTGATAATTGCTCTTTCTAACTCTGTGAAGAATTGAGTTGGGATTTTGATGGGTATTGCATTGAATCTGTATAGTGCTTTAGGCAAGATGGCCATTTTAACTATATTGATTCTACCGATCCATGAGCATGGGAGGTTTTCCCATTTTTTGAGGTCTTCTTCCATTTCCTTCTTCAGAGTCTTGAAGTTCTTGTCATACAGATCTTTCGCATGTTTGGTAAGAGTCACCCCAAGATACTTTATACTGTTTGTGGCTATTGTGAAGGGGGTCATTTCCCTAATTTCTTTCTTAGCCTGCTTATCCTTTGAGTATAGGAATGATTTGAGAAATTATCACTGCTCACCGATCCTCAATATATCATCCAATTAAATTCATTTCATATGTCAAAGAAAAATTGGGAAAGATCAATATGCCTGTTGTGTTGCACCAGAATATTTATTGAGTCGACAAAGAGGAAGCAATCACTTTTATACTGGCTTGAATAGTGTAGCAGGATCTGAAAAGCTGCATTTGCCTCAAAATACATGCTGAGGACTCATCAGATTGTATATTTTAAATTAATAAGACCCAAACACATCTGCAAAATTTAGGGGATGATATAAGCTAATCAAAACAGCAATAAGGAAAAAAACAAAGAAGCAGTATTTCAGATAAAATATTTTAAGGACCAAGTTGGGTTTTTTGTAACATCTTTTCATTCCTCAAAACAGGCACTCTGAACTCTCACCCTAAGCACAACATTCACTTAACCACCCTGGTCATCCAAGAGCAAATGATTCTGGACTTTTCCTTCTTCTTTAGCACTCATGCCAACAATAATTATTGCTTCTTGAATTTCTATTGAATCCTGAAAAGACATGGGATATAATAATAAATTTTTTACTGTGTTTCAGTTAGCAAGAAGGATAACTTCTACAGATCAAGTACAGTACAAAGGCCACATAGAATATTATATTACATATTTAACAGTTTGCTAAGGGGTAAATGATATCAAGTTTTACTATCATACAGAATACTACTAATACTAAATAATGTGAGAGAGCAGTTAGTAGACTGCCTGCCTGGAATTCACAAAATCCTGGGTTCAGTCTCCAGATCACTATAAATTTTAATGTGGTGCTATATGTCTACAAATCTGAACAATCACTAAAGTGCTATAAGCAGGGAGATGAGAAGTTCATTTTGATTCTTACCTCCAATAAAGAGTTCAAGGCTAACCTGAGTTCCATGTGACTATCTCTCAAAAAAATAAAAAGAATGATTGAGAAACATTGTTGGATATGGTACATCATATTATGCATGGATTCTACAGATGTGTTTGCATATATGTGTGTATGTGCATGTGTGTGTGTATGCACTCATGAACTAATTAAGTTGTATACATTAAATACATGTTTCCTACAGTTTCTTGATTGATACCCTTTGGTTTAGAAACATCTTAATAGGGAATGCATTACTATTGCTTGTTGATAGAATTCTGCATTATCTAAACTGTTCTGCTGACTAATAGATCCATTAAATAATGGTTGGTATTCCTCACAAAATAGTCAAACACACTGAGAAGCTGGTATGCCTTTATCTTTCTTAGGGGTCTACTATGTACATCTTCATAGCAGAACCAGTCAAAAGTCTTATTGGAATGGAATCTTGTTGGATTCAGCATCCAGGCTATTCCATCTGGAAAGAAGTTATACAAAACAACTTGAGGAAACACTCAGAGAATGTTATCTTAATTGTGCCATGTCTCAGTCATTTAGTTTCTTCTCATACATTTTTTATGATATTAATCTTTCAACTTTTAAAACTTGTATTGATTCTTTGTGAGTTTCACATCATGCATCCTGGTCCAACTCAACTCAACTAACTGTCCCTATTTCTCTGTTCTCTGCCCTGTAACATCAACACCAAAAGGTGGATTGGGGAGCATCCTCCTAGAAGCAAGGGGAGGACAATGGGATAGGGACTTTGCCAGAGGGGGAAACTGGAAAAGGGGATAACATATAACATTTGAAATGTAAATAAAGAAAATATGCAATATAAAAGAAGCCTGGCAGTGGTGGCACACACCTGTAATCCCCGCACTCTGGGAGGCAGAGGCAGGTGGATTTCTGAGATCAAGGCCAGCCTGGTCTACAGAGTGAGTTCCAAGAGAGCCAGGGCTATACAGAGAAACCCTGTCTCAAAAAACCAAATCCAAAAAAAGGAAAATTAGAAAAAGGAAAAGAAAACACAACATAGAAAACATCTCATCATGGCAACTGTACTATGTCAGTGTGTCTACATATCTTCACTTACAAACGTTCATTGCAATGAAGTAGTCTGATTCAAGGACTCTGGCTTCTGCCACATCATCAATTTTGGATCTTCAAGAGGACTCCTCATGGTTATCCTGTTGTTGCCCTGTGTAGTGGAGATCCTGAAGCTTTGGATTAAGCCAGACTGGCATTTTTGCATGCTCCAAGTCACAGAGAGTATTTTGGGGTGGGCCAACTCAGAGCTCTGGATCTTGGCAACTGACCTGGTTGTCCCACTGTCTTTCCCATATCCAGCACTGCTTCAGCTCTCTCACCAAATGCTTCAGCCAGCAAGGGGCAGGATAAACTCTCCTGCTCTCAGGCCTTCAGCTCTGACTCCTTTGAGCCCTTGCCACAAGAGGCAGCTCTACTGTGCTGTCCAGTCAAAGCAGGGGGCCCACTCTCCGAAGTGCTGCAGCAGGCAAGGTGCCAGCTCTCCTACTCTCACACCCTCAGGGGTTCAGAACTGGCTTACTCATGCCTTTGCCAGCAGAACCAGCTGTACTGTATACTGTGCTGCCCAGGAGAGGTGCAAGACCTGCTAAGGCCAGTGAGAGGCAGGGTAGGCTTACCCAATCTCATGACCCTAAAGTCACCTTGCCCAACTGCCTCAAGTGGTGAAGGGATTAGAGGGCATCACCCTTACACCCTAGTCACCTCACAACAGACAAATGGAGGCGGCAGCTCTCACATGATCATACCCTAAGAGCAGGCTCATATTTGTTCCTGCTACCAGGGTGAGCTCCACTATGTTGCTCAGGCAAGATTCAGAGCCCACTCTCCAGTAGAATGCCCACTACAGTAGACAAGGAGCAGGGCCAGCTTTCCCAATCTCCTGACCCCAGGGCCAGGTCTCCTGACTGCTGCAGGTGACAAAGGGCAAGAAAATTTTTTCTAAGCACTATGCCAATAACTTATAAAGTGTTTCTTACCATGAAGTACCTACCAACAACTAAATAACTATACATTCTCTACAATGAATTATCTGAGTGTAAGAACTTAATACAATGTCTGCAAAAATGACCTTTCTTTTATAAAAATGGATTTTGATAGTGCATAGTCATTTAAATTTAAAATATTAACTATTGAAATCTGTGAAAAATTTAAAGAATACCATAGAATGTAGAAATAGTATATAAACTAATCAAAAGGTCTTGATATATTTCAGTGCTTTTTGTGTATAAATCTAAAGTCAGAACTTTCACTTTTTCATTCTGTTTAAAAGGGGAAGCTTTGTCCCTCAGGATGGTTACAAGGAAGTTCATTGGGGATATCTAAGAATAACCACGGATACTACTTTTTATTTTTTTATTTTTATCTCATTTTTGAGTAATATTTTGTTACTTTCTACAATATACAGTATATTAATAAAGTCATATGAATGAGTTTTTCCTTAAAATGATTGATATGTGGAGTTTATTTAGATAGTAAGTATGTGTACATAAGAAGGTATGGAGAATTAGACTTATCAGTGTGTCAAATATTTCATTGGTCATATAGTTGTGTATCCTTGATGAACTAGTTATTTTTCTTACTTCTGCAAATTCTGAGAAGCAACTTAGGAGAGCAAGGTTTATTTCGAATCATGGCATGAGAGCACAGCACATAAGGACTGGGAAGGCTGGGCATCAGGACAAATGGGACCTCATAAAATTACAAAGTTTCTGTAAGGCAAAGGACACCATCAAGAGGACAAATCGGCAACCAACAAATTGGGAAAAGATCTTCACCAATCCTACATCAGATAGAGGGCTAATATCCAATATATATAAAGAACTCAAGAAGTTAGACTCCAGAAAACCAAACAACCCTATTAAAAAATGGGGTACAGAGTTAAACAAAGAATTCTCACCTGAAGAACTTCGGGTGGCGGAGAAGCATCTTAAAAAATGCTCAACTTCATTAGTCATTAGGGAAATGCAAATCAAAACAACCCTAAGATTTCATCTTACACCAGTCAGAATGGCTAAGATTAAAAATTCAGGAAACAGCAGGTGTTGGAGAGGGTGTGGAGAAAGAGGAACACTCCTCCACTGCTGGTGGGGTTGCAAATTGGTACAACCACTCTGGAAATCAGTCTGGCGGTTCCTCCGAAAACTGGGCACCTCACTTCCAGAAGATCCTGCTATACCACTCCTGGGCATATATCCAGAGGATTCCCCACCATGTAATAAGGATACATACTCTACTATGTTCATAGCAGCCCTATTTATAATTGCCAGATGCTGGAAAGAACCCAGGTATCCCTCAACAGAAGAGTGGATGCAAAAAATGTGGTATATCTACACAATGGAGTACTATTCAGCCATTAGAAACAATGAATTCATGAAATTCTTAGGGAAATGGATGGAGCTAGAGAACATCATACTAAGTGAGGTAACCCAGACTCAAAAGGTGAATCATGGTATGCACTCACTAATAAGTGGTTATTAACCTAGAAAACTGGAATACCCGAAACATAATCCACACATCAAATGAGATACAAGAAGAAAGGAGGATTGGCCCCTGGTTCTGGAAAGACTCAGTGAAACAGTATTCGGCAAAACCAGAACGGGGAAGTGGGAAGGGGTGGGAGGGAGGACAGGGGAAGAGAAGGGGCTTACGGGACTTTCCGGGAGTGGGGGGGGCTAGAAAAGGGGAAATCATTTGAAATGTAAATAAATTATATCGAATAAAAGAAATTAAAAAAAAGAAATATAAACTTGAACAGGGAGGGAAGGATTCATGAATGAAATGTAGGTTTGAGCTAGGCAACAACAACCCTTTCCAATCTTCATTTCTGATTTTCGTTTAGTTGATTATTGAAGGATTTTGGGTTCGAACCTTCATGTTCTAGGGCTGTCAATAATGGCTCAGTGGTTAATACCACTGGCTGCTCTTCAAGTGGTCCTAACTTCAGTTCCCAGCAACCACATAGTGGTTCACAAGCATCTATAATGGGATCTGATTCCCTCATCTGTTTGATGCCCTCTTTTGTCATGCAAGCATGCAGCAAATAGAGCACTCATACATAAAATAAATCTTTTTTAAAACTACATTATTTTATCTAGATGTCTCTTCTAACTAAAGGACAAAAAGAAAAGAAAAGAAAACTTTTTGACCATCAGAGTTTCCAAGAACAGACATGCTTTGGACCTAATCACCAGAGTGCTGGTATATTAGCAGATGAGGCTTATAGAACAAAATTAAGTCCTGAGTTCTCTGTTCTCTTGAATGGAATCGCTACCTTCCTAAGAGAGGTACTGGAATGCTCCATTTGCTTCCTATTAAGATTAGATATATAGAAGGTACCATACAAAAGGAGAGGATTTTTGTTGGATACTCTGCTGACATCATGATATTGAGCTTCACAGCCTAAAGAAGAACTATCAGCAATAAATTCTATTATATAATTTATATTAATTGTTTTAGGGTACTCAGTTAAAGTAATTCAAATAGTTAACGAAAATGAGTTGACACTTTAAGGCTTTCTACCATCAAGACTCCTAAGAGATGGAAAAATACCTATCATCAGGACTCCCAAATGACTAGGAAATCTATCATTTTTAAAGGGGAAATGAAGTAGTATTTCATAGTGTTTTACTACTAATGGGATCATTGTTTCTATGGGAAAGGAGATGAAAAAATTAAATGTTCAGTTTACTAGATCACAAAAATAAATTATGTATTATAAACCAAAATTTTTTGTTGCAATATTTATTACATACCTAAACACACACACACATACTCTCTCTCACACATGGACACACACTCACACACACACAGACACACACACAGACACAACACACACACACACTTTGTAAAAATACTTACCACGTGTATATTTATAAATATTATACTGATCCATAGGATGTGATTATGTGTTTCGTTCTATGATTTTACCAATTGTTGAGTGTTTTATAGGAAAAGAATCCAAACATTAGACATTTGTATTTATTTATTTTTCATTGTAATATTAAATAGAAAAATAATAGCATATAAAAATGAGTATTTTTTAATGAAAAAGATATGTGTGAATACAAATGTATACCAACTGTGATTGCTAAAATATACAATGTTTGCCTTTGGCCAGTTGCTTTCAACAACTTCTTTGGGATAAAAAGATTTTAGGCTAATATTTAAAATTCTTTTAAAAGTCTTGATGCTCATAGTTATGATTTGTCAAGTCTTCATATGGGCCAGGCAATGGAATTTTAAATTTATTAGAGTCTGACTGACAGTAACTGTGATTGTTAAAGAGATAAACCAATAGAGGTTCAAAGGCTTTATCCAAAAGCAATATGTACAAATATATTTACCTATGGACAAATCACAAAGTGTAAATAGATACAATGAAAAACTTAAGATGCAGTTTACTACTTTGATAATAACTTTTAAAGCATGTCTGTAGAATAAAGAGAAACTAGATTAAAACATATTTGCTTTGGAAAGATACAGATTGTGTGCCCCTTGTCCAAAATGCTTGAAGTCTTCCAGATTTTGCAGGTTTTTATAATTTGGAAATTTGTATAGATTTTCCTGGTTGAATAACCTTATCAAACCTCTAAATCATAAACATTTTAGCATCATTTCAAAACTCAAAAAGTTTCCTATTTTTACTGCCTTTCAGGGTATCTATTTTTACAGATACCTAGATGAGTGATAGTAGGCATCGTGAATCCTGAGCAGAGAGGCAACTAAGAATTCATCGATGAGTTAAGATAAAAATGTCAGAGAGAGGGCTGAGGATATAGATCAGTGACAGAACATTCTTAGCATGCACGAAGTTCTACATTCAATTTCCACTGCCGATGACCCCCCCACTCACTGTAATTCAGTATATTTTTTCAGGCGAATAAGCCTTCTTGATAGTGAAAGAAAATGTTCTCCCATAGATCTGTGTCTGAATTCTTGATTTTTACCTTCTCATAAACTTATTTGTTGCATTATATAAGGATGTTTTATATAGTCTACCCTCTTTCCATATGTATTATGCAAGTGCATAATGTTTAAAATCAGGCATTCTTCTCCATGCATCCTTCATAAGATAATTATATGAACATCAGATTTTTTCATGTTTTGACTCTGGTTATTACTTGGAAAAATAATTATCTGAGTAACCTCCCCAAAATGAAAGATAATATGATAATATTTTGTTTATATATTAGATGTGATATATAATGATGGAAGAAATCTTTAATGAATTACCTGGTAATGAAAGCATGTTGGACAAATATAGCCATGAAAAATTTAATATTAGATTGCTGGGACAACATTGAAAGTATTGTTAAATAAAATGGGTAAAGATATTAGGACATTTGCTTTTAGGCTGACATACTATGTTATATTTTACTTCTGTGTTTGGACCTAGTGTAATGAATTCTAAATTGATACTACTATGCATGTAGATTATTAGATAATTTTGGCCAATGAAAATTATAGCAATAATTTAGTAGGGCAGATTGTTCTTACTCCCTTATCATTTTACTATGAAGTGTTACCATGACATTGAACACTAGAGACAAGATTAAATGAATTTTAGAGAGGTATCTGATAACCAGATTCTTTGAAGGAATAGTGACTGAATGGTAGAATAGATTAGATGTTGAGTCTTGTACATCATTTCAAAAAAGCACAAGCTTTGTAGCTTCCTAGATTTTATGTCCTATCATTAAAAAGATAAATAATTACTTTCAAATATTTTAAACAAAAGATGTAACTAAACTAATACTAATTACATAAGTGAAAATTCCTTTCTAACTTTCACTGTGCTCATTAGCAAATCCTCCATTGTTGATGGGGATGAAAGTGGTTGAGATGCTTGGAATCTGGTCTTACTCATTAAATTCTGACTCTAGCTTCGATATTAATTCTTGATTTTATCAAGCGACTGTTAATGCCATGACATAACATGTAATACCTGTGTTGAATTAGATTAGAGTAAATGAGATCCATTATAACACATAGCAATAATTCACACATAATTTGAATAGCATACTTTTCTCATCTTTCTGTGCTGTGATGGGTTTTGCCTCATTATATTTTATGTTGTTATGTTTTACTGTTATTTCTTAGAATCCTGTTCTTTAATGAGAGACAGAAAGGAAGTGATTCCATAAGGTAGGGTAGGAGGGAAAGAGATGAGAGGAGAAGAGGGAGGGGACACTATAATCGAGATATAATGTGTAAGCAAAGAATCTTTTCAATCAAAAATAAGGATGAATAAAAAAGGAATTATACTATGTTTTGGTAGTCTAACAACAAAACAAAGGTCTTAAAAATCAGAAATTTTTGTACATATTGCAAAGAGGCAACCATTTGGTATCAACTCAATCATGAATGAAATGCTATTATATGAACACATCTCCCTGGGTTGTATGAGAGTAATGGAGCATGCGATTTACAGATTCTGCAATAACTGAGAGTTTGAAAAGATTTGTAGCTTTCCCTACAACTTTGCTTAATGAAACCTTCAGTTTATGTTATGAAAAGAGCTTATTGTATTCTTTTCATAAAAGTCATCCCAGCTGTTATCTGTGTATTTAATAGTTTGTTATTTGGGGGTGATACATTATTTTTTCTGGTATGTTCTGAAGTGGGAAATTGAAAATACTATCATGTTAGATAAGTAAAGGCAGTGTCCTGTATGTCAGGAAGAATCTCCTGTTTATCTCAGTCTATTTCTATGTGTCTTGTTCTGTCTTTTTCTGTGTGTTTGTCGATGCTTCTCAATTTTGCTTTGCCAGGAAGTAAAAAACGCACAAAAACCAGACCATCTTATTATGAAAGGATTTTATGGATGAACTTAGTTTGAGCTGCTTGGTACTCCTTACACATAAGTCAAAGGTCTAGAGTAACATCTTTGACTGCTTTTCTCATTCCTCCAATATCATGATAAGCACAAGAAATAGGTATTTGTCAGAAATGTTTCTCATAACATTGTATAGAAGATGATGTGTTGAGTATACATATTAACTTCAAAGAATTAATTGAAGTATCAACATATTTAATTTTTTTAATACCCAGTGAGTAGTGAAGTATAATCACATCATAGACTTCAAGACTTCCTTAATATTTTCACATTCATCAACCAAATTCACATCTTTCCTAATTTGAAACATAAAATTATAAACTTAATTAAAATCATATCAGTTGATTTGTATTTGAGTTGTCTTTCCCCCTTTTTGTACTTGAATAAAATAATACTAAAGACAAAGAGATCTCTGTCCTATAACTTATAGAATTTTATATCTAAAGCTTATCATAGAGGGACTAAAGGCAGGTCTCCGAAGTAAGAGAGTAAGGTTTTAAGCCCAGGACTAATAGCTGGGATGCCTATTTAACATATCAAAGCTGACCTGTTACAGGATGCTACTGCCTGTGCCTCTCCCTTCCCCTGGGCTGCTGTTCACTAAAGAATACAATCATTCTGGTTGTTCACTTTCTTTGTACCTTTGTGGCTCCTGGCTGCTGAACCTTGTCTTTTTCCTTTTTATTTCTTCACCAAATGAATGAAAAAAAAGGAAAGGAATAGAAAAGCAAAGCAAAGCAAAGCAAAGCAAAGCAAAGCAAAGCAAAGAAAAGAAAAGAAAAGAAAAGAAAAGAAAAGAAAAGAAAAGAAAAGAAAAGAAAAGAAAAGAAAAGAAAAGAAACATTACTGGCCCTGGTTTTAGCACCAAATGAGTGAAAAAGAGAAATACAAAGGGAAAGTAAGCATGATTGCTCCTAGGTATGATAGAAGAGGAGGTTTATTGTAAATGCAAGGGAGAACATAGCCAGAAGCAGGAACATCTGGGACAGTCCAAATATACAGGTCCATTTCGAACTGGGCCCTGTGGGAAGAGGAAGAGAGAAAAATAAGAGAGGGAGGGAAAACAGGTGTAGCACCCAGAAAGCCAAAGGTATACAAAGGGGCAGGTTACTAAACTATCTGGATTATACAGAAAAGAGCTTTTGGGGAAGGGCAGCTCAGTCCCAGGACTCTAGAGTTCAGGGTACAGGATAGGGAATTCCTCCCTATATGAAGTAAAAAGGGATGCTGTGAGAACCAGGAGGCTAGGTCCTTAAATAGGCACCCCAGCCTTTTATCCAGGGTTTGAATCTTAAGAAAGAGTACTTGCTGTTTTTATGGAAGACTTTCGATTCTAGTACCCACACCAGTCAAATCAGAAATAACTGTACTTCCAACCTCAGGGAATGCAATACATTAAACAAGCCTCCAAGAACAACATACAAGCATGTGCGCACACATACATAGAAACAGAAATAGAAATAACTGTTTTAGGATTAAAAATGTTTTCTACATTACATAGATCTTTTCTCATTCATTTGCATACATGTTTATATGTCTCCACTTTGAAGAAAGCTCCTCTTCTCCATTCTCAAGGTCATTTACCTAAAAATTCTAGGGGCTGAGAACTATTCAAACAACTATATAATAATCGTCTCTTGTTTTTCATTCTTCTTAGTCCCCTGTTTCAGGATCTATCAGCCTCCCCGCCTTCTTCACCCTCCTCCGTCCAGCACATTATCACAGAGCCTACTGATTCATTCACATCCTTGGGCTAAATTTGCTACCCACTGTGTCCCTGTTGTTTCCTGTATGGAAGTGAAAAGATTTAATTGGATATTGTTGAAAAGACACAGAAGCTAACTCTCAATTTTCATGTGGGGTTCTTCTCATCTCCCTCTGTACTTCTTTCTTTCCTTAATGAGAAAATGGCCCTCTCCATGGTAACAATAAAAAATAAAAGTAGGTTCTTTCCAATTATTGGTAGTAGTTGTTGCCCAGCAAAGAAATACAAAAGTAGATGAGGTTGAACTATGAAGGTGTAATTAAGATTTCCAAGAAGAAGGTGAATGTAAAAGAGTTACAAGGGCAAAGCCTGAGGAAGAGTAATGTGGTTAATCTGCATACCAGAAATCAGCATCCTCTTGTGAAAGCTGTCACACCGCAAACATAAAGAGTTTATCCTGAAATTTTTCTAGGCTTCACCGCTGAAGTACTGTAGGAAAAAAAAAAAAAAACTCAACAAAGCACTATCAGGCAGAAAAGGGCAACAACTCTGACTTCCTCAGAAATGAGAGTTGATTCATTCTTTTCATATATTATAATTCTATGGAGGGGCAGGGATGCTCAGGATAAAATTCAGGGCTACATACAGGCCATATAAGTACTCTGCTACTGAAGTACATACTATATCTTGAATCTAGAATTTTGATTATCTTCCATGTGAATCTCAATTTAAAATAAAACATGGGGAGCAGGGTGATGAGTATTTCCCATCTGTGGAGAATATTAGTCAGACTTTTACTCAGCACAGACAGGGAGCTGACAATGGATCAAACTAAGGTAGCACCAAAGTCAGACTCAGTTAAACAGTGAGTTTTATTGAGGTTAGGCATAGGGATGTAGGTGAGGGGTTACATATAGGAGCAGAAATGACTCAGAGACAGCTGCATCATAAAGGCCCACCCCAACATGTGTGACAGAACATAAAAGCTTGTAAAATTGCTTGAGTTTTCTTAGAATTTAAATATGGGGTATAGAGAAAGTGTCAACAATTTTATTTCAGCAATAGCCGTATATCCATGCCTTGAGATAAACTTTGTGTAGACTAACCAGAACGAACCAAATAAAAGAGAGACATGGTCTAATGGGAAATGAAGTAAGAAAGCAATAAACAAACCAGATGTGCGCGCTTTAATGTATTTAACCCACTGGATTCTGGTTTAGACGCAGGGCATGAGTAAAACACTGGTGGATTGGATGGCCTGTGAACCCAGAGACAGAAAATTGAGGAGTAAATTTAATAACAGGAAGCAAGACAGATGATGGAGGGGCCTTGGGCCAGACAGGGAGGCACAAGAAGAGTCAGAAAGGCTGGAGTGCCAGTGTTTCCTGATTCATAACTGGCTGGCTATCATTGAGAGGCTATCATCTTTTGAAGCCTATTGGAGACTATGAGGAAACATACATAGTCATGAGGGGCTCAGACAGGGAAATCTGTTTGTTTTACATTTTTGTGCCTCATTTTCCTCATCTTCAAAGAGGAAGGTAAAAGTGTCTCCCCCTGATGGTAGCTGTCAGTGACTATGCTAATTGATACATGTGAAAAACATCTAACTCACAGAGACAGCATGGCAACGAGTTATTTTTATTGTTAATACATTTATATATTATGGGACTTTGAACTGTAGAACAGTGAATAGTCTCAATGTTATTTTGGAAAAATTGAAATAAAATGTTTACTTGGTATTTCAGGAGAATATTCTATTTAAGTGAGCTGGAATTAGAGGCACATATTACCATTTAAAGATTCTAGAATGGACAGTGGGGATGTAAAGTCACCAGGACCATCCTTCCTAGCATACCCACAGCTTCATTTCAGTCTCTCTTCTTGAAAACATCTTATTCAGTATTATCTCTCAAGCTTCTAATGTTTGTGACATCTCATTTTGCTCTGTGTGATTTGAGAATGTTTAGTATTGTCAAGTCCTCTTTAGCAACACATATAGTGTGTAATTTTTGTTTTTACTTGTATACATGGCATAAAACTTGTGGGAAAAAAAAGAAGCATAGAATTAGCCTTTTGCCTATGGCCTTCTTGGTTTTGCAATATGGTTCGAAGTATTAACCCATAACATCTTCCCTAGCCACTATTTTAGAGAAAATTTCCCTTAAATACAAGGCACATCATTAATACATTGAGGAGGCTGAAAAAAAGAGGGAGATATGTTCACATATTGGAAGTTAGAGCCAGTCCCCACGTGGCGATTTATTTATTGAGAATTTTCTCCTCTCCATTCTCAAGCTCCTAAAGTATGCAAGGCAGCAAGTACGACACAATTTAGCTCACCTCCTATCAAGAAAACAAGAGATTGGGAACAAAGAGTTGGCCCTGCAACCTTTCTGCCAGGAGGGTTGCTTATTTTTAAATTACTTAAAATTCACTTAAATTACTGCTCGTAATGAGCACCCTTCCCAATAAAGCAAAGAATTAAACTTCACAAATCCTATAATGTGAATAGCTTGATTAGGTATGCAGGACTACCAAACATTTTAAGCCCTGATGATATTGGCTCCTGGCACAGGCTTAGAAGCTGCAGCCACTTTCCTCTCAAACAAAACCTGAAGTGTTCATTCTTCTTAGAACCAGCTTCATCGAAGCTATGTGTTTTCTTGGAACTACGCCACATCAAGCACTTCTCTCCCTAACTGGGCTCTCTTCATGTGGTAGTACAACTGTGTGATTTACTGGCAAAATGAGCTAATGTAGAGCCACTTTATAGAATAAAAGCTAGTGGGGTCAAGGGACTAGAAATGAGTATCACAGACCCTCCCTGAAAGCATGCCACTTCCTTTAAAAATCTGTCACACTGCAAATTCCAAATGAGAGTTAAAGGCATTTGTACTTGTAGAGGGAAATATGTTCTATTGTAATTTTATATTTCCTATTAACAATCTGTTCTTTGTTTACTGAAGAGAACTTTTATATCGTAAAATGTTTTTTGAGAGAGGGGAGGGGTAGATTTTTTTTTTTTAAATCAGGGAGCTTTTTCTCTAAGGAAAGCCAGAATAAATAGCTCATTTCTTAAACTCTTGATCAATGTCTAACACTTCCTAACCCCAGCAACACTTCCCTGCAAGTGTATTAACACTCTGTAATAGCAACTCCACTCACCTATGAAGAAATGATCTTCATAACGGATTTACAGTTAAAACTGTGGCTTAGACACATAGCACCCAATCAAAGACATTTTTTATCTTTTCCCCAGTCATAATTTCTGAGAGACAATGATTAATGATGCAAACTGAAAACGTGGCAAAAGAAATGTACAAAGGGAGTCTATTTTGAAGAATTAGATCCAAGTATTCAGCATCTGTCCCTATATATGTATCCAAGTAACAGGCATTTGCCACTTGGAGATGAAGAACGATGCATATTTGTTCACCACTCTTTATTTGGATGCTGTTCCTTTTGTGTGAGTGTACAAAAGGTTTTCAAACTACTAGAATATCATCCTTTAGGGACTGCCCATGATTATTTATCAACCATATGTCACCTTTGCTTTGTAGCACTCAGAATTTGTTGAAAGCCTACAGCTGAAGCCTGGGGTTAAATAAAATATTCCTTAGTTACGTTGAGGTTGAAAATACCTGGCTAGACATATTTAACTAATTTCTGCCTAAGGTACTTTAGCACATATAGATAAATCTGCAGCTTTAATCATCCTAAGATTGGTTGACATAAATGTAATTATCCTCATTTTACAGATGAATAAACTGATCCCAATTCAGTCCCTATATTTACAGCATGAATTGAACAGCTGTGCCATTTATTTTGATGATTCAAAATGTAATACCTACCATTTGAAGATAGGAAAGGAAGACAATACAGCTTGAACTCTTCTGATTAGCTGTGCACATTACTATAATCACCACTAAAGAATCACTCATTCATCTACTTCTTTTGCTTTCTACAGGTAGTGTCACAGAATAGTAGCATCTATTGCTCTCCATCAGTTCAATCATAGCTAGATTTGATAATTAGTTCCAGGTTTCTAGTTTTAGTACCTAAATAAATAGTGTCTATAAATTATTTTTAAAACATAAAAGCCAAAGGCCTGGAAAGATAGCACAGTACATACAGTGCTAGCTCTACACATAACCATGAACACTCAATTGAGATCTTCAATACCCACATCACAAGACTAAATGTGGTAATATATGTTTGCAATTCAGTATTAGGTATAGATATAAACAGGCCTATTTTGGATTAAGAGGTGATAGTCCAGACATTATATCTAAAACAATGATCTCTGTATTCAATATAGGATCTTTTTGTTTTGTTTTTTGGTTTTCTGAGACAGGGTTTCTCTGTATAGCCCTGGCTATTCTGGAATTCACTCTGTAGACCAGGCTGGCCTCGAATTCAGAAATCTGCCTGCCCCTACCTCCCAAGTGCTGGGATTAAAGGCTCAATAGTGGACTCCTGTCTCAACAAATAAGGTAGAAAGCATCCAAAGTGGACATTTCTCCTCTTTGCATTCATGTCTACACATACATGCAGATGCAAGAGCATGCACATGCACTTGAGTGTGTCCATGTGCATACACATACAAACACATATACACACACTCACACAAATGAAAGGCTGAATACTTGTTTTAGCCATGAGTATTAGTCTTTAGTAGCTGAGCCATCTCTCCATCTAAAGTCAAATACATTTTAGCATAATATTTTATTTGATTAGCACCTAATATTTGAAGAGATTAGTTAAACTCTTCCTATAGTGCTTTCAAAAATGTGACTGCTGAGTACTCATTTCAAATTAAATAGTATAGATCTAATTCAACAATAAATATTAAAAGACATTGAAAAGTTAGCTTCACAAAATGAGACATCAAAATATTGCAAAGATAATTCCTATTGATGCTCATGATAATCTTTGACATTTAATTTCTGGAGAACTTTATATTTCCTCTCATGTTCTAGTAGTCAGTTTATCATTTAAAACATAATCTTATGAATTAAATATTCTCTCTAAACTAAAACTACCATCTCTATCCACATTCACTTTAAAACATTACAAATGAAGTCAGCTAAATTCTTTCATATTTCTCTTGAACAGTGAAGCTGGATTTATTTTATCCTTGTACAGTAGAGCTATATTTTTATAAGCAAAAAACACACATGAAATTATTTACATTGCATGACTTGTTTTTAGGACAAGAAACTTAATCACAAGGACTAGATAGAGCTTTTGTGCCTCCTACTCCTTAGTTTCCTAGTTCCCTCATGAAACAGATGTTAGACGCTGTGGTACAAGGGTAGTAGTATTTCTGAAATGTCACTTCTATTATAATATGCTCTGCTCCAATAATTTCCCACTGCTTTCATTGCTTTTTTGTCCTTTATTGTTCACAACCATCTCTCTAGTCCATGCCCAACTTTATCAAAGTTACAGCTCTTCTAACTACCAAACTAGTCTTCCCACTCTTCCCCAGTAGCTCTTCGGTATTCTTAGCCTAACACTTTAGGCTCAGTTCACATTTTGTTCTGTACTTTCTTCTCTCCTATTACAGAGTCATTAATAATTTTATTTATCCTCTAACTCCAGAATTTGGCTTATCCTATGACACTTGCCCTGGACATAATCACATCAAAATTTCATTCTCCATCATCCCTTTAGACAGTTTCTTTGATCATTTGCCTAATATATTCTGTTAGTGCATAACTACGTGTGTAAGCACACCTTTGTGGATTTTCAGGTCATCTTCCCAGTTGAATTGCAAGTTCAGTAACTTCACTAATAATTCTGTTTTATGCCATCTACCATGAGTCACAAGGCACAGTTCTCACTCCTATATATTATTCATGCAAATCTAACAATATTTGTTTCTGTCCATATGATTGATCAGGACATAACTATCAGTTTTTAGCCTTGGTTATTTGGAGTTTCAGTGGGTTTAATGCAGCATTCTTAATATGGAAAACCAAGGATAGTCTAAAATAAGTAATGCTGTCAGATAGTTACATTTTGATGAGCATAATTTGGGATTTATCTTCTATTTTGTAAATGTAGCATGAATATTACTCATTTTGCTTTGTAGAGTGATCTGAATAGATAAAATAATTTATCTTGATGATTTGAAGTAAGAAAGATTCCAAAATGGTGCTATTCATAATGAAATGGACATCAATACTAAAAAATAAGAACAAGTTAATCCCCAAATATATATGTTTGAAAGTTAGTCTTTTTTCTTTATTCTAAGCTATCTGTAAGGAGAAAATATTATACCAATTATTATTACTGGCTCATACACCAGAAGCTGACAAATGTGATATACACGACAACATTGTCTTTAAAAAGTCCCAGTTATCCTTTGTTAACATGCCAAATTTACAGAACAATGAGATTTCAAGAAATCTGAACAATGTAGAATAACTAATAGATGTAATATTGAATAGCTAAAAATATCAGCTTTCTTTGTATCAGTTTAGAAATGTATTTGCAAATCATTATCAACAAATTGTAGCCTAAAATTCTTTCTTCTTGACTTTGGAATTATACTTTGTGATCCCCCCCACTTAGAATTCATTACTTCCTGGCTTTTGTAACTGAGGCATCTACTTTTCTGCATATGAAGGGATTTATGAATTGACAAGTAAATCAGCCCTTTGAATTTCCTGTTGCACAATAGCTTGAAATGCACTGTCTTATTTTTTTTGAAAGGGAAAAGAATTTTTTTCGAAATGGCATGCTAATAGTTGATTATTTTGCCATTAAACTATTCGGGGGAGGGATTAAATTTGATAAGCTAACAATTTTTACAACTCTAAAAATCCCAAAATAAACAAAATCAGTGTTATAAAAGAACAGGAGAATATGTTCCACAGACTATCTTGCTACCAATATAAAATTTTTTTACAGTTTATGGTAGTTTCTTAAATAATTCATATCTTTCTTTTAATGCTATCTAAATATCATTTTTACACAGAAGTACTAAAAGTTTGTTCTCTAGTTTCATTAGTTCATCCAAAATTTATGTGATATAATCCATTCAAACTATTTTCTAAGGCCAGACATAGAATAATTATTATGTTCCAATTTCAGAATAATTAAAAACAAACTAAAACTTGCTTTTCTATAAGCTTATATATCATTATTTTCAAAGAATCTTAGGCTAAATGGAGCTCATTTGAAACTTTATTTCATTCCTGTGATCTGTACATGCCTTCTCCTCCTTATAATGTCCTTCTGTGCTTTATGCTAATTTTCTGAGGTTTAGGTGTAGTGCAGTCCTTATGAACTCTTCTCTCATATAGCTCAATTGCTGCTGCCTTCATTCATTGTAAGTTTTGTTAATGTCATTACTATTCACTTTGGTTATCTTTCTTGGCCTTTGCTTGTTACATTCCAGTCTCCAACTCCTTTCCTACACTGAGCACTCCACTTGACCAGTAATGGACTCATCCATTGCCAAAGTCCTCTTGATTTGCTCCAACAAGTCAGCAAAAGGGAAGAGAATCAGTCCATTGATAGATGGTGCCCTTGGGTGATTTCCACATCTCCCATTACTAAATCACCTCCCTGTAGCCTTTTTTTTCAGTTTCTGTTTACTGTTCCCATACTTTTTCAAGGTCTGGGAAGGAAAGTTTCCTCATGCCACTTTGAATGGAATTACATGTACTGCAAGGACAAAGAAAAAAAAAGATGACTAATTTAGCATATACTGTTTTCCTGAAGGCAACGCTCTCCTTCCCTAAGCATACACTTTTTAAAGCTTGTGATTGATCCTCTTAAAAATTGACATATGTCTCCAGGAACTAAATAATATACATTTACATGATACATTTCAATGATTGCTTAAATATTTAAGAAGTAAATGAAATAAAATTAATAGTTAAATAATTAACAATTATCACATTCTTTAAAAAACATATCTTTTATTCTTTACCAACGTAAGAGATTTATGATCAAGGTCAAGTATGTAATTTGTGTGACCCTGATGTAAAAGGGAAGATTCTCAGTTAAAAAAATATTTAAATTTTTCTAAGTAGAAAAGAAATGAAGGTAGGGACCCTCTCCTTACATTCCAAGCTCACGAAGGCTGATCCTGTTTGAAGCTTGAGTCTGCTGAGGGAAATTATTGTTCAAAGAGGTTGTAATGTTTCTGTCTGAACTTGTTAAAAAACATGCTCATTATCTTTTATTACTTCGTCCATCCAGTCTAATGGATGTTAACATACAAAGGATTCTTTGTTAATTCTTTAACATAGGAGAGATTTTAAGCTGCGTGAGCAGAATGGGAACCTGTGTTTATCTCAATTACATTTTGAAACTATTAATGACTATAAACATAAAAAATAAAAAAATGGTTTGTGAAAAGATAACTGAAAATGCTAATATAATTCAATTGGATCTTAAATGATCAACCCCCATAAACATGTATGTCAAGAGTTGTATCATGGACTCAAATATTCCATGTATTTTAAAGTGTGTTAATGAGAAGTTTAACATCTAAAGGTACAGATGTGGCTATACTATAACCCAAAAGCATATGTGTCATATTAAAACAAAAGGAAATATATTAGGAAAAAATTCATCTGCATAAGGAAATTGGAAAGAATCCTGGGAATGTTACACACCCCTTGGAACCTAAATGTGAATCTGACATCATATACAGGAAATAGAAGGTTGTATGGAAATATGCCACCTTTGCAAAATTGATTAGGAGTGAGTCCTTAAGCTAGACTTAAGAGTTTTCCATGAAAAGTTCCTACTATGCCCACCACATGAAGAAACTGGTGAAGATCATTCTGTAGAAAGCAAAGGGCCTCAGTTACTTCCTAAAGTAAAAGGCCTGTGCGTTTTTTAGAGGTCATCTTGGTGGCTATTAGTAACAGCAATTACATCATTTTGTGAAATGCAGATAGAGAAGATATAAGTGCCATTGAAGCAACTCCTTAATAAGGTGCCCCTTGATCCATAAATTTGTTTGGATACCTTTACCATTTGTCACTTTTTCCATGTTTATCTTTAGTTCTTATTTACAGAGTGCCCCCATTATCAACATATTTTAAGATTAAGGTAGTCTGCCAGGCTTGGTGGCACACGCCTGTAATCCCAGCACTTGGGAGGCAGAGGCAGGCAGATTTCTGAGTTCAAGGCCAGCTTGGTCTATAGAGTGAATTCCAGGATAACCAGGGCTACACAGAGAAACCCTGTCTCGAAAAATAACAACAACGGCAACAAAAAAATAAAATAAAATTAAGGTAGTCTTTCTTCTTCACTGATACATCCCCTATGCCTTCTTCAGTTCCACATGAGAAGTAATAAATATTTGCTGAAAGTCCAGTTATGAGACATTGTACAAAATAGCATCGGATTTTCAAAAGTAGCAATATGATTGACTTAGTTAAGGTTCCCCTATGGTGGTTAGAACCATAGGACACTCTATATGTACTCTTTGGTTGATGGTTTAGACCCTGGGAAATCTTGGGGGAGGTCTGGTTGGTTGATACTTCTATTCTTCCTATGCGGTTGCAAAACCCTTCAGCTTGTTTCTCTAACTCCTCTGGTGGGGTCCCCACACTCAGTCCAATGGTTGGCTGTGAGCATGCACCACTGTATTTGTCAGGCTCTGGCAGACCCTCTCAGGAGACAGCCATATCAGGCTCCTGTCAGCAAGCACTTGTTGGCATCCACATTAGTGTCTCAGTTTGGTGACTATATATGGGATGGATCACCAGCTGGGGCAGTCTCTGGATGACCTTTCCTGCATTCTCTGTTCCACACTTTGTCTCCTTATTTCTTCCCATGAGTATCTTTTGTAACTGGGTTACCTCACTCAGGATGGTATTTTCTAGATTCTTCCATTTGCCTAGAAATTTCGTGAAGTCATTGTTTTTTGTTTTGTTTTTTTTTTTTTTATTTTCTGTATTCTTTGTTTACATTCTGAATGCTTTTCCCTTTCCCAGTTTCCCCCTCCCCATTGGTCTCATAGGCCCTCTTCCCTCCGCCCATCCATTGTATAAATATACCACATTTTCTGTATCCATTCCTCTGTTAAAGGATATTTGGGTTCTTTCCAGCTTCTGGCTATTATAAATAAGGCTGCTATGAACATAGTGGAGCATGTGTCCTTATTACATGTTGGAGCATCTTCTGGGTATATGCCCAGGAATAGTATGGCTGGATCCTCAGGTAATACTATGTCCAGTTTTCTGAGGAACCACCAGAATTATTTCCAGAGTAGTTATACCAGCTTACAATACCATCAACAATGGAGGAGGGTTTCTCTTTCTCCACATCCTCGCCAGCACCTGCTTTAACCTGAGTTTTTGAACTTAGCCATTGTGACTGGTATGAGGTGGAATCTCAGGGTTGTTTTGATTTCCATTTCCCTGATGACTAAGGATTTTGAATGTTTCTTTAGGTGCTTATTGGAAATTTGATATTCCTTAATTCAGAATTCTTTGTTTCGCTCTGTACACCATTTTTAATAAGGTTATTTGGTTATCTCTAGTATAACTTATTGAGTTCTTTGTATTTATTGGATTTTAGACCTCTATCAGATCTAAGATTGGTAAAGATCTCTTCCTAAACTGTTGGTTGCTGTCCTGTTGACAATGTTCTTTGTCTTACAGAAGCTTTTCAATTTTATGAGGTCCCATTTGTCAATTCTTATTCTTGATTTGCCTTTGGTGTTCTGTTCAGGAAATTTTCACCTGTGTCCATGTGCTCAAGGCTCTTCCCCACTTTCTCTTCTATTAGTTTCACTATATCTGGTTTTATGTGGAGATCTTTGATACACTTGGACTTGATCTTTGTACAAGGAGATAAGAATGTATCGATTTGCATTCTTTTACATGTTGACTGCGAGTTGAACCAGCAGAAGGATACTTCATATTCGTCAAAGGAAAAATCTACCAAGATGAACTCTGACTTCTGAACAGCTATGATCCAAATGCAAGGGCTCCCATATTCATAAAAGAAACTTTACTAATGCTCAAAGCACACATTGCACCTCACATATTAATTGTAGGAGACTTCAACACCCCACTTTCATCAATGGACAGATCATGGAAACAGAAACTAAACAGAGATACAGTGAAATTATCAGAAATTATGAATCAAATGGATTTAACAGATATCTATATAACATTTCATCCTAAATCAAAAGAATATACCTTCTTATTAGTTAAGGTTTTACAGCTGTGAACAGACATGACCAAGGTAACTCTCATAAGGACAGCATTTCATTGCAGCTGGCTTACAAGTTAAGAGGTTCAGTCTATTATCATCATGGCAGAAAGGATGGCAGAAAGCAGGTCAGTATGCAGGCAGACATGGTGCTGGAGATGCTGAGAGTTCTACATCTTTATCTTCATCTTCATCTTCATCTGAAAACTGCTAAAAGAAGACTGACTTCCATTGCCTATCCTGACAGTGATACACTTCATCCAACAAGGTCACACCTACTATAACATGGCCATACCTACTAATAGCACCACTCCCTGGGCCAAATATATTCATCCCACCTCAAAGATCAATGTCAAAGAAAGCACATACATGATTTACATAAAGGAAGATAAAAAAGCATGAAACCTAAATTCTCTTCATGAGCTTAGCCCAGGAAACAAAAAAAAGTATAGCTCTGAAGGCCATTGGTAGGATTACTACCACATTCAGAATAAGAAAGGTGGGTAAGATTATACTATTAAAGCTATGTTCAGTGTTCTAGCTTAGAAACTGAGCTAAGCTCATATAGAGGGAAGGATTTGCGCTTTAGAAATAAATCCTAAACAGCAACAGAATCCATCATACTTGGAAAGTCTCACTTTAGCTCTGGATCTTTAAATCTGAGTGCACAACCAGATTTGAGAATGAAATGAGAAAAAGAAAAAAGTAAATATAAGAAAAATGAAAAAATAAAATCAAACAAAAAGCAAAACAAAAACATGCAAACTAGAAGCAACCAACCAACAACAACAACAAAAATAAAACAAACTCATGATAGAACTATATAGGTTAGAGAGGCACATAAAGCATATGTTTTCTAAATATTGGAAAAGGAAAATCCAAGAAGTTCAGTGTTGAAATCATGTCTTGCAACATAGTTCTGACTTGGATGTTATTCACTATGTGTCCCATAGTAGCCTAAACTCCAGGCCAGTCCTCCTAATCCATTATACCAAATGCTAGACTTATAGACATATACTACCATACTCTGCTTAAGAGACATATTTGGAACTTTTATCACATTGTGCAGAAAAACAAATGTACTATTTTGTACACAGATTGTATAGACACACAAACACACATACACACATTGACTGATGTAGCAATATGTTTACTGTATATCTGGGTGAAGAGAACAAGGGAGTTCTTTTGAGATTTCTTGTACTACTCCTGAAAGTTTGAAATCACACAGAAATGGTCTTTATTAATATAAAGAATGTCTTTGATGAATAACACACAAAAGGATAACCAAGTTTGTAGTTAGGAGGTGCTTATGAAGAACTTATCAGTAGACATCCTGATCATATAGAGAATAAATAGGAAAATTATGCACCATAGAAAAATGTGTTTAAATGTGTGAGAAATGAAGAATTGGAGGACAATAAAGGCAAATTTGCATCCAGCCAATCCATTTGGAGATTCAGATGTCTACATGGATGGATACAAAGCAAAATAAGGGTTTTCAATGACATAGATGATTAGTAAAAAACAATGGAAAAATTTTCCGGCATAAAAAGCCTGTAGTAACTGTCCCACCTAAATACTTATCCCTTTTCATATATGACATGGTATGAAAAACTAGTCTACCTCTGCAGTGTTTGTGGGTATTTTTTAAAGTTATATAAAAATTTTATCAGTATATTTAAGCTTAATTCATGTTTGTTTCTTTGAAATGGCAATAATTGAAAATCACCATAAATCTTTGTTGTAATTGAAATTATATGAAGAATGCTTAATAGAAAAAATCTTATTTAAGGTCTTTCTTTAGATATAGAAGAAATTAATATTCTGTTCAGATTTTTCTATTTTAGTATCATTTTGGTATAATTCCTTTTAAAAGGAGTGTGATAATAGAATTTTTCTGAGAACCTAAAATGACCTAGTTTACAGAATATATGGTTTCACTGTTTAACTTCCTTTTTTTATAGCATTACTATTTATAACCATTTCCCTCAACCCTGGGGGGATTTAGGAGGATTAAAGAGTTCTGATTCACTTTGTATTTGAAGTTTTTTTTTTCCTCCACCTTTGCTCAGCTAGTGGAATCCATGATGAATTCACATCTCCAAGGGGTAAGCTGTTTGTAGTGAAGCCTTGATAGCTGCCTTAGGTCTCTTTAGAAGTAGCATCGATTCCTTTTCCTGTGTTTTGTTTATTGCAGAATGATAGAATCCATGTAGATACAATACATTATCGTGCTTAAGTACTTTTAAGCATGTAATGGCTTTAATTTTGTTCATGTAAATTATTTATGTAGTAAAAATCTTGGCGCATAGCAGAGAAATAGACATGAGCATTTAGCATTCTACTGTTAGAATGAGTAAAGCTCCAATGAGAAAGGTGAATGATAAAGGACCCCTGAAGTTCATCTGAGAATGGATATTAGAGTCACAGTGTGCTTGAGAGGGTAGCATCTGGTAAGGACAGCATTTTGGGGGCACAGAATGGATTTTGGAAGATAGATATTTAGGAGTAGGTACCTTGAATAATGATTTAATCCAAAGTGTTTACTGACATTTGGACAGCTCTATAGGAGACAAATAAAACTCCTTGCATTTGACAAATTGTGGAATTCCTTTACATTTCTGAGTCAAAGAAATTTTAAAAACTGAATAAAATATACATAAGAGGAAAAATAAATGAAAACCTTTTTATTCACATTATATTATACTGTTTATTAGAAAATGTCCTTCAGTTGTTATTTTATAATATATTAATGGAAAATACTTGTCATTTCCTTTTCTTCAACAAAGAAAATCAAAGAAATTTCTTATTCTACCATAAAGAAAATCTACTTTAAAGGAGAATATTGATGTCTACTAAGTTCCATAGCAAAATACATTACTGTACATACTTTTTTAAATGGATATTTGTATGTCTTGAACAATGAAAGTAATAAAGATTTGTGATTTTGCTCAGAAATGCCAGGCTATATTGCAGATGTGAAGGTCCTTCCATTTTTATGAGGATTTTTAAAAGGATGTCATTAATAATTTTCTTAGGTGCTTACAAAGCATGTGTCTGTCAGCAGAATTAGAGAATTGCTCAACTAGAGAACAGGTTTCACAATACCCTGAGATGAATTCTGCTCATCAGAGGAGAAAATGGCTTGTTTTAAGCTTAAATTGACATGCTTACTAATTTCAGCAGTAAAAGCTGTTTCTTGTGGTCAGGATTAATTTAGAGTCTGGGAAAGTTCAAGTGAAAGTTGATGGAGTTACTTTTACAACACACTTTTCAGGGGAACTTGAAAATCTCAAAAAATAAACAGAAGTAGAGCAAACATCAAGTAATATACCTGCAAGTAAAAAGCAAATACTGATATTAACATTTGAGAGTGTACTAATATGAAATGAAAGAAAAATAATCTGGTAGTTACTTTTTATCCAAAGCTTTTCAAGTATTAAAAAATAACCTTCACTAATTATGCAGCCATAATAAATATATTGTTCACTGCTACATCCAGAGCCCTTAGAATATCTAGAGTTTGAAAAAAAAACATGTACTAACAAGATTGAATAATATGGATAATTTTCTCCTTTTGACTACATGTATTTGTTTCTTTATCAAGTTTGATATGAGTATTTGACTATCTGTAGTTCCAGGATAACATTTTCAAAGTATATAACCTATATAACGATAATCCTGCAGTTGAGAAGAGGTTAACTTGCTGTGTCACAGATTACCAACTTTAGCATTCTAACACTGGAATGTGTCTCATTTTATAAAATCTGTCTGCAACTATGGTTCCTACTTTAAAATGTGTCCAGCACAGTCCAACTTACTTATTCTACTTACTTCAATAGCTGTCTTTGGCAATTTGTTCCATATTTCAAACACACTTTTATATAAAGAAACCATAAAAGTTAGAAACCTGAAAATTGGATTTTTCTTCTGAGCAATCACAACTTACAAATGTGGAAGATTTGTTAAAAGCTAGCCCCTCTGATTTTTCAATGCACACAGAGAGAAATGCTCTAAATAAATGTACAATGTTTGAACAAGTTTTTCATATTATTTTAATATTACCAGAAGTCACTGTGATTAAATCTGAAACCTGATCTCCTTACCTATTCACAAAGGAAACAGGAAAGAATGATCCAGCTTTGCCCTTTCCAAAACCAAAATCCTTAGAAAATCATTTTGAGTCAAAGGGCATAAGAGAAAAGTAAGGTCCAGAACATACTAGCTACTAAATTTTATCTTTTCCTTTTATTAGCATTTAAAGTCTGACAATTTCTAGTTTTGGTAATAAGATAACAAAAATAAGAGATATACTGTGGCCTGCAAAGCTGGTAGTCTAACTAGAGATCTTCACTTGTTCCTGTTCCCAAATCTAATTCCCCAGTCTCATCACCAACTCTGTAGCAGACGATCTGCAGTAGCTTCTCTTCTCCCCATACCCAGCTCCCCAGTCGATCACACTATTTTTCCCTCCTAATATTCCTCCCTCCACTCATTGCTTTATCCATGCACTTTCTGGGCATTCATAGGCTACTCTGAGGAAGAAAATAGGTAGGCTAACTAATGATCTTTACTGTTATCAGAAAGGAAGCAGGCAAAGTATCTTTATTTTCAGATGATATGATAGTATGCATGCACGACCCCAATAATTCTACCAGAGAACTCCTACAGTTGATAAACACCTTCCACAAAATGGCCACAAAATTGAGTCAAAGAAATCAGTAATCCTCCTATATGCAAATGACAAATGGAGTAAGAATGCATCAGGTTGGTGGCTCTGTCTCTAGGAGCTCCTTGGAATCTGGGTTAGTTGAGACTGCTGGTATTCCTATGGAGTCACTCTCCCCTTTATCTTCTTCAATCCTTCCCCTAATTCAACCCTAGGTATCCCCAACTTCAGCTCAATGATTGGTTGTAAGTATCTACTTCAGAGGCAAGGGGGAGGAGGAAAGAGATGAGGATCTGTGGGAGGCGGACTGAGGGGCACCAAGACTCAAATGTAAATTTTAAAAAAGACATCAGGGAAACAACACCTTTCACCATAGTCCCCGATAATGTAAAATATCTTGGAGTAACTCTAACCAAGCAAAGGAAAGGCTTGTATGACAAAATTTTATAATACCAAAAAAAAAAAAAAGAAGATGAAGAGATAGAGAAGATAGAAGGATCAAATATGTTCATAAATCAGTAGGATTAATATCGTACAAATGGCCATCCTACAAAAAACAATCTAGAGAGCCAATGCAATCCCCATCAAAATGCCAACAGATTTTCAATTCTTCCCAGATTTTTAAAGGATAATTTTCAGGTTCATATGGAAATGTACACACATCACCAATACCACCACCACTACCACTACCACCACCACCAATAGCCAGGTTAGCTGAAACAATCTTGAATTCAGGAAAAGCACCCTGAACATAAATACCTATGTGAAAGTGTCTTTGGTACTGGAAGGTACTGTACATGCTACCAAAAAGAAACATAAATACCAACTCAGCCACAAACCTAATCTACAATGGTATCCTGCTTTCTAGATAGACTAGTGTAAGAATTGCTTGTTGCATAAACATAAAGATTTGACTTTCTATCTAGTCCAACCTCTCAGATCCAATTTTCCAGGTATAAAGAGGATCACTGAGCGTTTCTTAAATTCATGTTCTGTACATTCTTGTAAATACCCTGTCTCAAAGTAATAAGGTAGAGAGAGATTGAGAAAGACACCTGACACTATGATCTCAATGTGCACATAGACAGATGGCTGCATCTGCATGCATGTATATACATATACCACATACACCACTTATAAACCATCATATTTATATAAAGGAAGACTTGAATAGTGTTTAAGTGTTGCTATCCAAACATTCATATGGTGAAATGGATAATTTATTACAAATGAGTATTACCAGTTCTATATTAACTCATTAGGTCTGAAATGGACCAAAAAAGTTTGGTGATTTTTATGGTCAAGAAACTTTAAGGGAATCTGCTGTCCTTCATCACCTTGTGATACTATATGTGATGAATTTCAGTTACAAACAAATTTAATAATATATCTTAAATGATATGTGGGAATTTTCTGTTTCATATATGTTAGTTCCTTGGTAGAAAGGCCAGTCTCTAAGATTTTCATTGGAAATCATCTTATGTCTAAGAGTGAAACACATTTGGCATTTTGGTAATTTTTATATAAAGCCTTGCAAACTGGAGATACATATTGTTACATATTTTTATTTCTAAAAGTGTTGTGTCTAGATTGAAAGATAAAATACAATGTTGGAGAACTCCCAATACAAGAGATTATTTTTTCTTTCAGGCAACACTGCAAGATTTGGAGCAGAGACGCCCCCAGTTGGAAGAACTCATTACTGCTGCCCAGAATTTGAAAAACAAAACCAGCAATCAAGAAGCTAGAACAATCATTACTGATCGAAGTAAGTCTTTTAATGGGCCAGGAAAAGTTAAGATCAAATGCGCGAAAGTCTCAGTAACAGCTCACAGTATAGAAAATGGGAAATACTTAAATGTGATAACTATTTCACTGAGAAACATTTTCAGTATGTAAAATTATGCAATAACAATTTAATTTAAATGAATTACAAAGTTGTGATTTTCATGAATGTTGGGTTTATGTAGTCTCATGGGAAATGTAAACATAGTGTGGAGAAATACTGACCTCTTACCAATCGTCTATCTGAGCTAGTGTTCATGGAGATGTCAGTTTCCCTCTACTAATCTTGGTTGTTTGGCTGAGCCAAAAGTTGTTTTCTCAATCATCTTTGATGACTGTCTACAGTGGCCCTTGCAATAGCTATTGTTTATTAGGTATCTTTTGAGTATCATATATGTACTTATCAAGTTTTCATAAAGTTACCTTATGCAATTTCATACTATCATTTGATACATAAATAATTGGTTTCAAAGTCAATCAAATTGTTCAGGCTTTCAAAACAAAGAGTTTGCAGGTCTTTCTAGATAGATAGCCTGTTCATTTTATTTATCCAATCTTTGTCTTTGTCTCTGTTTTTAATGTGATCCCAAGAACTTAATAGATTATGTGCTGTTATTACGTATGTCTTGATTCATTTCTTAGTCAAGCTGTCTCTTTCATTTGTACTGGTGTTAATTCAAATAGCCTGCGCACAGTTGTGAAATCTAAACTCCAATTGTTGTTCAAACTATGAGTTCATATATAAAGTAATGTTCTAAGTGATCAACATTAACCATTTTAAAGAGTAAGCTCCTATATCTTGCTGGCTTCCTGTAGAAGTTTACTTTTTATTCTGTTATACCCCCAAAATAGACTATAAAATCATCTGAGAACCAAATTTTCTTCCATATTTTTGTATCCAGAACATCTTAGGTATTTAATAGGTAGATGTTGGGTGAATATTGCTCCTGAGGTTTTTTCATGAGCCAAGCCTAAAAGTAGTATGTATTGATTTTTATAGTCTGTTGGTTGTGACATGTGACATGAGCCCATAACTGCAAAGATAATATGAAAACATTATCAGTATTAAGCCCAGGAAGAAGATGAATAAATTTGGAAAGAAACTAAGCAGTGTCTCCCACTATTGAATTTGAAAAAGAAGAATAAACTTAGGCTCTGTTGTTCTACAGTATACTTTAGAATGCCATTTATGTATCCAGCATACCAAGAATATTGAAATAGTCAACACTGAGTTGTTCAATCGATGTATCTGAACTTTCCTTCCCCAGTATGGAAGCTGACAGTTCCCTACCAAGTTGCAGTATACTAGCTCAAAAAAATAATTCTTAAGAAGTAACTCAGAAAGATACTGAATTTTCATTATATATGTAATTGAGTTGTCTCTTGCCTGAAAAAAAAATGAAGATTCGGTAAAGTTAGTTATGCAAATATGACCAGACTCTTAGTCATTTTTGTTTTGTTAATGAGAGATAACTTCTTTTCCCTAAGAGAAAAGTAGAATTAATACATTTTACAATATCCGTACAACATCAGATACAGATTTTCTATTATTCCTTATAATCCTATTTTCTCTGTTGTCTTCACATTTTTTCATGATATAGATTACAACTGAGTAACTGGAGGGCAAGTTGTATTTTTCTGCTAATTTCCAGTGATTTGAATAATTCTGCTTTTTTAAGCTTTTTCATTTGGGAGTAAGACCTTCATAAATAATTGCAGCATTAGGGAACCAATTCTAATTTAAATATTCTGTTGAAGCATGTCATGCTGATTACTAAAGTGTAAGTTGGAATCTAAACATTCATAATGTTCCTAATGCTGATGCTAGGATAATATTGACACAATGTCATTTGTAGTCCTGCCATATTCTAAGTTTTCCCCCTTTTTGAAACCTATGAAATAGGATAGAAATTCAATACTCCTAAAGTCACTTTAATGTTCAAAATATAACTGTTCTTCGTATAGATTTGGATTTCAAAGATACAGTAGAAAAATACTTCTTCGTAAATTTGCATTTGCCAATTAATGGTTTCAATCTTTTTTTATTGCCATACATATCCTTGGTACATATATATATATATATATATATATATAAAACCATTTAAGAGAAAAACATTTATTACATGTGTGATACTATGTTGAAATGTTTCAGTGCTTGGTAAATCTCAGCCCATAACTTTGAACAGTATGGAAAAAAATATATATGTGGTTATTTTATTGTATCAAGAGCAATCCCAGTGACTAAGCATTTTCTTTTACTAGTACTAATCTACCTGAAATAATTAGGTCTACATAAATAGCTATATGATTTATTATATAAACCAATTTTCTTGATATCTATTGTTTCCAGGTAATCATATTGATCATACTCATATTTTACTATAAGTACTAGAGTAAATTTCTTTCTCAGTGACTTCAGATGAGACATAACACATGCTGCTCTCTGGTGTTCAGATTGCCTAGTTTTCTCCAGTTCTTTCACTGCTGAATTTGTCAACCCTTCATGGTCATTTTCTTCTTCGAAAGGACTGGGTCAAGGGACCAAAAGCACATAAAATAAGAATGATTTGAAGTTGCTTCCCTAGAGGTATCTGAATTATGCAAAACTCTTGTTCATGCCCATTAATATTGCAAAGCATAATACCATAATACCTTGAATAGCAGTGCAGAAGATGTGGAAATAATCTGCTTTATTTTTATTATTCAGTTCATCAACAAGTAATCCTGTCCAATGTGAGTCCTCTATGATTTGTATTATAGGTCCTTGATTTTACACCCTTTTCTTTCATAATTCTGAAGACATATAACAAAAGTACATACAAGTTTTTGTCAGCAAGCTACCTGGATTGGCCATTTAGCCCTGTGACCTTGGAGAAAAAGACTAATCACTATAAACTTCTAACCCCGTTTCCTTTTCTATTAAATAGAATTACTTATATTAGCCTTAAGGATTTCAAGAATTACGTGAGATAGCATTTGGAATGCTTAGGGCAGAATTCTGATAAAACCTCAGTGAGTGTTAGCTAGTGCTATTTAATTAGAACCTGTTTGGGTTATTTGAATACACATTTAGAGAGAATGTAATGAACTTTTAGTAGATGTTTGTTTATCTCATCTCCAAAATAGCAGCAATTCAAAACACTTAACAATGAAGACTGCTTGAAGACTATGAAAAAGGTTATGTAGAAAAAAATACATTATTAAAGAAAATTTTATCTGAGTATAAAAGGCAATTCGTGTAACTTGTTTTATTTCAACATTCCCAATAAATGAAATAGGTTTTTATTATTATTCACATTTTAGAGATAGAAAATGAAATCTTAGGAAAGATCAACTAATTTCTTAGTGGGGTAGGAAGATGATACATGAACAACCAGAACTCAAACTAATGCCTCTGTGATAATAAGGACTTTGATAGGTAAACCTAAAATTACTGGTTATATATCAACTGTAGTTACCTATATGCTAGTACAAGTTTGAAACAGTCAATATCACATCACAATGGGAAAGGGACTTACCAGAACCTACCCTCCATGAGAAATTATGAGTACTAAATTGTAGCTGAGAGAAGAGTCATTTTCTTCAGTGATATAGTGACTAGTAAGTTTCCCAGTCTCCAAGTAAATAAACTCACACCTACGCTCGTACAAGAAAGCCTAATTAAACTCAGTGAATCACAAAAGTCATGAAAGTAGAAAAGGGGCTTTGGGGAAATAAGTAGTGCATGCAGTGTGAGTAGAAATGGCAAAACATAAGAGCAAAGCTCTTTATGATTAAAATACATTAAGTATATATATGAAATTGTCAAAGAATAAAAATATTTTTCTAAAGGAATCACTGGTTAGTCAAAGAATAAGGATTATATGTTTCAGAGATTTAAGCATTAGTACTCAAGTTCCAGAAAGCTGAACATAACATTTTACTGCTCTTCTTTATATTTTTATCCTATCAGTATTTGTACATCTGATTAGAGAATTAGCACTCCCATGTTTTGTGGAATTACAGAGTAGTAATTCTGCAGAGTAGTGAACCCTAGTAATAGCATTAGGTTTGTGACCTAGTGCTAGTGAATTTACTTCCCTAAGCAATGATTCCCTCATCCATTGGCTGAAGCAAGTCATACCTGCATGAACCTCTGTTATAGATAAACCTTGTTATTGAAGGTACCATATATTTTAACCAAAGACTATGGAGAAATCAAGCTAGTATGGACCTTCATCTTTACTGTCTCAGTTTTCTGGGTCAAATGGTGCTATGTATGGTACCAGAGGAGGAAAGTAATCATTAGTCTTACACAGCTGCAGATCCTTTAAACTACAATAATTACTGACCTGGCAAGACATGCTCAGTGCTACCATATTGGCACAAACATAATGGGAGTAACCAACAACTTTCTGATTATATGAAAGATTTGCACTATCAGATGAGACTCTTGCCTAGAATTATAATCAAGCTAAGAATCTATAGATAGAGAGTCCATAGGTCTCATTGGAGAGCCTAATACTATTATGCTGCTAAATGGTCATAGTATTAAAGCAGCTCCTAATGACTTATCATTATATCCCATAGATCAGTATATCTCTCAAGTCCCATTTGAGAAACTTGCATTTGTATTAGATGGAAATTAACAATTCACCTAGGTTCAGAGGATAAGAGACTAGAGAATGCTTAACCCCAAGCAAAACATGTATTCTACTTCTTTCATCACACCTTTGGGTGTCCATTGTAGAAGATGGAGTGGAAAGATTGTGGTAAATGATAACAATGAAATAGTATCTTTTGGGCTCAGCTTCACATACTACTTCTTTATATCAGTTTGAACACTATGTACAAAACTATTGTAAGTCTATGCCTGCCTGGAAGACTTGGGTATACAATCCACCATTATCCATGAAGCTATTGGCAAATTTTAGCTACTAGAAGAGGAAGAATCAGTTTTCTTTAAGAGTAAATTTACCACTCTTCATCTAAGACTACACACCTAATAATATTTGAGCATCAAAATATGATCTTAAAGATTTTTTAAAAATAAGTCCCAAAATAGTGTATATAGGTAGGGAGTTGTTTAATGTGGAAACACTTGGTTATATAGAGTGTCTGTTATTAAAATATATGTTATAAAACTCTCAAAGAATTCTTTTTAAAAATCATTTCTAACCTAAGTGCAAAGACAAAGAAAAGCAATGCAAAAGATTGACATTGAAATGTTACAGGGCAGGACTATGCAATTCTTTACTACTTCCTAGAATTTTTCTCCTTAAGTTTAATTTCCTAAAATTTATCTCTGCCCACTTGGGAGTAACCTGGAAGCACACTTTTTGCTCCACCTTATTCATACCATCGGTGTTCTGCTTGACAAGCATTACATCCATGGAATCAGTCAGATTATTAAACTGGAACCTGCTAGGTGCAGTAGGCACTGCAGATCACTGGCATATTCAGCTACTTTCTTTGTTTTTCCATTTCTAGGGAATGAGCTGCAATCCATCCAACTCCTTTGTGCTACTCATTGTGACCTTACTTTTATTTATTCTATGAATAGAAGAGACAAATTCTATTTTACCTCACCAATTTATGCACAAAAATATGGTGTATAAGAATGTAAGCTTCCTACCTGTTCTGGAGACCCAGTCATTCCCTAGCTAGAAAACACTCATACCATTCTAGTTTTAATTCATATTCTTGCTAGCTTCATGTTTGTCATATTCAGAAAAGGGATGGACTTGTGAAACAGGTACTTGTAGTTAGGTGGTAATATTAGGTAGGACATCATTGACAGCTTAGACAATATGTCAGTATGGTCTTTGTTCTTGTACTCTTGATCAGACAGCATCTTAGACACTTATATGAGATAGGCTACTTGGAGATCATCCTCAAGCCTTGGAAAACCAACTCTTTCTCTTTTTCATAACTGTACTTGTATTTGTACTGTGGAAAAGGTATGGATCAATATAAATAACAATTAGCATAACTAAAAAGTTAGTTGCTAACAATGAGTGGTAAAATGTTACTTTTCTAATATAAATATATGGTACATCCTAGATACTCAAAAATGCCATGGACTGTCATGGTGAAAGAACTTGTTAAAGAATGGTAGCTGAGGGGGATTTGAAAAGTAGAGTGTAAAGTCTTTAATTTTTATCATCCAAAACCAGAAAGACTACTGATACAATATGGTAAGTCTAAAGGAAGGGAGAAAGGGTTGTTTATTTAGAGTTATTTTTTCAGCTATGGCCTTTTCATATCAGTTCAGAATTCTCTGAGAAATTTGGTTATATCATACACATTTTAAGAGAAGAGATTTATATTACATTGCTTAAAATCCTTGTCCAGAGGGCTATAGATGGGAGAATATTCAACAGAAGGACGATTAAAACCACTCTCTCAGGATGTTTTGTATTAACTGACAGTTTTATAGCAGTTTTTTCACCCATCATTCATTGCTACAATCAAATGCATGAAAAACTTCATGGCAAAATAAAAAGTGTATGTTGTTTTATACATTTTTATGAAATCTCTATTGCTAGTGGAATGCCAGCCAATATTTTCTTTTCAGGTATTGTCTATAGACAGTTGCTTATTTTAGAAATAGTGTAGTTAGCCAAATAAATTTCCTTCTTTTCACATCTAGCACCTGCTGTCAATGAAAGAGTTCAGCTCAGTGCAAGAAGCATTTGAATATTTGCTTGGTGACAGTATCAGAGTTTATAGAGGGGATAGAGAGAGAAGCTCCTGTCTTTTTCTTAACAAAGTTTGTGATCAAGTGTAGGCACTTGAACAATCACATTTTGGTAAGGTAGTCTATGATACGTACCTCAGTAGACCATCATTAAAGACGGAGAGAATGAAGAAAAGAGGCTCTGGGCTCTGAGTGATCGTGTTACTGAAAGGTTTCTAAGGAATAGTTATATTTATTTAGTCATGAATATGACTTTGAAAATCAGGATATTGAAGAGAATAGGTGATTTAAGAAAGGAGTGATGGGAGAATTGATGAGAACTGTGATAATAATGGTGTCATTGCTAAATTTGTAGTGATGGAAGTATGTGTGTGGTGCAGATAATAAGAGAGCAGTGGCAGTGGAATAATTTGTAACTTACCAGGAATGGATAGCCTGCACAGTGACAGGGTACCAGGAGATGAGGAAATATAGAGAACATTGATCTAAAGTTCCCTTTGCTCATCACTTTATGTATATGTAAGTTACATAAAATGTAAAAATAAGAACACAGTAAAAACAACCTTAAAAATTTTAATAAGAATGTAAACACAATAGACATCAATTTACAAAACAGATTTTATAGATAAATATCATATATTATTTTGTTTAATGACCTTTCCTTTTTTTAATATGTAGTTGCCTACTTTATTTTTCTTTTATTGGAAATACAGTTTTTCGTACCATATATACTGATCACAGTTTCTACTCCCTTTGTTCCCTTGAGTGCTATCATCCCTTCATTCCCATCATTTTTAACCCCATTTCTGTTTCTCACTAGAAAATGATAAGCATCTAAGTCAGTGGTTCTCAACCCTTCATCATAACCATTTTGGTAGTGCAAATATCACATATTTACATTATAATTTATGACAGTAGTAAAATTACAGTTTTGAAGTAGCAATGAAATAATTTGATGGCTGTGGTCACCACATATGTTGTGAGGAACTATATTAAAGTGTCACAGCATAAAGAAGGGTGAGAACTACTGATTTAAGAGATAATGGTAAAATCACATATAATGAGACAAAACAAAAGCAGAGAAATAAGAATAGGAAAAACAAACAGAAAGAAATGGGTCCTAGAAAAGGAACGAGAAACAGATGATTATATATAAGTATGTTGTTGACTACAACTGACCCAGATAACAAACAAGCAAATACTCTCAAGCAATATACCTATACTATGTTCAATATATATGGTGGATAATCACTTTATAGTGTTGCTTTTCATTGTATTTGCCATTTTAGCAACTTGTTATTTTATAAATTGTCAACGTATGATCTTTCATATTCACTAAAATCAAATGTATTGGGAATGTATTAGCTCAAAACTTGATGATCCTCGGGGGGACTAATTCATGTAACACTTCAAACAACATCACATTTAAACCATTTTAGAAAGATTTAAAGTTAGCATGGGAAACGTACTAGAAATTGAGTCCAATATGAGAAATGGAAGAATTTGAGTTCATCTAGAGACAAAAAAGAGGGAGATACAAGATTATTTATTAGTTCATCAGTGCCACAGTTAAGTATCAATACCAGGAGCTTAAGAATTCCAGGAATTGCTTGTCACTTTATACACTGCCTTCATGCCCATAACTGAGTCATAAATTTCAAACTGTTAACACCTTTAAATGATTGTAATTCTAGCAAAATGTTCTGAAAACAACACACATGCCACAAATGCCTCCTGTTTCAATGGTAGGTCTCAGGGAGTTAGTTGCTAGTGTAGGCCTTAAGTTACCACCATCATGAACATAATTCTTAGTTATTCTAAGAAGAAAAAACATTTATAGCTGAATAGTACTCCATTGTGTATATATACCGAATTTGCATTTTACATTCATTGATTGAAGGACATTTAGGTTTTTCCACTTCCTAATTACTGCGAGGGCATCAATAAACATGGCAAATCAAGTTCTTTGTGGAGTTGGATGTTGTGTCTCTTGGGCTTATGCAAAGGGTTCTATGGTAGATCTGCTTCCATAGTGGCTGCACCTATTTTCAGTCCTCCCAACTGTGAATGAGTTTCCCCCTCCTCCACACCCATGCAGTGTTGTCAGGTTAGTTTTGTGATCTTGGATGTTCTGACTGAAGTAATATGAAATCTCAAAGTCATTTTTAATTTGCACTTCCTTAATTGACTAGTTTTTTTAAAGACCTTTCTTACCCAGTTTTATTTATTATTATGAGAACTTTCTGTTTAAATCTTTAGTCAATTTCTGAAATTAAAAACTAGTAAAGAATTAACCTATTTTATATGTTAAAACAATTAGAATAGTTATTTCATTTAAAATTATATTTCATAGTAAAATAGCATACTATGCTAATAATAAAATTATATGAGATTGTGCTCAGAAATGATTAAATTGAATTAGAAAAATCAAATGTTGGGTAAAAATGTTTAAATTTGGACATAATGGTGCAGGCCTATAGAGGTATCACTTGAGAAGTTGAATCTCTCTTGTGAGTATGAGGACAGCCTGGGCTACATAATGACACCCTCTCTCAAAACTTCTCAGTTCACTTTCAAGTCCATTAGAAGCAAACTGAGTACAATCTAGCCTTCTAAAATGAGAAGATCTTCTTTGAGCGATGGTGTTTTGCATATCAAGTCCACAAATGTTTAATAATAAAACTTATTCAACATAATTAAACTGTAATAAAAACATACTTACTGATTTCCCCAGATATGGTGCAATACTTTAAAAATATGTCAAAAACTTTTTTAAACAATTTGCATGAATACATAAATTAGATGCATGAAAAATATGCACAAAGTACAGTGAACTTTTCATTCAGATGTTTATTCATCAGTATTCACTATGTAGTTAAAATGATATGAAGTGTTTTAGTAAAAATTATGTATTATTCCAAGAAAATTATGATTGCTATCACTAATTCTATATTTGTTATTAGGTATGGAAGTTAAATCAGTATAGTGTTTTACATAGTATATGTGCAATTTAAGGAAATATAAACAATCTGTATTCAACTTTCTACATATTCATCCATTTACTCACTTCTAATTACTTAATTCAATAATAACTATCTAGCTAAAGGGAAAGAATGCTTATAAGTGAATCATGCTATAAAGGAGTTGTCAATCCAGATCTTGTGTGTATACGAAAAGTAACTCTGATAAAAAGCCAAATTGAGATACAGCAACAACAATAAAAAAACAAGTGTAAAGAAAAAAGAGATTTGATCTAATATGGGAAGGAATTGTGTCTGTTTTAGTCCATCATAAATTTCCTAAAACATTGGTCAATTCTGAGCACAAAATGTATTTAGATGTATTAGTTTGAGTTGTCCACTAATTATATTACATATCAAAGGCAAAGGAAAGCAGAATCTGGATCATTGTGCCGGTTGGAACAAGCTTTTAGTGTAAAGTGGTAGGCAACATCAGGTGGACCCTAGAAACACAATCGTATTTTAACAATGACCGTACAAAGTTAAATCCTATAGTTTTTCTTCCTGTTACTCTCTACTCCAATTTAATGACGTATACAAAATGGCAGCTACTTGGAGCTGGTACTGTAACTTCCTGGAAAGAAGGAAGAGGACATGACAGAGAAAAGTCACTTACCTCATGCCTGAGATGCAGAAAAGAAGGCTTTGGGGATACAGCTCAGTTGGGAGTGGGCTCTATCCAAGCATCATAGGAAAACTAGGTGTGGTGAAATAATCTTGCAATTCCAGCACTTAGGAGGATGAGACAGGAGGATCAGAAGCTTAAGATCACACTTGTGACACAGCATGTTCAAAGTGAGCCTGCTCTACATGAGACATTGTCTCAGAAACAAATTTTATGGGTTATTTTCTTTTTAAAAAAGGGAACCCTGTTCCCCAACAGGGCTGCCTTTTCTGGCTCAGTGGGAGAGGATGAGCTGAACCCAGCAGAGACTTGATGCACCAGTGTGGGGGAATACCCTCTCAGAGGATAAGGGGACGGGGCAAGGGGGAGGGACTCTGTGAGGTGGTAACCAGGAAGGGCAGTAGTTGGGCTATAAAATAAATAAATGTGTATTTATTTATTTTATAGCCCATATTAGATCAAATCTCTTTTGTCTTTGCACTTGTCTTTTAAAAGAGAAAAAGTTGAGAGGGAGAGAGAGGTAGGGGCAGATCTAAGCGGAGTACAGAAAAGGGGGCATGTAGCAGGCATGCATAAAATTCTCAAAGAATTGTTAAAATATTGCATTTAAAACATCAACAAGCCTAAATAAATAAATAAATAAATAAATAGCTGTTGAATACAGTAAAAGGCTGGGAAGTCAGAGTGGAAGAATGTAATTGAGCAACACATTATCACTCAGGGTCTGAAGGAACATGGTTATTTACATTCTCCTATTTAGGGGAAAGATGTATGTGAACTAAGTTTAATGTATTAAAGTTTTGGAATGCACAATCCAATTTTAATATCTCAAAATGATAGCAGGACTTTGTATTTTTATTTAAGGTGGCCAAAAGGTGATACAAAATTTGCCTATACAACAGGAAAGTTAAGCAAAGATAGAGGAAGAAATTATGGTAATAAAGTACACACATACACATACACACACACACACACATATATCATAAATCCTTATTAATTTTCATAAAATTTGTGCATTTTTAGAATTTTTTATAAAATAAATATATACAAAGATTTACATCACTTTCACAGAAATACAATATAATAAATTATTAACAAATCCAATATAATTATAATCAATTGCTGCTGAAACAGAATACATGAATAAATTAAAATAATCTACCTGGTGGCTTTTTTGTGTGTCAATTTGACATAATCTGGCGTTATCACAGAGAAAGGAGCCTCACTTGAGGAAATGCCTCCATGAGATCCAGCTGTAAGGTATTTTCTCAATTAGTGATCAAGGGGGGATGGTCCATCCCATTGTGGGTAGTGCCATCCCTAGGCTGGTAGTCCTGAGTTCTATAAGAAAGCAAGCTGAGCAAGCCAGGAGAAGCAAGCCAGTAAGAAACATCCCTCCATGGCCTCTGCATCAGCTCCTGATTCCTGACCTGCTGGAGTTCCAGTCCTGACTTCCTTTAGTGATGAACAGCTGTGTGGAAGTGTAAACTGAATAAACCCTTTCCTCCTCAGCTTGCTTCTTGGTCAAGATGTTTGTGCAGGAATAGAAACCCTGACTATCTACAAACTAAAAAAGAAGTCTTGTGAGTGATATGAGAGTTTGAGAATGTGCGTGACCTAAGGCTAGTAAGTTATGTAGCTGGAATGATGAAGGATTATGAAAAAAACCTGACTGCTTGAATCTATTTATCCCCCTCCATTAAGAAGCTATTTTATTTAGTTAGTTAAGAATATTTCAAATAATTCTTAAGAATTAATATTTAATGATTGAGTATTTAACACTAATGAATTCTCACAATATAGGTTATACACAGTTGATATTCGAGGACATTGTTTTGCAACATCTTATACAGTGACAGATATCAAATATCATTATAAGTGTATTTGGTGAATGCATATTGCCCCCAAAACATTGTAATCCTAATAATACATACTTTAAGAATGCGGAAAATAGGATGAAGAAAGGATAAGTTAAATACCAGGTGGATATTACAATTAATGTGCCACCCCAGTGTAACTTGTCTGAAATACATATTGTCTGAAATACCCATTTCCTCTGTGAGTCTGTCATTTTGAACTGCACAGTTCCATAGATTTCCACGGAGGTACCTTTTCAGCATCTTGTGAATACTTAAGTCACTTTTAAAGGAAGGAGAGAGTGGGTTCTGTTTTGGCAGAAGAAAAACAATTTGGCAATAAATACTGGGTCATAAGCACATGCCAAGTAATTATCAGAAAGCCTGTTTTTTGCTGCTTTATAAGTGTGATCTTAAGATAATAGGGTGAACTTTGTGTTGTGAGCCTTCCTGATGTTTTACAATGTGCTATGCTTTATGGTGTGGCTTTCAGTACGAGAGAGATTTGTAAGGCATTCTGAGAAAGTCTGCCAATTAAAAACCAAAGATTGGCTGAAGGTTTTCAGCAACTGAATTTTGAATACAGATGGTGCCAAATTGGGTGTTTCCATAGCAGCAGACTCTTCCTTAATAACTTTTAAGAGGGAGGGGGTACAAAAAAAGGAAAACATCTCTCTGCAGATGTACATTTTTATAACATGTCTTCTGATTCATTTTGAAGCTAATTTATACTTAACTGGTAGTTGTTTTAAATGGACTTGAATGTTAGTATATTCTGAGAAAACGTTTAAAGAATATCAGAAATAAATTTTAGGAAACTTGTCAAGACATAGAATGGCATGATTTGTAAAAATTTTCTTGGACTGTAGTACTTGTTCTGGAAAGACTCAGTGAAGCAGTTTTCAGCAAAACCAGAACGGGGAAGTGGGAAGGGGTGGGTGGGAGGACAGGGGGAGAGAAGGGGGCTTACGGGACTTTCGGGGAGTGGGGGGGGCTAGGAAAGGGGAAATCATTTGAAATGTAAATATAAAATATATCGAATAAAAAAATTAAAAAAAACAAAGGAAAAAAATATTGAATATCATATAGTTACCATTGATCAGGGATTTTTCTGGACTCTAATACCCTATCTTTAATCATTCTAAGCCTTTTTTATTATTAATTTAGATATTTACATCCAGATTACAGCTTCACCTTCCTCCTCTCCTTCTCACAACACCTCTCCTCCCTTTCAGAGAAGGAAAGGCATTCCATAGACACCAACCCATCTTGGCATAGCAAGTTGCAGTAGGTCTAGGTACATATTCTCCTATCAAGCCTGGACAAGGCAGCCCAGCTGCAGGAAAGGGATACAAAGACAAACAACAGCCGGAGACAGCCTCTCCTCCAGTTCTTAGGATTCCCATAGGAAGACCAATCTGCACATCTGTTACATAGGTGTAGGAGGCCTAAGCCCATCCCATGCATGCACTCTGGTTAGTGGTTCATTATCTGCAGGCCTTTATGAGCCCAGGTTAGTTGATTCTGTAGGTTTTATTGTGGTGGTCTTGACCTATCTTGCTCCTTCAGTCCTTCCTTCTCCCCTTCCACAAGATTTCCATAGAACCACCTAAGATCTGGCTGTGTATCTCTGCATCTGTTTCCATCAGCTGCTGGGTGAAGCATCTGAGATGACAGATATTCTAGGTTTCTGACTGCAAGTATAGCAGAATATCATTAATAACTTCAAGGGAAGCAGTCTCTCTTGTGGCATGCATCTCAACTTATGCCAGTAATTGGTTGGCCATTCCCTCATATTCTGCTTTATCTTTATCCCTCAACATCTTGTAGGCAGGAAAAATTGTGGGTTAAAGGTATTGTGGGTGAGTTTGTATCCCCTTCCCTCCATTCCTGCTTACAGGAAGTGGCCATTTTCAGGATCCATGTTCCCCATTGCTAGGAGTCTTAGCTAAGTTCACCCTCATAACTTCCTAGGAGTTTCCCCTGTTCTGGGTTTCTAATTTGGTCCAGAGAAGTTCCCTTTACCAATCACACATCTCTCTCATACTTAATCCTTCTTAGTCCTCCCTGCAATTAATCCAATTTAGTCCCCTCCACTCTCAGTTCCTCCTGTTCAGCTCCCCAAACCCTCTCCTACCCAGTTCCCTCCTGCTGTTTATTCCTGGCACTGGCAAGCCTTCCAGTATTAAATACTGGAAATGAAGTGCAGGGGGCAAGGTTCAGTTCAGTGCTACAGGGTACAGGGGATGTGGTGGGCAAGGGGAATGGGGTAGAGTCCTACCCATTTGTCTCTAGTGCCAACAAGCCTCTGGAGATGCAGGCAGATCTGGATGTCCCTGTTGTCACATATTCAAATTCTTAATGAGTTGTTATTTTTAATACCTTTATGATTCATACCAGTTAAGATTTAATTGTATAGATATAATCAAAGATAAAAGTAGATTATGTTATATAGATTTTATGGTCTCTTAAGTTAATATTACTTTCTCATTATCTTGTAGTGATTTTCAAGAAAAATGATGATATAAATCATTTCAGGAAAAGCCTCATTGATAATGTTCCTATCAGGCAGTAGTGTCATCATAGATCTAGTGTCTAGTCCTCAAATATGCACACTCAGCAACCAGATTTTTGTACTTACCTAAAGGTGCTTATTCCCTGCATTTGGCCCATCTGCACAAACTTAAAAAGACGACAATACTTCATTCAAAACCACTCGAAAGAAGAAATAGGAGGCTTGAATTCTTATATTATAACATTGTAATCTCATAACAATGGTGATATTTTTTTCATGGTACCATCCCCCAAAACCTAATTATAGATTTCAATGCTTGATGATGAGTAACAAATTTAACAAAGAATAATAAACTTGTGCTATAGAAAAGGTAAACAAACTTAACCAAATTTAAAAGAAAGAGAAACTGTTTAACTCACTTGGGATCAAAGAGAAAATGGTACATATTTGTTTCCTAGGATTCTTATTAGACTCTACACAGAAAACTTATAACATAGATAAAAAGACACACAGAAAGCACACAAACATATAAACATGTATATGTGCACACATGTGTGATAGAGACAAAGACAGAGAGACACAGAGTCTGGGAAGAAACTCATCATCACCCTTCTCCTGTTCCACTCCAAAATAAAATGCAAGTACCTTAATATAAGTATAAATTAATGCTTTGAAGATGTGTGTCTCTACAAAGATTTCAATCCCTCTTGAAAATTTATGAAGCCTCCTACCACACCATAAGAAATTTTCTTGCTTTATAATAATTAATTTTGTCCCTGTGAAATGAAAGTGAATATTTAAACTTTCTGTTCTTTCACTAATTTTTTCTAGAATTATTCTTGATTTATAATCACATCTTTAAAAAAATCTAGTTCTATTACATGATAATAATACATCATGTTGTATCCAATAAGCATGGAGGAAAAGATAAGTCAACCTTCAGAATAATCAATTTCATAGGAGTAAGGGCCAGACTTCCTGAACATAGCACTTACTGGTTGATTTGACTGTCTTAACAATGCAAGGGTAAAAGCAGGAATAATGTATAGGCTGTCAAGAAAGTTTTATTTGAAAAAAATTCTAAAAATAAAACAAAGAATATAAGAACAAGAAAGGAAATAGAAAGGCAAAGAAGAACATAAAGTGCATTGCTAGAGAGGATATGGAAGTTAAATTAGAAATTTTATTTACTAAACACACTAGAATCTATCTAGCCTTTATTTGAAATTATAATTGAATTACTAATTGTAAAATGGTTTACAGAGACATAGCATGTTGTGACAATAATAAAGATATTCATTTAATTAGAAAATTCCACAATTTTTGTAATGAACTGAGAATGAAATTCAGTAGAGTATTTACCTACCACGGGAAATATCCTGGGTTGTACCCCCAGCAGTTCTAAAACAACAAAAGAATAGTTCATACTTTCCACACAATATTACAAATCTCATTAGAAGTGAATTCAAATAGTGTGTTTTAGCATTGGAAATAGATAGAAATGCTCCAAGAATAGTAGACTATAGACTTATTTATGATTGTGAACCTATCTTTGTTAAAACAGAGTCAACAAGATACTATATAAATTGACATTACCTTATAATATTAAGTTATTATTTGTGAAATTTATATGAACTTATTTTTTCCTTTTGCACTTGTGTTTTCCAGCGCTAAATAATCAAATGTGTTGATTTTATATTCAGAAAGTATTTTAAATATATTATAGTGTTGTAGAGTTTCTCAAACATATTTTTCAGTGCTATCCCCTTTAAAAACTCATTTTAGACTCTTTAAAAGCATAAAATACATACACACACTATTTTTGTTTTCATATCATATCCCTTTGGGATACAGCAAGTCATTGTATACTTTATACATAGCTACAATATCTTTCAAAAGTATCTGTTCACCCACCTTCTGGCATCATTGCACACTGAAAATAGAAGTACCAAGAACCAGAGATTCATATTTACTTGACTAAGTCTGGGGTAGGAACACAGCAAGTACTTCTTAAAAAATATTTTTAGAAATTAGCAAAGTGCTGAGTAAATACCCAAATGATTGTTTTAGTTTTTCCAACACTTGAAATGTAAGCTTTGAATAATAGTAATGAATTACTACTTACAAATATTTACAAATGAAGGATCTCCCAGGATTTTTTTGTCTTATTAGGAATGTATAAATTTGAAAACAATTTACTAAAACTCTCATGAATATGTTTACTTCATTATCTTCATCCCCTACCATATTGTTTATTTGTATATAAATACATCATTTTTTCTTGGAATCACTGCTTATATTTGTGGTTTGCCCTTCACATGGAATTACTGTGGAGGTGCTGGATTAGCATCTCATATTCACAGCTCCATTTTGGACATTAAATTGTGAACTAAAATTCTATAAAACAAATGGGGCCTTAGAGATAATTTTCTCCAATCAGTCAGTTAGAAAAAGGCATCCAATGATTCTATGGTCATTTTGAAGCTGACATTTTTGCTTTGTTTTATTTTAATACTATGTCTTTTTCTCATTGTTGACGAATCTTCACTTTAAGATTAGGGAAAAAAAATGGGATAAGTAGAAGAACTAGTCAGCATGTTGTAAAGCAATTAGGATGATGCTGTCCTGAATGGAGGTTTTCACAGAACTCTCAAATTAGCTATTTCAGTTTTTTTTTTTTAATGTTCAAAGTGAACAGAATAATGAACAGGTTATTTAGGAGGTTTTGGACTGATCGGAGAAATCCTTTCATTAGGTTCCAAGTAACAGCTAGCTTATTAAACAGCAAGAGACAGAGATTTCATAGAGAAAAGAAAGATGAAAAAATATAGCAATGAGATTAAACTGTCAGTAACACCCTTGCAACTGGCAGTAGGATGTTCATATCAGATCTGTTTTGTGAAAAATAACGGAACTAACATAGTTCTGCACATCTTTTTCATGACTATCACGAGAAAACTTAGCATTATGTGTGTATATGCACCGATACTCAAGGAAGAAGTTTCTCCCTCAACTATACTCAAATTAAGTCTCCATAAGAGAATTTGCATGCAAATGTATGGGTTATTAGATAATTTCTACTTTTTCCTATAATATTTATGTCAAGCTTTCAGGAATAAGATAATAGACACTCAAGCTGGGATAGTAGGAGCATTACTACCATTCTTCTCACTGGAATCAGTTTTATTCACTATCATAATAATATGCTTGTTAGAAATAGGAATTTCCTATTGGCACTAGTTACATCTAATAAGTAAGTCGTTTTGAGTGGACCACAAAACACAGGAAAACTAGAGAATCAAGTGCCTTCACAAGAGTGTTGTTAGATTGAAAAGGATAAAGGGAAACAAAATGAGTGAATTTGATGGAAACAGTGAGAAAGAAAAATGCCAAAATTTTGAAGAAATACAATAAGTGAAATTTTATGCAGTTATTTCTTTTTATAACCATATTAAAGGTATAAATTTGAAGTCACTCAGTACAAGTACATGTTCTGACCTTGATGGATAATGAGTTCAATCACTTCTCAAAGCTTTATTTTACCTTATGTTTTGTAAAATAAATTGAATTTTAAGGGAAAAAAATTCCCTCCTATTATCCCAACTTAAAATTCTGCTAACCAGACTCCCTGATAGCTTATAAACATTTCAATTCCTTGTTCCCTATTCTTTCAAGGATTTTCTCCCATAGCCTATGTTTCTTCCATAGCCAGTTGGATTTTCATTTTAACCTCCGCAATGAACACTCTAAGCATTTCTGTTATTTTAATGACTTACCTTTTGTCGTCTATGATCTCACTAGTCATTGAAGCATTGGTAACCATACATGATCTATAGCTAGACTACATGAGGGTTCAAGCCACACTTCATTTCCAGAACATTTGGTCATATATGCACAAAAATTATAGAAGCTTTCCTGACTTTCTCATTTGAACTTTTACATTTGATAGTCCTGTCTTTAGACAATAATCAATGTCATGTGGCAAAATGTTTTCATTACTTGACTTCTTGGGGACAGCTAAAAACTAATATTCAGCATTAAATTGTGAGTCCATTTTGTTCCCAACTGAAACCCTTTCCTCTTGTGACAGAGATATAATTAACTTCCTTATTTGGTTATAAGTAAATTAAAATTGAGCTTTTATAAGAGCCAGGTATAAGAGTTCTTAACACAGAGTCCATGACCAAGTATTTTGCTGATATTGCATGCAATTTGGGTTCTAAGAGGAGAATAATTATCTATGTATACTTTCTGTATAAACAATGGTCAGTTAGTCAGTTATATCTTTTTCTGCAAAAGAATTTTCTGGCTTATTAAACCTTAGTCACCTTGGAAGAAAGAACCTGATGTAAAGAATAGCCTTCATCATATTGCTTTGTAGTCAAGTCTGTCTAATGTTTTACTTGTTAAGAATTGATGTGACAGGTCCCAGCACACTGTAGTCTGTGCCATTCCTGGGAATTGGGTTGTAAAATTAAAAGTAATCTTAGGAAACCATAGGGGAGCAATCAGTAAACTATATTCCCCCATGGTCTCTATTAAGTTCCTGCCCTTGCTGCCTTTTTTACAGCTGTAAGATATAATAAACCATTTCTTCATAAGTTACTTTGGGTCATGATGTTTGTCACAGCAACAGAGAATAAACTGATACAGTTGGGGGAGGATGGCAGAGTTGGGACTTAGATCCTTTGAAGGGATTGCAAGGATTTTCTAATGCCATTCTTTTTTCTTCAGAGTTATTAATGGCAAATCTATCATATACCAAGAAATGAATTTTAGGCATTGCCCAAAGTTTGAATACTGCCCCATGCTTTTCATCCTATGATATATTGCTCATGAATTCTTCCTGTTTATCACCCATTATTAGGCTATGCCTGTATGTCTTGCCTGATATCATCTTCT